>NC_043710.1:100452259-100482899 GCF_006229205.1 Suricata suricatta
GGGGAATTCGAGAGCCCCTGTGCAGCAGGAGTAGGCGAGTTTGAAGGAGGCTGGCAGAGGGGCTGTCCTGGGGTCGGGACCTTGGTTGAAATGGGGAGGCTGACAGGTAAGAACCGTGTGTATGCGGGGGCACCTCAGAGCCTGTGGGGTCCCTTCGTTGAAGGCTAGTCTTCTTGAAAAGGACCCAGAAAGAAAGGTAACATTTGTAAGCACTGCTGTGCATCAGGCTGTATTAAAGACATTGTGCATATAAATAACGGATATTTTTAACACCGAGCTTACTGTTTCTACTCTGGTCCTGCTCTGCACACAGCAGGGAAAAGGGTTGGAGTCAGGGTTGCAGCTTCTGCAGGTGATATGAGGAGTTTGGTGGATTCTTTCTACAGCAAAATAACACTTTGATGAAAATTACACACACACACACACACACACACACCCACCCACCCAGCATTGAAAACCTCCAGAAACTGTCCGTAGAACATAGAATGAAAGGAGATACATTTACGTGAGAACGTCTCCCCCATCTCCGGGGAGAACACGGGGTCGGTGGCATTGGGGGCAGACTCGATGCGCATCTCCCCTCCCCCCAGCTCCCACGCCCACACACCACTGTGAGCCGCTGCGGCCAAGACAAGGCAGCTTTTTCCTCTCCGTGGGGGGCCCACTGGCCCTTCCGTGCCTGGCCCCCTGCAGCCAGTGTCCCGAGCACTTTCCCAGGCAGCCGGCTCCCGCGTGCGTGGCCCAGGCTGTCGCTGCCCCCAGCCGCGGGGAGGTGGCACAGACATGCCTCCCGGACAGAGAGGAAGGACAGAGCACTCCACAGCCCTGCCTCAGAGGACTGGGTTTATTTGGAGCAGAAAACGGAGAAATTCGCGCCTGGGGTTCGGTGGAAACAGGAGGTGTCGCGGTGGGAGCCCTTACGAGGGCTGGCAGTTCGTGGTGAGGGGTACCGAAGGCTGTGCGTTCCCGCTGCACCCTCTCAAGCGATCTAGGCAGCCAGTGGGCGGACCTGAGAGCATGAATGAGGCCGCTCTTGGGAGCCTCCTGGGCATCGTCTGAAACCAGCCCCAGAGCATGGGGGCGGGGAGAAACCAAAGGAAGAAGTAGGGCCCTCCTCGCCCAGGTGGGTAGGTCGTACTAATAATAAGCAAAGGAAACGTCTGTCCAAGCTGGTCTTAGGCAGCAGCAACACGGACGGATTGCAACACCTGCCTCCACAACTTAAAAGTCTATAAAGAGGCCTGATCGGGCTCAGTCACGTGCATGGCCTAGGTGTTCTCTGTGGCACATCGGCCTCTGAGCCACTTTTGCTGAGTAGGAACAGCAAGTGGAACCCACGACCCCAGGGCAGAAGAAGGGGCGAGGGGTTTCCACGTGCTTGGGTCCAGCTCAGGGTTCATTTGGTGGGCATAGGTTTTCGATGGCACTCCCCAGCCCCCACACACAGATGCACCTGCCGAACGTGGAGCCTTACTGCCTCCAGGGAAGGGAACCCAACCATGGGCCAAACCCGGGCCGAATGGTAGGCTGCTCTGAGCAGGGGTGACTCCTGAGATGTCAGGCTGCCACTCGTCCCTCGTGGCCGGGGAGACTTCTGCGTACATGAGGCCACGCCCTCGCGGGAGTGAATGACGAGGGAAGGGAGCGAGCAGCCCCTGGACAGAGTTGTACTCTCTGAGCTGCACGAACAGTCCGGAAGCTGCGCAGAGCTCTGAGGGCAAGCGTATATGTCTAGGTTGCTGAGGGGGCTTATGCACAGTCTTTGACCAAAGAGTGGTTCACACAGATGCACAGGTAACCCCCAGGAGCAGGAGGAAAAGAAGACGAATCTAGATGGAGACATCAGAGGCTGCAGAAAACAAAGTAACAAAGGAATTTAGTACCCTACCCATTCCCAAAGGGGGGAGGGGTCAGGGTTGAGTTTCTACAATATATTATCTAAAATGGATATTTTTCAACAAAAGATGAGACCTACAAAGAAACAGGAAAGTATGATACAAACAGGAAAACAGGCAATACAAAGTACCTTTTGAGGGGTAGCTAACATGTTTTTAAAAAATGTATTTTGAGGAAGAGAGGAAGAGGGAGGGTGGAACAGGGAGGGAGAGGGAGAGAAGGAGAATGAGACTATGAATGGGGGAAGGGCAGAGAGGGAGAGAGAATTCCAAGCAAGCTCAGTGCACCGTCAGTGGAGAGCCTGATGCGGGCTGGAACTTACCTACTGTGAGATCACGACTTAAGCAGAAATCAAGATTTGGACTCTTGGGGCACCTGGGTGGCTCAGTCGGTTAAGTGGCCAACTTTGGCTCAGGACATGATCTTGCGGTTTGTGAGTTAGAGTTTGACCCCCATGTCGGGCTCTATGCTGACAGCTTCTGGGACCTGCTTCAGATTTTGTGTCTCCCAGTCTCTCCCCGCCCCCCTGCTTCAAAAATAAACATTAAACGAAAGAGTTAACTCCATAACCAACTGAGCCACCCAGGCACCCCAGTCAACAGCGAGTTTAAGGTAGCTCTTATCAATCTGTTCAGAGAACTACAGGAAACCATGCTTGAAGATTTAGAGGGTGGATGGTAATGGTGACTCATCAAATAGTATAAAGAGACAGAAATTGTAATAACTGGATGTAAATTCTGGATTTGAAAAGTACAATAACTGAAAGGAACTTTTCATGAGAGGGACTCACCAGTAGATTTAAGTGGGCAGAAGAAACGTCTGAGGATTTGAAAACAGATGAATAGAGATTACACAATCCTAAAGAAGAGAAAGTAGGTAGAATAAAGAAAAATGAACAGAATCTCAGAGAAATGTGAAACACTATTTAATGCATCAACACACATGTAATGGTGGTATTAGGAGGAGAGGGGAAGAAAAGTGCAAAAAAAATGTTCAAAGACATCATGGCTGAAAACTTTCCAAATGGAGTGAAAAAACACAGATACATACATCTAAGTAGCTGAGCAACTCTTAGCAGGATCCATAGGAAGAGATTCATACTGAGAAACATTGTGTCAGAACATGTAAAGCCAAAGGTGCAGAGAAACTCTGGAAAGTAGCAAGAGAAAAATGGCCCCCCACTAGAAGCTCAATGGCTGATGTTCAGTCAGAAGTAACAGAGGCCAGCAGGTAGTGTGACTATATGCAAAGAAAGAAAGATTCTCAACCTAGGATCCTGTGTCCAGTGAAGCTCTTTTTCAGAAGTGAAGGCAATCTCAGAAAAATAAAACCAGAATTATTTGGCAGAACTGCCTTATAGGGAACATTAAAGGGAAGTTCTTCAGGTTGAAAGGAAGTGCCATCAGGCAGCAATTTGAATCTACGTGAAAAAGCTCTGGTAAAAATCTAGGTAATGATAAAGACAGTATCATTACATTTTTATTTTTTTCTAATTTAAAACAATTTTTGTAAAATTGCATTATTGGACCTATAACACAAAGAGACCTATTTGATAATAACATCACAAAGGTTAGAGTGGGAATGGACCCACACTGGCTTGAGGAAATGAAACCCGATGTTACTCTCATTCACAGGAAGAACTAAAGATAACCCTGACTGATAAATAGGAAAATTAATGTATTTAAAGGAACTCCTACAAATACGGTTGTGCTTCTCATTTCTTCTCTTAGCTTACATAAAAGTCTGTATTATAAAGAGCAGTGATTCCAACAGTGTATTATTGGGTTTGCAACTCATATAGGCATCTGTATGTATAACAATAATAGCATAAAAAAAGGGAAAGAGAGGGGTGCCTGGGTGGCTCAGTCATTTGAAGCTTTGGACTTTGGCTCAGGTCATGATCTTGCAGTCCATAGGTTTGACTCCGTTTGGGCTCTGTGCCCGACAGCTTGGAACCTGGAGTCTGCTTTGGATTCTGTTTCTCCTTCTCTCTCTGCCCCTTTCCCGCTTGCTCTCTGTTTCTCTCAAAAATAAACATTAAAAAAAAATAAAAGGGAAAGAGTGCAGCAAGAGAAGGGTTACTAGAAGTAAGTTAGTGTATACCTGAAGGAGATTTAATAAGTGAGAGATGAATATTATAAGCATGAAAGCAACCACTAAGAAGGTACAGCTTAAAATCCTTAAAGGAATTTAGTTTTTTAAAAAAAATATTCATTTTTGAGAGAGACAGAATGGGAATGAGAGAGGGGCAGAGAGAGAGGGAGAAAGAATTTGAAGCAGACTCCAGGCTCTGAGCTGTCAGAGCAGAGCCTAATGTGGGACTTGAACTCACCAACTGCGAGATGATGACCTGAGCCAAAATCAGACATTTAACTGACTGAGCCACCCAGGTGCTCTAAAATCCTAAAGGACTTTGAAGAGGGCACTAGGAGCTATTCACTTAAGTCAACGGAGGTACTAAAGGAAGAATATGGAACAACATGTTTATGAGACATACAGAAAGTATAAAGCAGAGTGGTAATTAACAATCCAACCATATCGATAAAATGTTAAATGTGATTATAAGTCATCTGATTGAAAGATTGTCAGATTGGAGAGAAGAACAATGCTCTGACTACGTGTTGTCCACAGGAGACACCTTTTGGATTCAAAAATAAAAATAGGTTGAAAGTAAAGGTATAGGAAAAGATATGCCATGTAAACAGCAGCCATAAGTGGTAGAGACTGATAGAACATCAGATAAATGACTCAAAGACTGAACACACATCAGATCGGGCCTCTTCTCTGGCTCAAAACCTCCGGGGCCCTCCCATCGCTGAGAATGAAGTTCAAATGTTTAAACCAGCAACAATCTCGCCCCTCACCCCCCAATCTCAGGCTGTCCTTCCCTGAAAGTGCCTTTACTTTATCCTACTTTTTAATCTTAGTTTGAATAGGTATAGAATTCTTGATTGGAAATTATTCTTCCTTATAATTTTGAAAGCACTCCTCTGTTTTCTTTTTGGGAGCTTTAATGATATTTATGACATTTCTCTCTAACCACGGTGTTCTGACACGTGAAAATATGCCTGAAGATGGATCACTTTTCTTTCATTGTGCTGGACACTCAGTGGGCCCTTTTAATTTGTAAATTTGTGTGTGTGTGTGTGTGTGTGTGTGTGTGTGTGTATATGTGGTTTCTTCTTCTATTCTCCCTTCCTAGGAGAGCACTTTATGAAATGTTTTCCTAGCATTGGCCATTTCTGCTCATGTGTCAGTCACGTTTTATTAGTTTAGGCCTCAGGATATTTTCCTGTCCTCTGCCCATTTATTCGAGGAGCATACTATAGCCCCAAGTGCCCCAAACCTGTTGTTTTGAGCATCATTTGGCATGTAGCTGTGCTTACTAAGTATTTATCTATTGCCCCAATGAAACTAGTTAGGAGAAATGAGTGCAAGATGGACTGAAACATGACGGGCTATAGGTACGTCACTGCTTTAGGTCCGTTGAATGGTCCTGCATCCCCACCTCTTGTCTCCATTTCTTTTGTTGGTGTTGGCCTCTATGGGTCCTTGACCCGGATTGCATAGATGGGATCTCACTTGGAGTTGTCTTGATGCCACAGTTAGTCACCCATTCTCCAAAACCATTTGCAGCACAGTTCCTGATTTCTCAGTCTTGCTCTAGAGTCATGCATTTAACCATTTGGTTCTTCTAGCTCTAAAAATTCCCCAAATTAATAACCACCTGAAAATAGTATTAGTTTCCATCGACTGAACTAAGGGTAGATCGCACAGTCCCTCTTTGATATGAGGCATCTGCAGCTTGCTTGGGTGATTGAAGGAGGCTTCCAGTCCAGGTCTCACTCCAGGGCTTCATGATTTTCAGCCTTCCACGTTGCTTCTCAGACTTCCCAGGGTGGTCATAAGGATCTGATGAGGCAAGCAGTGTTAGAATTTGCACAGACATTGGTTAAGTTAATTGGATGCAAATTCTCCCTAGAGTTTTCTCATCTCGAAAGGTGATTTCTGGAGCTGGAGTGATTAACACCAAGGAAGGAGTCTCTGATGATCTAGCAAATATGGGGAAGGTGAGAGGAGTGGGCTGGGTGTCTGGGGAAGGGAGGCCTTTTGGCAGTGCCCTTAAAAGACCTCATCCAGGCACTGCTTGGACAAGTTTAGCTAGGTGATAACAGCAGAGCTTTTGTTGGCATTGCTTCTTGTATGGATGACACAGCCAAGGACCATGTGTTCCAGCTTCAGGGGGGAAGCAAGCTGTGCATTAGGAGGTAAATCTCTGGCTCACAAAAGGTTGAGTAAGATGCTTCTTTAAAAAGCTCACCAGTTGGCTAAATTTAGGGTGGTGAGCACCATCAGGCCAAGAATATACTTTGGCCTTGGGCCCATAGCATTTTCATTTGACTGGGAGTTGGATACATTTTCATTTTCTCTAAGGTTTTCTCTTGACTCTTAGTACCTTTGCCTTTGGAGGAAGGAGATTGTGCTCATAGTTGGGTGGAGCCCCACAGATGTGAATAATATCCCTGTTGATAATGACAGTTAATGATAACAGTGAGTTTGGGGATATGTTTTCAGGGAGTGGTTTGGTGTACACTATGATTTAATATAATTTTGTTTCATCAGTTGTCAGGGGGCACTTCTTGACACTTCTCTGCTCTTCTTTCTCCTCTGCATTCCCTTTTTTGCACCTCCTTCTTTTCACCTTCTTTGAACCTGTTTTTGAAGCCCAGAAGGTTTTTGGCAACATGAGCCCTTGCCATCCATGGATAATGCATCTGAATGCTTGTTCGTGTGCTTAATGATCCAGTGCCACCCCTTCATGCCAGCTGCCACCACTTCATGGGTGTCCAGCTTCCCAGCTAGCATGTTGCCAATCAGAACATGAAAATAAACATCCGAACCTATCAAAGTTGAGAAGCAGTGAGGCAGAGTGAATAAAGCATGGATTCTAGCATCAGCCGGTCCCATTTCCCGCACCAGCCTATTTGCTGGATGCATTTTTTGCTTCTCTGAGCATTGGTTTCCTAATCTGTAAGATGACCCACAGTTTAGCGGAGAGATAGACTCATCCACATACAACTACAGTAGAACTAGCTAGTGCCAAGATAGGCGAAGTCCCACGTATAAAAGATTCCTAAGCCAACTTTGGGGAGTCATTAAAGGTTTCCTGGAGAAGGGGACATTTGTATTGGGATGTAGGGATGAGTGGGAATTGGCCAGGCAGAAGCATGGCAGGGGTAGAGTGGGTCTGAAGGGTGGTGCAGGTGGAGGCAGTCCTATCCACGTGGCATGGAATGGCCTGGGCCTTGGGAGAGATTGAGCCAGTCCTGGTACTGTCTGCCTAGAAGCTCCTGAGAGGCTATGCGGCCAGATGTGTTTTAGAGAGACAGAGGGTCATCGAGGATGACTGATGAGAATTGTTCTTTTGTGGAGTATTTTAAGAGATAACTTTATTACTTTTCAGATGGTATTCTGAAATAGTCCCAGTGCGGTATTTCTGTTAGTGGGTAGGTGTTTGCTTGTGCATTTATGTGTGGAGGGGTGCAAGGTGCAAGGGAGAGTCACTTTTCTCAAGTTTTATGGCTGGTGTTAAATGTGTTTTCTTTGTAGGAGTTCATTCTTGAAGCCCACACAGTTGGAAGAGCAGGCGGTGACACCTTCCCCCCGGTTGGCCCCTGCTACCCGTCCCTCCCCGAGTTGTTCATGAAGCTCTGGTTGACTCTAGATGAGGTGGGGCTGCATTAGACAGGATTTAGGCTGGCTGGTGGAGAGGCGGGACGCGTGATGCTACCAACGGGCCATGGCTCCCTGCCCAGACACGAGGGGCGCAGAAGTGTGTGTTTAGAAGCACTTGGGAGGCCAGCATAACTCTGAAGCTGGCTGCCACTTTTCACCTCCCTTTTCCAGCATCCTCCCCGGCCCATCTATTGCATACGGGGAGCCTCTGGGTGCTTCACTGTAGGGTGTAACCTGGACCAGCCAGCTGGGTGCACAGGGGCTCAGTGTTTCAGGTCTGTCCCAGTCAAGGTGGAGGCTCTTCCATCCCAGACTTGCAGCCATGATTTCAGAGGAGGAGGAACTGTCCCTTTTATTTTGTTCTCCCTCCTGCCTTCACACCCCAGAACCCAACTGCCTTTGAGTATAATATAAAGTAGTTCTTTTTGATCCAGAAGCTTCAGATCCTGAGGTGGTCAGTAATTCTGACCCTGTTTGGCAAGTCTGGCGGCCCCCAAGGTTGATGTCTCTCAATAACCCCAAATACAACGCTTTGCTTCTAGCACTTTGATCTGTTCCCATCTTTGAACCCCAAGTCCCCTATTGCCAGAGGGCATCTTAGAGATGATCTAGTTCATTTTGCATGTGATATAGTCCATGCATCAGGGAGGGCACAGATTTGTCCAGTCACAGTGAGCTGTTCTGAGAAGCAGGTCACTAATTATAGCCCAATAAATACCAAAAGCTTTATCAGACTTTCCTATGTACAGTCCCAAGCCCTGGTTTGAGAAGTGTGAGAGAGAACTGGCATGTGTGCCAGGGACTTACACATGTTCATCTCCTGGATTCACCATTCTAGACCTTCACGTAGGGCATGGGCATGGGCAGCAAAGGAAGGAACAGACCCTGAGAAGGAAGCACGTTATCCACAGATAGAACTGGTGTTGGGAGCAGGGTCCAAACCCCACCTTCTGTCTCCCAGGTAGCTTGACCTCAACCTGCCACACTTGAGCTTGAGAACTAAAAAGACTTTGGATGGGGGTCCGGGGTGACTGACTTTTGTCCTTAAAACTCTGCAGAAGTTCACACCTGGGTCTAACTCTGCATTTGCATGGTTACCCTCTACGCTGAGGCCTTTGGAGCTAGTCCCTCCCCTAAGACAGCATTGCCACAGCCTGGCTGAGTTTGCAGTCTTGCCTAGCTGGCTTCTGGGGAGTGTATATTTTTTTCAGCCTTCTTGATTCTACCCAGATTTATTCTTGGATTTTGGATTAAAGAATATTAGCTGATTATGGGAGGGATATAATGTAAAATATAATATAAAATGCAAACTTACTCATGTCAGAGATGGATCTGAAATTTGTCCCAGTAGCATTTATAATGCTTTCCTGAGAAGACCTCTTGTAGATCATCCACTTAATTGCCACACAGACACCTTGTGTACATTTCCAGCAGAGGGACTTGGAAAAGGCGGGTATCATTGAAATTGTGGTTGCTCTTTATTTATATGTACAAGTTCTGTCTCCGGTTTCTGAATTAATCGCAGCTGATCTGGAGTTTTGTAGCCATGTGTTCAATTCCTGTACCGTCAAGGACCCTTACGATGCAGGTTGTTATGTAAAGATGGGCAGGCTGGGCTGTCTCTAAGTGTCTTTGACCCTTGAAAGGTGGAGAGTTGCAATATAAAGTTTAAGGGGATCAGGATGGAGTGCTGACAGCATTTGTTGTCTTAGATTCAAGTTACTTATATCATGTTTTGGTCCTCCTTCTGCATTTTGAGTTTGATCTGCTTGACTGTGGCATGCCAGGATGTTCTCATAGGACTCCACGAGGTTTTCTGATTTTCCTGAAGTCGTCACAAATTTCTTAAAGATGCTCCTTCTTCACATCCAGTCTCAGCTGCCTTTAACTTTCATGACAGAATTTTGAGGAAACCCCCCCCTCAACGCCTCTCCTCCCAGGCTCCGGGAGCACAGGGCCAGGCTCCATGGCCGGGACTGTGCCCTGCAGGTGCCGAGTGTGCCAGCTTCCTGGCTTGTGCGCACAGCTGGCAGCTCTTGGCCTCTGTACTGACTTACTGATCCAGGGTGAGCTCTCACATTATCTTTTTCTCCCAGACCTGCTGTGGACTGAGTTTTCAGCTCCTCAGACCTACCAAGAGCCAGAAGGGCTCTGGGGAAGGAGTGCAGCTCACTCACCCACATGATGCCTGTGTGGTCAGCTGGGGGATGAGGTGTGTGAAGAAGAAGAAGAAGAAAAGGAGGAGAGGAGAGGAGGAGAGGAGGAGGGGAGGAGGAGAGGAGAAGGAAGAGGAGGGGAAGAGGAGAGGAGGAGGAGAAGGGGAGGAGGAGAGGAGGAGGAGGAGGAGGAGAGGAGGAGAAGGAGGAGGAGGAAGAAGGCTCGTGCCCGTCCCCCTTTGCCAGCAAGACCTGCTCCTTGGGAAGCTTCTGCAGCTCTGCTCAACCCTCCAGCTGATGGACGCTAAGAGGCTGTGGGCATCTGAGCAAGGAGAGTGGGTTTTCAGTGTGTGACTGTGCTCTGGTGGACATCAGCTTTGGCGTTTCGTTGATGGGAGTGGCCTTCTAACCCTCCCCGCAACTTAGGTTGCCCCCCTCCACGGGGCTAGCTTTATCTACTGCCCGCTTCTGATTCCTGCCTTATTTGGTGTAATTTAGCTCTGCCTTCCTGATTCCTGCCTTTTTTGGTATAACTTCCTCTCCCTCGGAACTGGTTGGATTCTTCCTACGGTGTTGTTCTGTGATGAATTTTCAGCTCTCAGGTTCCAGTGTGCCTTACAGTTCTTAGTCTCTTGCCGTGTGATTCTCTGGAGTCTGATGGCCTAAGTAGAAGTCATCTCGGTTTGGGAGCTGAACTAAACTTGTGTTTGTTCTGTGTTAATTTAAAAATTACAAATGCCCCAAGGGCATGGTTTAGCTTGTCATAGAAATAATGCTCAGTGCCTCATAGTGTATGATGGGGATGGTTGTGTGAGGGTCTTAGTCATTTGTCTTACACAGGCAAACACTGACCTAGTACAAACTGCCAGGGATGGGGTGAGCAGGTCCCCGAGTTGAGGAGACAGAGGAGACGGTCTCTCTGATGAGATCTGGCCTAGGTTACTGCGATGGGAGTGCTCGTGGGGCTGGCTGTACAGTCCCTCTCTTTAACCTTCCTGCTCGAAGCTGCTTAGTAAATTGCAAGAGTAAGGGGAAAAGATGGATGTGGTCTTACTTCTCTGGAATCCATTTATTTAGTAGAGAGGATTCCAGAATTAGGTGCCTTTTCTCTTCATTTTTTTTTGCTAACAGATTTTCTCTCCCTGTTACAGTGTAAGATTGATTTCTGTCTTCAAAATGTGTTCATGGGGATGAGGGCTTTTCAGTAAAAGCATCACAAATCATCCACAAGCATCAGGCATCTTTGGGAGAAGCGAGGCTGTGTCCACAGTGCTCATTTTTCACAGAGAGTGGCACCACCTGACGTCTTCCCGAATTCCCAATTTCGGGTTGTCTGTGTCTGTTTGCAGCTTGGGTCTGTGAACTCCAGATGAGCGTGTGCAGGCTTTTAAAACGTGCGTGGTTTGAGGAGAAGGAGCGGTGACAGCTGACTGACACAGAAATGGCTCAGGCAGGCAGGCTGCTTCTGATGAAATCCCTGTCTTGGCTGAGTGCTGGCTTGTCACTGGTGCGGCCATGTTTCACCGTGATTTCACAAGTATCAGTCCATTGGCTCCTCCCAGCATCTTCTGATGGAGACAGAGGAGGAAAGATTAAGTCTACCGGCAGGAATGGAAGTTGAGACCTTGAATGTTTTTGTGGCTTAGCCTTAGCCCAAAGCAGGCCAGTGGCAGAGAGGGGATAAGAACCTGATTTCTTTTCCACTGCATTTAGAGGGACCGAGGCCTGGGGAAATGTCCCTCTGGGAGTCTGTATAAAAGAGTTTCATAGGTTGTATAATAGCAAGGAACTCAGATGTGATCAGAAAATTAGTCCTAAAAGATCTGGACTTTTAAGTAGCAATAAATACACCGTTATATTCAGTTCCTGTGGTGGTATTTGGCCCACAGTAGGCACTCAGTACATATTTGTTGAAGTAATAAGCTCTCCTCTGCAAGCCCTAAGATCTGAGAAAAGAGAGCGCGGAGTTAAGTGCAGGGTAGAGAGAGGAGCAGGTGTGGCCCAGGGGCTTTGAAAAGGACCTCAGTGGCAGCAGAAGATGTGGGGAGCGAACCCCATGGTGCCTGCGTCTCAGCCACACACCACTCGTTCATTGGATCCTGCAGGTTTCAAACAGACTGTTCCAGGGAGTTTTTTCCCTGCATCTTTCATTCAGACTCTGAAGCAGACTTCCAAGGTGGCCTAGGACACGCATGGCCTGATCTCCCACCTTTCCAGCCTCCCACTGGCTTTTGACCCCTGATTTTCTGGCTTGGAAATCCACCGTGTTGCTCAGATAGGATCTCTGGTTTTGGGTTTTCCTGATGCCTCTGCGTCTTGGCAGTGGTGTGCTCTCCCTGCACATCTGGGTGTGCTCTCGGAGACCCCGGGCTCCTTGGTGCCAGACTGCACTCACCTAACTTCAGACCCGTAGCTCCCTCTCAGCCTTCAGCTCTGGTCTCTGCTAGCCTCTGCCCTTTGACTTGAAATGTGTCTTAATTTCAGTTTTGCTATTAAAATTTTTTTAATGTTTATTTTATGGAGAGGGAAAGAGAGAGAGACAGAGCATGAGTCAGGGAGGAACAGAGAGAGAAGGAGGCACAGAATCCAAAGCAGGATCTGAGCTATCAGCACAGAGCTCAATGTGGGGCTCAAACTCATGAACTGCAAGATCATGACCTGAGCCGAAGTTGGGCCCTCAACTGAGCCACTCAGGCGCCCTGTCTTACTATTTTTAAAGTCCTTTCACCTGATCACTCTTATCATTTCCATGTAGGGGAGAAGTTACTTTGTAAGATGAGAGCAGGACAAATGGTTAAAATACCAACTGGTAGAACTTTGAAATACTTTTTGTCAAACTCTGCAATTTACTGATGAGGAAACTGGCCCAGAGAAGTTTAGTAAATGAATTGTCTTGGTTCAAAGAGAGTTGATGGATGAGTCAGGTGTAGAGCCCAGCGTTTTGTTCCCCCCATTGTGTAACTATCTGGTGTCTCCTATTCTTCTTAAATTAATGAAAACCTCTAAACTCCACTAGCAAAGGAAAGGACCAGTAGAGACCTCTTGGCTGATGGAGTGGCGCACACTCCTTTCCTGTGTCCCCTGCCCTTCTTCATCAACACGTAGGGTCCTAAGGCAGCAGAGGAGTTTCAAATATAAGGGCTCTGATTGCTTAATGCTTCTTGTGTCCCAAGAGTCAAGATGCTGGGCCATTAGCAAAAGCATTACGTTTGATTCCCACAAAGAAGCACGAGGTGATCCCCATGGCAACCAGGACCAGAACGGAAATGGCAGTTGGTATTGTATCCTGGAGCTAATTGTTGGCCATAGAACACCACGGACCACAGCGTGGTCTCACGCTGGGGGCATTGGACGCCAGCCAAAGTTTGTCAGTGAATGAGCTTGAATAAATGTGATTTGTTAAGCTGTATAGATAAGACTCAGAGTCAAAGAAATTCACATTTGAGATTTGGCCTGGAATTTTGTCCTGGAGCCGTATGTACCCAGTTTGGGGCAGGGTCTGAGGTGCTGGCTTCGTTGGAGGCTGACAAATGGGGCTGTGCCCAGGAGCACCTAGTCTTGATAGGCCAGACTTGTGTTTTGTGTAATGCCCTCTTGAGTTCTATCTGGGGGAACAGCCCTGCTTTGTAGGACCTCCCATGGCTCTCTGTCTGCAGGATGAACAGCTAGGCCCAGGTATAACTCGGGGCGGAGTTCACTTAAAGGGGTGAAGGTCTTGTATGTGAATGTGCTGTGGGCCCAGTTCACTTCCTCAGCCCTCCGCTTCTTGCTGGAGATGACTGCAAACCCTAGGCCAAAGGCCAAGTTGCTGAAAACCACGAGAGAAGTAGCAGTGGGTTTAGACAAATTGGGATGTCTGTCCAGGCTGTTTCCTGGCCCAAGTACCATGGTGGTGTTTCTCCGCTTATGTCCTCTTGTCCCCCTGCTGCTGAGCTTCCTTCCTTCTACTTCCTGTCTTCTCTTCCCAGAAAGACAACACTTTGTAGCAGACATTTCATAGCTTCAGTGGCCTGTGGCAGACACAGCTTGATTCTTTTGTTGGAGGAGATGCTGTTGGAATGACTGCCACAGGTCAGGACTGGGAGACATGCAGAGTGAGGAGCCTCTTACTTCAGCATTCAGTGCTCAACATACCTTCACTGAGGCCTGTCATGGCCAGGACACAAAGGTGAATGATGGAAAGCTTCCTGGAGGAGGTGCTCCCGGAGCTGTCTCCTACATATGTGAGCCAAGAAAGGTCAGAGGGGAATTCCAGCCAGCGTGGTCTGCAGGGGCAAAAGCATGGAGCCATGAACTGGTGCGGGGAATACAGAATGTCACAAGCATTCGGGTTTGCTGGTGTATGAAGTGAATCAAAGCAGGAGACGGAGACAAGAATATGGGAATCGTTTTTAATCCTGAGTTGGCCGCACTGTGGGTTCTATCACTGTTGCTATTTGAAGTCACCTTAATGAAAGCTATTTTTTTTATTATCTGTTAATGGGGCTTTAGTCATTGCAAAATAATGGTTAATTCTCAAGTCACTTAAATGTGGCCAGAGAAAGTGGCCAGGGGAGAGCATGGGAGGAAGGCCTGTGTCTTCCCCTCTATCAGGTCCGTCTGAGGGAGAAGGGGTCTGCTGGCAGCTGCCTCCCAGGGGTCCCCTGGGCCAGTCTGGGGGTCTCCCCCTTCCCTCTGGCCGCATGCACTAGCTGACCTCAGACTGGTCAGTTCACCTTCTGACCTTCAGTTTCTCCCCTTATAAAATGAAAGGAGTAATAGTCCAAAATCCTGGTGGTGACTTCTGCTCTGCTCTGCATGCCCCAGTTTCAAAGACGGTGCCAGCTACAGTTTTCCTGAATGGTGGTTCGATTTCATTAAAAAAATAATATCTTGGGACATCTAAAAAATGAAATAAAAATTGAATTATATGTAATACTACAAGTATGTAAAGTAGTAAATAAAAGTGATATACATGTAATTTACATATGTCACTATATGTGTATGGTTTTTCCACATATACATACATGATTCAGAGTATTAGTGCAGCTGGACTGGCTTTAGCTCACATTTTAAAGTCATCTTTGGATTTTGGATATAAAGTAAGTAAACCTCTGGGGACAGCCAAAATGAAAACTGCCCCCCAACCTTCCTTTTTTTATAGTACAACCTAATTGGAATCTATATTAACCGTCTCTTGTGGGCATATTGAGTGGGAAAGAGCTTTTCACAAGGAAGTAGGTTAGTATGAAATGGAACACAGCCCGAAGACATTCCCAAGGCCAGTGGGCTCTAGCTCTCAGGGGTAATGAGGAAGCCATTCCGTGTATTAATAATACAGTAGCTCCCATGGATCAGGTTTGGCGCGCCTAATGCGTTTTCTCTAACCTCTAAACCACCTTGCAAGGAACATACTCTTTTCTCTGCTTGGCATGTGAGCGTACTATGGCTCAGAGAGGTTCACCGTTATGCCCATAGTCACAGAGTGCACAGGAGTGGAGTGGGACCTCAATCTTCCTTCTTGGTTACCCTGCCCTTCCACTAGAGTGACCTTCGTGTATGTGACATGGACGGTGTACACTCACCGGCCTGAGAGTTCTAGCACCATCTTGGAAAAAGGAAAGTCTCTGTCTTTATCTGGAAGACGGATGTGCAATGACTTTTTTTTTTTTTTTTTTTTGGAGAGAGAGCTTGCAAGTGAGCAAGGAGCAGAGATTGAGAGATAGAGAATCCTATGAGGGGCAGTGAGGGAGAGAGAGAAAGAGAGAGAAGCTGGACTCACCCAAAGCAGGGCTAAGCTCACCTGACATGGGGCTTGAACTCATGAACTGTGAGATCATGACCTGAGCCAACGTCAGATGCTTAACTGACTGAACCACTCAGGAGCCCCACACATTCAATGATTCTTGAATACGGTTATACGAAGGGCACAGTACTTATAGTCAGGGACAGCTGATTGTTCTGAATGCAGTAAAATACTGTGCTGTTAACCCAGTCATTGTAAATTTGCTTTGTTGGGTGGTTATTCACTGTTTCTACGCTCTGCATCTGCCGCTGCTGCGAATAGCAGCCCCCAGTGTGTGTCTGCGGTTTCTGCCTGAATGGCTGTATGTTTCCATGACCTCATCCCTGCACTACCATTGACCAGCATGCGGACAGACACTGATCCGAGCGGGGCCAGTCCAGGTAGTCTGCCGTCTTGGCCACTGTTGACTGGCCCACGTTTGGGACTTTGTCTGGATCTGGGCCACAAAGCTCTTTCCTTATAGATTTTTAATGGGGATCCAAGAAAGGAGGCAGTCAGTCTGTGAGTGCTGGACTCCTTATGACCTACAGCTCTGGGGCTGTTGACCAAGTTCTTCCATTCGGGTCCACGCGAAGAGAGGGAAGGAAGAGGCCCGGGGGAAGCGGAGGCGAGGGCACGGGAAGCCCTCTGGCGGCGCTGTGTTCCGCCTTGTGTTGTTGCTGAGGTCGGAGTGTTCTAGCTTCGGTTCGCGAGACGCCTCTCAGTATACTTCTTGGTGCCTCGGCTATTTCTGGTTGAGTTTCTATCACCTGCACGCTATTAGCCTTCATGTTCTCACTATGTAGCCTTGTTTTTCTTTCTTGAATAAACCCAATGTTGATGAGTGGGGTTCCGCAGAAGGCTGGGTATTCAAGCGTTCAGAGCACGAGGCTGGTGGAGCCCAGGGTTTGCAGGGTGCTGAGATGCTCCGGCCACGTTGGCCGGTTCACTGCTTCTCAGCTGACTGTTGAGTAGATTGTTGGGCTTGTTATTCTAATAAAGTTGAGCTTTGGGCCCGTTTCTTTAAAAGGGGGCAGGTAGGGTGCTGCAGGGCCAGGATTCCAAACCCTCAAGCCATAAAATAAAAGTCGGCTTGGTAAATCTTGAAACCGATGACGAAATTGTTCTGGACTGATGCCAGAAGTGTTTGCCTCTTGTTCTCCCTCTTTCAGTTTGGTGCGCTAACTGGCTGTATTTGTTTTCTGACCTCTAAGCTTGGCCTCTGACTTTGGCTTTCAACCGGCTCCATCTACACTGTCACGGTGATCTATTGGTACCCTAAATTCCACTTACTAGATGATGAGTTTTCTTCTCCTTGTCTGGGTCCTGGGTCAATTGGCACCTTGTTTGAGTTCGGTCTCAGCTATGACCTTTGGCAATAAGAGAAAGCATGTACAAGTGTGTGCTTAGGGGCACCTGGGTGATTTGGTCGGTTAAGCATCTGACATCGGCTTAGGTCATGATCTCAGGGTTTGCGAGTTTGATCCCTGCATCGGGCTCTGTGCTGACAACATGGAGCCTGGAGCCTGCCTCGGATTCTGTGTCTCCTCTCTCTCTGCCCCTCCCCTGCTCATGCTCTGTCTCTCCTCCTCTCTCTCTCTCTCTTTCTCTTTCTCAAAACTAAAATAAAAAAATTTAAAAATTTATAAGTATGTGGTTATATCAGTTAAAATTCATGATCACTAGTTTTGATCACAGGTCATATGTCATCTTTTTCTATAAAAGTGAGCCTTCATATTCATGTTCAGATGAGTTCAGTTTGCTCTAAAGCCCAGATGAAAACCAGAGACAGCAAGGAAAGACAAGGGCTTCTTTCCCCTTTAAGTTCCTGGGAGTGCATAGAGCTCCTTTCTCAGGTCACATTACACACAACATATTTTCTCTGTTCTTATTTTTAAATAAATTAATATACATTTGAAGTAACAAGAGAAAGTAACTTAAAAAAAAAAACAAGTTGGTCCTTTACCCGTGATTTTATCATGTTCATCTCAAGCATCACTTTGAACAACAAACTATTTCCAACTCAGTTAAGAGTATGCTACCCCGTACAGTCCCCGCTTGGTTTTAAAAAGCATTAATGCTTGAGTGAACACTGAATGGCTATTCTGCAAAATGAAAATAAGTAGCTAATCACGTCGGGATCATGTCTAACAGCACTTGGCTATTACCACTGAAAACCGCCTTTGGGATGGAGGGGAGGAAGCGTAATGAGACAGGCCGCACTGCTCCATGAAGACCCAGCTCCTAGGGGCTGTAAATGCTCCATAAATCCGTGCAGAATGAGTAGGGTGAGCACAGTGCTTGTTGACTGAGCTCTATCCAGAATTGGGTATGCGTGGGAGAGTCTTGCTCAAGGGAGGTGCCCTCAGGCACCACAGGCGCCTTCTGGAGTCAAGTTTCCAGGGGCTTGTTGACCGCTCTGGGCCAACAGAGGCCGTGTCCACCCAGATTATTGGTGTGATGTCACACTCCCATTGAAGCGGTGCTGTTCATCCTAATGCTTCATCAGTTACTGTTACTATCTTTTTAATTTGGATTTTAGTTAGCGTACGGTGCAATATTGGTTTCAGGAGTAGAATTCAGTGATTCCTCACTCAAGTACAAGCTCCAGTGCTCCTCACAACAAGTGCCCTTCTTAGTCCCCGTCACCCATGTGGCCCATCTCTACCCACCTCTGTCTGTCAGTCCTCAGTGTGTTTTCTGTCATTAAGGATCTCTGGTTTCATTTCCTTCTCTTTTCTGCCAACCCCCAGCCCATATGTTCATCTGTTTTGTTTCTTTAATTCCACATATGAGTGAAATTATATGGTATTTCTCTTTGACTTATTTTGCTTAGCATAATACATTCTAGCTCCATCCACATCATTGCAAATGGCAAGACTTCATTATTTTTGGTGACTTAGTAATATTACATTGTGAATGTGTATGTGTGTTTCTGTGGTGTGTGTGTGTGCGTGTGTAACACATCTTTATCCAATCATCAGTCGATGGACATTTGGGCTCTCTCCATAATTTGGCTATTGTAGATAATGCTTCTATAAATATAGGGGTACAAGTATCCCTTTAAATTAGTATTTTTATATCTTTTGGATAAATACCTAGTAATGCAATTGGTGGATTATAGATTAGTTCTATTTTTAATTTCTTGAGGAAACTCCGCATTGTTCTCTACGGTGGCCGCACCAGTTTGCATTCCCACAGTACAAGATTAGACCCTCCTGCTGTTACTTTCAAGTCTTGAGAATGGGAGAGGTGTTGAGGAAGGGCGCAGAGCTGGCCCTGGGCAGAGGTGTGAGGGTGCGGCTCAAACAGCAGGGAGCTGTTGGTGGAGGAATAAAGGAACAGGGTTCGCTGGAGGGTATGAGTGGCGGGAATCTGTTATGTGTGTTGGAAGGTGGGAGGCAAGGCTGTCCTGGCTCCCTCACCCCAGCCTTAGCTCTGCTCTTTGGACTTCGCATTACATGCCTTGTTTTTCAGTTACGTTGCTCTCTGAAGAATGGGGGCGCCTCCACACCAGTGCGCACACTCTTGTCTCAGCCTGGACTGTATTTACATGCACTTGGTCCTCTCTTTCTAGGAATTATCTCCACATTGACCCTCATTGACATTGACCCACATCGACGTGGGCAGCTGTTCATTTGCTTCACTGCTGTAGAATATTCTTCACTTTTAATTGCCACAATTTATCGATTTCCTTGGCAATTTGCATTTGGGTTATTTTCATGTGGTTGCTCTTTACCTACCTTACTGCTGTCTTCAGTGCACATGTGCAGGTGCTCCTAGAATGTAGCACTGAGAGCAGAATTGTGGTTCATATGGTCCTTTCAGCTTTAAAGGTAACGTTCAAGTATTTTGCAAAGGGATCGTCCTGCCACCCAATATACACGGGTTCTCGTTGTCCTGCATTCACACCAAAAATTAATATTTTAATTTTTGCATTTCTGATGACATAAAATTGACAAAGTGGACAATTGTTCCATATGTCCATGATCAGGTTTGTCTCCGTGATGTGACTGGGCAGATTTTTGTCTGGTCTTCAGTTAGGTTGTGACTTTCTTACTGATACTCATGAATTTATTATAGACTCTGGATACAAATTCTCTGTTCACTACATGGGTTGCAACTCTCTTTTCCTGGCTCATTGCTTTTTTTTTTTTACTTTTTAAAATAGCATCTTAATAGAAGTGTCACATTTGTCACAGTGAAACATAGCTTTCATTTGTGTGTGTGTGTGTGTGTGTGTATGTGATTTTTATGTCTTGCCTATGTTTATGGAGATACTCTCTAGTTGCTGCTCAGAGTTTTGAAGTTTTGCATTTCACAGTTGGGTTTAGAATCTACTGGATACGGCGTTTTATGTAGGAAGGAAAGAAGTTCACCTTTACTTTTCTTCTGTAGGGATAACCAGGGGTAATGGCAGGTTTTAAATAGCTCTTCTTTTCCTGCTAACATCCAGGACTGCCTCTTTCATATGTTAACTTGACATGTACGCATGGCTCTTTCTGCTTGGCCCACTGGTCTGTTGTACACTCAGGTGCCAACGCCACACTGAGTCTGTTACTGTAATGTTACAATGGGTTTCGGTATTTGATATGGTGCGTTTTCCTCCTCCATGCTCAGGACCGTGTGGACCTTTTCATACACAGTTTTAGATTCAGGTTACTGGCATCAATAAAACAAAATATTAACATATTAGTTAGAATTACATTGAAGCTATATAGATCAATTTAGGAAAACTAATATTTTATGATACTGAATTTTCTTCTCTGAGAACCTACATCTTGCCATCTATTTGGGCATTTTTCAGTGCCTTTCAAGAAAGTTGTATAATTTTTGCCATGAAGGTGATAAACATCTTTTGTTGTTAGATTTGTTCCTAGGTAACTTTGCTTCCTGTTGCTATAGTAAAGATGATTTTAAAATTACTTTTTCTTTTTGTTGCAGAAGATAGAAATGGAAGTAATTTTGCATATTGATTTGATATTAATCAATATATTTATTGATTAAATTTATATTAATTCACCTAACTAAACTCTGTTATCAATTCTAATTTGTTTATAGTTGCTCTTAGGTTTTCTCTGTAGAAGGGATTAATTTATGAATAATTAAATCTTTTATTTAATAGACCTTTCTTGAGTTTCTACAGAGTGCCAGGCTCACTGCACTTGCACTCCAGTCTCAGGCTGGTCATGATGCAGGTACTCGCCAGGGTTGTCCAGAGAAACAGATGTAGTTTCCCCCCAAGACCTTGTACCTTTTATGGCTGGGAAGCAGCTGGTCTGTAACTCATCCTCTTCAGGGAAGAAAGGAAAAACTCAAAAAGCATTAAATGACCTAATCAAATCTCTTTGTAAACATGATGGAGAGTCCTTATATGTGAACTAGTTTGATTAAGGGGTGTCTGATCTGTGTGGGCTGTTTATGGTGGACAAACCAGTTGTGCATTTATGGGGCATGCCCACTGGAAAATGTCAGTACGAGCCATGTAATTTCTGGTGTAAAAAATGGAGATGTTTCATGGTAGAAATTAATCCTCTTTTGTGGAAGTGACTTCCAGCATACCTTATTACTGAGCCCACTTTAAGGCTGGACCAGGTAGCATGGAGAGAACTGGAGGCTGTGATAACCTTCCGAATTCTCCCACAGTTGACCTACTTCTTGTGGCTACCTTTGTTCTTTGAATTAGTAATAAAGTTTGATATTAGGTAAGATCTCTGAGTTTTGTGGTTTGACTTGACTGAATCACAGAGCCTCTATCCATGTTGCTCCTGATTTTAAATAGAATATGTCTAATGTGCCTGCATTTAGAATGTTCTCTGTATGTTTTCAGTAGATATTCTTAGCAGGTCAAGGAAATGGCCATCTATTTTTTTTCTTTGTTTTTATACTCATGAATGACTATTGGATTGTTTTGAATGATTTTTTTTTCCATGTACTGAGATGATGAATTTTTCTCTTTTAACCTGTTAGGGGATGAATTCTATTACTAGGTGTTAAGCAAACTTGCACTCCAGTCTCAGACTGGTCGTGATGCAGGTACTAGTCAGGGTGGTCCAGAGAAACAGAACCCATAGGAGATCAATATAATGTGATTTATTACAGCAGTTGGCTCATGTGGTTAGAGAAGCCAAGAAGTTCCACGATCGGCTCTCTACCAGCTGGAGAACCCTAAAAGTCCATATGTAGTTCAGTCCAAGTATGAGAGCCTGAGAACCAGGAAGAATCCAACGGTCCAAGAACCAAGAACTCTGAATTCAGAGGACAGAAAAGAGGGATGTCTGAACCCCAGAAGAGAGAGTTAGTTCATCTTGTTTCACCGTTTTGTTTCATTTGGGCCCTCAGTGGATTGGATGGTACTTGCCCACATTGATGAGGGTGGATCTCTTGTCTCAACCCATTGGATGAAATGGTAATCTCATCTAGCAACATTTTTAGGGACACACCCTAAATATGTACTAGCTATCTGGGCATCCCTTAGCCCAGCCAAGTTGATGCATAAAATTAACCATCACAATGTGTACCTCATATGTATTATTGGATTAAATTTGTAGTATATATTATATACACACACATATAATATATACACATACATATATGTTATATATGTGTGTATTATAGATAATATATATGTGCATATATTATGTACTATGTGTATATGTTGTATATTATACATATATGTGTATATATTACACATATATGTGAATTGTTATATATGTAAACACACATATATGTAGGATTTATATATGTATAGGATATATGTTGTGTGTATATATACGCATACACACACATACACATATGTATATGTTTAGGAGAGAGATTGACTTCTCATGTTTTTCTGATTTTGATAGGAAGATGGTACATTCTTAAATCTGAATAGGGAATATTCCTTATTTTTATATCCTAGGTGAATTTTTAAAGGATTGCATTTATTTTTCTTCGTGGAAAGATCTTTAACTCCTGATTCAATTTCTTAGATGATGGGACTATTCAGGCTTTCTATTTCTTTGTGAGTCACTTATGACACATGCTTTTTTCTAGGGATTTGTCTGTTTTATATTTTCTAAAGCTGATTGGCAGAAGTCATTATTAGTTATTTACGCTATCTGTAGTATGGTCTCCTTTCATCTTTGCTATTGTATGTTTCTGCATTCACTCTTACTTGATCTGTCTAACCAGAAGCTTAATAGTTTTATTAGTAGTATCAAATATCTTTTGGATTTTTGAGTACTCTGTATTGTATTTTTATTCTCTCTCTTGTTTATTTCTGCTCTTGTATGTGTTCTTTCTCTTTGTGAATTTTCCTTTTTTTAATTCTTAAAAGACAAGAATATTTATCAGAAATACAGTTTTTGTTTGTTTTTGAGGGGGCTGTTTCCATGACACACTAATCGTATATTTCAGAAATCACCATGACATGTACTTATTTGATACTAGGAAGTCTCATCTTGAAAAATTGTGCTGTTTTTAATTTTTTTTCCTAAGCTAGACATTCAGGTTTAAAATTTTCAGCCTTTCTTCAGTAAGCATAAAAAACTATAAATTTCCTCAAATTATTATTTGAGTCTTCCACAAATTTTGAAACATATCCTTACTACTATTGAAATCTAAATATATTTTAATTTCCATTATATTTTCTTGACTCCTACATTATCTAGAAATATTTTGATTTCCAGTCATAAGGGGCTTAAATTATCTTGTAACTGACTTCTAATTTAATTGTGGTCAGAGAATATGCTGTGTGTGATAGGAATCATTTGAAATGTGTTGAGACCTACTTTATGGCCTCATTTGAGACCATTGTTGTAAATGTTCAGTGGATCTTGAGGATAACATGTATTTCCTACTATTGGATGTATGGGCCTATAAACATCCACAGAATCGATAATCGAATGTGATTTTTGTCTGAGTACTATCGAGAGAAGAATGTTGAAAACTCTTGGTGTGACATTTATACATTTTTGAGGTTCTGTTAACTTTTATGTCATTTGAGGTTATCTCTATTTATTAAAAATTTTTATAACTAAGCAGTGACTTTCTTTATAAATGCTTTTTGTCTCAGAATTGAATTAGACACATGTCTAACGTGTCTTAATTATTTACATTTTTTCCATGTTTGAACATTTTGTATTTTCTTGGAAATAACATTTAGCTGATTAAAAAAAAAATATATATGACAGGGGAGCCTGGATGGCTGAGTTGGTTAAGTGTTAGATTCTTGATTTCAGCTTAGGTCATGATCTCCTGGTTCATGAGTTCAAGCCCTCATCCTCTGCACTGGTGGTGCAGAGCCTGCTTGGGAGTCTCTCCCTCCCTCTCCCTCCCCCCACCCCTGTACCTTCTTCACTCTTTTTTTTCTCAAAATAAATAAAACACATTATGACAATCTTTTAACCATGAATTACATTTATTTTTATTACTGATATATTTGAACTCACTTTTACCACCTCATGTTGTGCTCTCTATTTGTTTCTGGTGTTCTACATGTTTATGTCTCATTTCTCACCTTAATTTTGTTTTTTTTTTCTTATCTACATCCCCACCTCCCTTCCCATTTTCCTGCCCCCTACTTCTTAGGATTATATACACCATTTACCTCTGTTTCCTGGTTTTCCTTATAAACTGAAAGTTTAAAATTAGTTTCTGAACTTCTTGCATAAGTAAGGATCTTTTTTTTTTTTAAATCTCTGATTATCCTTGTCTGGGCTTATGTGCTATTGTTATTCAAGATTTTATTTCTGGTTTAAAAAAAAAGGTTTTGCAATTTAAGTGTTATTATTGTTTTATACACAAAGATTTTAAAAATTTGTCTGAAGCCTTACTAATTGCTTTGTTCACCATTCTTTGTTGTATCTCAAATCTTATTTTGTGAATCATTTTCTTTCTTTTCAAAGTTTGTCATTTAGAAAGCCATTTTTGAGTCAAAGGTATGGTATCAGAGTTTATGGTTGTCTAAGACGTCTTTCTCTCACCCTGTTCTGCAGAGCCTCCCTGCACATGTAATTCTAGAGTTACAGGTGTCTCCCTTCACCACATGATCATTACTTTAGATTCTGGCTCCTCTTACCACTCTTGGTGTGAGGTCAGTCTGGTTTTCATTTATTTAAGTACTATTTGTGTATGTGTGACTATTTTTAAGGTCTTGTTTTAAGATTTTTTAATGATTGTTCTTGTTTAGCAATTTCATTTTAATATTTGTATTTGTTATTTTGATTGTAATTCATTGGGATCACTGAACCTGAAAATCATGTTTCACTAATTCTGAACAATTTTTACTTTTCTGTCTTCAAATACTACATCTCCATTTTGTGCATCAGCTTTTTTCTGCAACATCACTAACCTCTGTTAGGCTCTGTCACTCTATCTTCTGTGTCTTAATTTATTTTTTCAATTTTTTGAAACCTCCCTATCATTTATTTTTAATTATGGATAAATTCTTTAATTCTCAGGGCACCTGTGGCTCAGTCAGTTAAGCCTCCAGCTTCAGCTCAGGTTATGATCTCATGTTCATGGGTTCAAGCCCTACGTCGGGCTCTGTGCTGACAGCTCAGAGCCTGGAGCCTGCTTTAGATTCTGCGTCTCCCTCTCTCTGCCCCTCCCCTTCTCATGCTCTGTCTCTCTCTGTATCAAAAATAAATAAAACATTAAATTTAAATTCTTTAATTCTCCTTTCCAGTATGTTAATCATCCTTTCATCTATGTCGAATACATATTAGGGGCACTTTGGTGGCTTAGTCGCTTAAGCATTCAACTTTGACTCAGATCATGATCTCGCAGTTCGTGAGTTCGAACCCCGCATTGGTCTCTGTGCTGACAGCTCAGAGCCTGGAGCCTGCTTTGGATTCTGTGTCTCCCTCTCTCTGCCTCTCCCCCACTCGGACTCTCTCTCCTCTCTCTCTCCCTTAAAAATAAGCATTAGTAAGTATGTATATCCCATTTGTGAAATTTAACAGTTTGATAGTTACATATTTTACTTCTAGTATTTTTTTGGTTCTACTTACAATTTGGTCATTTTTGGTTATCTCTTATTGTATAATTTTTGACTCAAAACATTTCTTTAAACATATTATATGGAGAATGTTAATATTCTGAATCAGGTAATTCTGAATATCCAAAGTTCTTGGTAGGAGGTTTATATTTTCTTGTTTTCCTTTTGTGACTTTTGCTCTTCGCATCTTATTTCTTCACATGCTTAACAATTTTTATTTTGAGCTCATTAGAAAACAAAGCGAAACAACTTAGTCTATGGGAAGTCTTGGGGCTTAGTTTTGGTGTCTTCACCTGGAAACCATGACATTTGTTTGTGCCTACACTGGAAAGCAGTAACCACTAGGATACAGTTTGATTCACTCTCCGGGTGACAGGTTTCTCTGATTGAACCCAGGGGCGAGCAGACCTGTGATGGCGGCTTGTAACTTCTTCTGGGAGACCTACCACCCTGGTAATGGGACTTTCCTGTTGGCTTCCACGGCTGTAGCACGGGGGAGATTGGTTTCCTTGTAGCCTCCCTGTCCTGGGAGACCGCATCTTCTAGCTCCCTCTCATCGATGTGGAAGTCTGGACTTCTTGGGCAATCCAGTGAAAACTGTAGTTGCTTCTTGGAATATTTTTGAGTGCATGAAACACATGGGATTACAAATGATGACAATTATGTTGAAGTACAGTTGCTGTAGGCCAGATGTGTTCCCTCCAAATTCACAAGTTCAAAAATACTGCCAACGTGATGTTTTGGAGGTGATACCTTTGGTGACTAGGTCACGAGAATAGTGGCATTAGTGCCTTTATTAAAAACATCCCGCTGAGGGCCCTTGCTTTCTTGTGCTGTGTAAGGACATAGCCAGATGATGGACCTCTGTGACTTGCAAGGAGGTCCTTCCCAGCCTCCAGGCATGTGGGAAATGAATTTCTGTTGTTTATAAACCGTGGTGTTTATTATATAAATGAGTCATGGCATATAAGTCTATGATACTTTGTTAAAGGAGCCCAAGTGGACAGAGACAGCAGTTATGAAAACACTAAAAAACAAATGTGTGATATATTAATAGATGTGCTTCTTTATTCATGTACCAAGTGATAAGATCTAGTAACTACCATAATTGCAAAAACAGTGATAATAACCAGAGACATTATTTCAAATTATCTGAAACGGCAGAAATCTGTGATTTTTCCCGGAGGCGAAGACATGGTTACTGCTCAAACCACTGTGATTTGTTGCTTATGTTTAATCAAAGGAAATTTTAGTTAGAAAGAGGAAAATACAGATGTAATTTTTCCCCCATCCAAATGCATGGCTTCCCTGAATTCCCTCGTGAATCCGTTAGGAGCCCACAGGTTTAGATCCCTGGAAAGGACTTACTCTGGTTTCCTTTTGTTGCTCAAAACTCTACGGGCTCCTGGTCTTCGCACTTTCTTCCCAGTGACCTCTGGCTTCTCTCATGCTCTGGATTCAACTCTGTCTTCCTTTTTCCCCCCCCCTCTGTGAGGATTCTGTTATTTTCTCAGGAATCAACAATACGTTTCAAGGTTTGCTTTTGTTATTTCTGTAGGAGCTGCTTGCGTATTTCAGGCTCTTCATTATATAAACGGGGCGTACATAGTCTCCACGCTGCCAAATAGAGACCATGGGCTTCTCCCCGTAGTGTAAGACTGTGGAGGCCAGAGATGTGACTTTTGTTGTGCTTAAACCTGGAGCAGCGGACAAAGTGTCTACATGTAATAGGCACTCGGTAAATATTTGTTGAACGGGTAAATAAATCCATGAGTGTGGAACTCAAAGATTACCTCTGACTTCTCATTTTCTAGAGCCAACTCTGTGAACTGTTCAAGGAATTTTATAGTTTCAAGGTTTTAAGATGCACTCCTCCTGTGAATACTATGTGACCTGTGTTCACAGAGAATGTTCTAGCTACAGATCTATATATAGAGCTAATGAGTGAAGCATATACCAGGCACGGCTATATATAGATTTATCTCACTCCACAGACCGAGGGAGATTAGAACAGCGCTCTTACACAACTTCAGCAAGATGGTAACATTTCCTACATTTCTAATTGCTCTAATAAAATCATTTTTAAAGTGAAACATTTTACAAGATTGTCTCTCAAACACTCAACTTTAAGTACCGCACTTCTGTCTGAAGATGGATTAGTTTTCATTTTTGCTTAATATCTTCACCTCAAGGGCAGAATCGGCCAGACTCCTCGCTGCCGCTGCTTCATTCTGTGCCACTGCCAAACCCAAGCTGATGGGCTATAAATCAGACTTGAGGACAACTTTAGAACCAACGTAACCGTTTCCCCAACTGTCATCATTTCAAGCTACTTTTTAAGATTAAGCAAAAGCACCCGGATGTGTTAGTGACATTTTCTGTTATGAAAGCTTAAAACCGAGTCCTTGCTATGTTTGGTTCCTACTGTAATTAGTCTTTCCTTTATAAAACAGCATCGCTCCAGTACTTCTCTGCCATTGGGTAAGAGCAAATTATATATTATCTTTAGCATTTAACTCACCTTTTATCTACCAAAATGTGGCACTGAATAAGAAAAAGGACGTTCTGTTCCAAATGTGCTGGCTTCTCAAATGCCAAGTCTCTATAGACAGAAGAAAAATGGGAGCACAAATAGACAGCCCACAACAGGACGATTTCAGATTTAATATGTTCAAGCACAACTCACTTGGACATGCACATACACATCCATTTTAGAATGGTGAATGGTGAACAACTCACACATCCCTTCACCTAAAAGGTCAGAAAAGAATCTTTTTCTCTTAGTTTATTGCCAGATACATAGTTTCCCCCACTGTTGGGGGAATTATAACAGGCAATATTCAGGATTAAAAAAAAAAACCAAGATAAAGGGAAACACTGGCAACATTTGCTTGGATTGAGTTTTGGGAGATGAATAACTGATCTTTCGTAACTAGGGAACGGTTGTTGAAAAATGAGCAGGATTTGTGGATATTCGCTGCAGGTTGAATTGTGTATCCCTAAAAAATAGGTTGAAGTCCTAAGTTCCAGCACCTGTGAATATGACCTTATTTATAAACAAGAGTCTCTAAAAATGTAATCAAGTAAAGCAAGGTTATACTAGATTAGGGTAGAGCCTAATCCAGTTACAGGTGTCCTTACCAGACGAGGGAGATTTGGATGCAGAGACACAGGTGCTCAGAGGAGGCCATGGGGAGGTAGAGGTGGGGACGGGAGAGAAGGGTCCACAAGCATTGGAACCCTGGGATTGCCACCAACTGTCACGTGCTAGGAGACAGGGAGAACTGCTTCTGTGTGCCTTGCCGATACCTCGAGTTCTGCCTTCCAGCCTTCAGAACCTCGAGAGGAAATGTCTGTTGTTGCAGATCCCCGAGCTGGTGGTACTTTGCTGCAGCAAACTGGAGGAAAGCAGCCCAGTGTAATTCAGCAAAATGGTTTCCGCATTTCAATGACTTGTCAAAAACAAGTCTCTTTATTTTTGAGTATAAGATGTATATTAAATAGTGAAACAAGTGAGATCTTGACCCTTTCTAAGTTCTGGGAATTCTCTGCCTTTTTGTCTTTCTTTTTTTTTTTTTTTTTTAAAGCTGGGATCTAATTTGATGTATAACATTATACAGTTTCAAAAGTACAACATAAGGATTAGATACATGTCTATCTTGTGAGATGGTCACCACGATAAGGCTTGTGAGCATCCATCTACACACATAGTTACCGACTTTCCCCCTTTTGATGAGAAATTTTAAGATCCACTTACCTGGCAATTTCAAATATACAGTTAGGTGTGAACTGCAGTTACTGTGCTGCCTGTCCCTGTGGCTTACGTCCCTGGTCTTACTGTGTGACAGGAGATTTGCCTCCCTTGTCCCCGCGTCTGGTGGCCGCCCATCTGCTGTCCGTATCTTCTTTTCTTTCTTTCTCTTTCTCCCTTTCTTCCTTCTTCTCTTTCCCTTTCGTTTTTCTTTTCCCTTCCTTTCCTTCCTCCCTTCTGTTTCTTCCTTTCTTCCTCTCTTTCTCCCTTTGTTTTTCCATTTCTCTCCTTTCTCCCTCTCTCTTCCTTTCTTTCTCTCATTCTTTTTTCTTTCCTTCATTTCATAGATAAGTAAGAGCATGTGGTATTTGTATTTCTCTGACTTATTTCTCGTAGCATAATGCTCTCAGGATCCATCCGTGTTGTTGAAAATCCGTGTTCAGTGATTTTGGATATTCTTCGTATTTTTTGTTTGTTTGGTCTGAAACCTAAGAAAGCCAACAGATACACCTCAAGGACCAGGACTTTTTGAGTTGTTGCTACATTTACTTTCTTTGCCCATTTCCTATTATTAAAATATGTATATTTTTGTTTTATAAAACCACAGGCACTGTTCTTCTTGATGAATTGAACACCAGCCCTCCTCACTCCTGCTTGTTTCTGGTCCCCCCTCCTCTCCCCTCCCCTCCCCACTAATGGATTTATACCTTGTATATTTGCTTACACAGAATCCCACCTATTGGAAAGGATAATGTGGACAAATACCAAAGAGAAAAAGAAAAGCTTGCACCAATTCACATGGTTTTAAATAAAAATAATGGGTTCATTCTGTGTATTGGCCCATGGGCTAAGGCGTAGTTTCCTCCCTTCCAGGTGTTTCCAGGCCAGGCACGGCAAGGTCTTCTCATCCCTGTCCCAGAATACTCTGGGCTTACCTCTTTGAAAGCACCACGCTTGAGTGCACTGGTGGTTTTTTTTTTTTTTTAATGATTTTATTTAAATTCCAGTTAACACACAGTGAAATAGTAGTTTCAGGTGATGAAGTTTTGGGTTAATGGGAGGTTTGTGGGGTCCACAGCTGATGGCCAAGAAGGAATTCTTTTTTCTTTCTTTTTTTTTTTTGCTTTTATTTATTTTTTTCCGTAATATTTTATTGTCAAATTGTTTTCCATACAACACCCAGTGCTCTTCCCCTTAAGTGCCCTCCACCATCACCACCACCTCTTTTCCCCCCTCCCCCTTCCCCCTCAATCCTCAGTTCATTCTCAGCATTCAATAGTCTCTCAAGTTTTGCATCCCTCTCTCTCCCCAACTCTCTCTCCCTCCTCTGCTCCCCCTGGTTCTCCATTAGT
>NC_043710.1:100482999-100641444 GCF_006229205.1 Suricata suricatta
CCAGCATCTGTAGTCTCCTGATTTGTTCATTTTAGCCACTCTGACTGGCATGAGGTGGTATCTCAGTGTGGTTTTGATTTGTATTTCCCTGATGCTGAGTGATGCTGAGCATGTTTTATGTGGCTGTTGGCCACTTGGATGTCCTCTTTGGAGAAGTGTCTACTCATGTCTTCTGCCCATTTTTTAATTGGATTTTTTGGGTATTGAGTTTTATAAATTCTTTGTATAATTTGGATACTAACCTTTTATCATATATGTCATTTGCAAATATCTTTTCTCCTGTGGGTTGCTTTTTTAGTTTTGCAGATTGTTTCCTCTACTGGGCAGACACTTTGTATTCTGACACAGTCCCAATAGTTTATTTTTGTTTTTATTTTCCTTGCCTCAGGAGACATTGCTAAAAAAATGTTGCTATGGCTGGTGTCAAAGAAGTTACTGTCTGTGTTCTAGGATTTTTATAGTTTGTCTCACATTTAAGTCTTTAATTCATTTTGAGTTTATTTTTCTGTGTGGTTTTTTATTTAGCTAATTTTCTTTTTTTGTCTCTGGTCTCTCTCTCTCCCTCTGTCTCTGCCACTAGAATCTAAGGGCCTGGGGACAGGGTACCATTTTGCATTCCACCTTTGAATTCTTTGTCTTGAGCCTCCTGCCTGGCAGAGAGCAGGCTCACAGCCTTGAAACCACAGTCTCGGCCCTCCAGGGCCCAGTGGTGCAATCTGGCACCTCTTTTTCAAAACAGCACTGACAAATGGCCCTCGCTTTCCATTCAAGCCCACATTTGTTGATGCTGCTTTTAGCAAAAGGTGCCAGCATGTGATCCTGACACCTGCCCCACCAGAAAAACAGAGCAGAGACCTCACCACAAAAGCAAGGGCCAGCCTGTGATAAGGCCCTGCATCCAGGGAGGGAGCTGCGGGAGAGGGGACTCAAAAAATGGACAGGTATGCTGAGGAGGATGCAGGGAGATCTTCAGATTTCTGGTTATTTATGTTCTTCCCCCGAGTCTCTCCTAGCAGTGACTTGAGTTAGCCGTGGGTGCCCTGCCTTTAAATCAGCGACGGGGCTACTGTTGACTTGTGGGCGCAGATCTGAGCTGCTCCATATTTTAACCAGTCTGTCAGGTGCTGCCAGTGGCTGCAAATTAATCTAGGCGACACCCCCCCCCCCCCCCCCCCCCCATTACCGTACGGTACTTCCCGCCAGGATTTACTGGCTGCGGCTGTTCTGTGTTAACATGCTCCTTGGAGTGCCAACGTCCTGGGGATGGTTATTTATTTTCGGGAGGTGGACTTCTCACAGGAGCTCATCCGTCGCTGTGTCAGGTCAGCCTTGTCCACCAGCTGCCGCGGCTGCCACGGGCATCCCGCCAGCCGAGCACTGCAGGCGCAGAGTGGCTTTCTCTGCTCCCTCTAATTCCCCTTCCCTGCCATGTGCATTTCCATGATAAATCACCCTCGAAAGATTTTCAATGCGTTTTGACAGGATGAAACTGTGATTCGGCTTGCTCTCGTTAAGAGCCCCATAGCCAAATCCCTCCAAAGCACAGAGGACAAGGAAGCTTGCAAACTGTGGATCGCTTCTTTGTAGCTGAGAGCGGGATGTGGAAACACCTTAATTGACATGGCCGACTTCCTGCCGTTGACCTAAAGGAAAGAGGGGTATTTGCTGCAGGTGCTCATTTGTGGAGTCCCTGTGGAAGTGAAGCGGAAGCCAGTGAAGGCATTCCAGTAAGGAGAAGCACCCAGGCTTCTACACAGTGTCCTAGCTCTCTTCATTCATTCATTCACCCACTCACTCACTCCACAAACATATGAGCGCTAAATGTGATAGGCACTGTGCTAAATAATAAATGAGAAGAAAATCCATGCCATAAAGGAGCTCAGTATGGTGGGGAAGAGACAGATGCAGGTGGATAATTGTGTATCAGGATGTGGAATGCAGCGGTATTCAAAAGCACGAGGTGTTAAGAGTGAACAAGAGTGTCACCCTCCATCTTGGAGGGGGTGGTGAGGAGGATAAGCTTCCTGGTGGAAGTGATGGGGAGACTGGTTCCATCGGTGCGAGCAAGGTGGATTTTGGGGGGCAGAGAGGGCAGCCATGAGCAAAGGCTTCTGTGTCCATCCCTGTTGCCTTCATTTGCAAAATTTGCTCATGGGCCCAATTCTCCTATTTATTGCTTTTGTGTTTTGCATCTTGAGATGTGTGTTCACTGTTTGCCCTCATTCCATGTAGATTGCTTTGCATGGGCCAAAATGTTGGATATCCCTGCCTAAATGATCTTGACCATCTTAGTCCACCCCTTGATTTTAGATTGATTACTGTCCTCTCGATACTAACAGCTTGTGGTGATTCCTAGGGAATTCATAACCAATAAAAGATAAACATTTTCCTCAGAAACAGGATGGCCATGCCCTCTGTCTAAGTTGACAGGAAATTTAACGTTGGGATTGTGTTTTCTCCATATTTTTATTCCCAGGTGACTTATGCCGAAGAGGGGCTCAGTATGTACTGGCTGAGAGATTGGACAAACGGGTGGTCTGGGTACCAGGCACTCTACGTATTCAGTGTCTTTTATTATTCTGTCTCTTCAAAGAACAGAGAACAGCGGAATCCACACCAGTTATATGGAAGTTTAGCTTAACTGGATAGTCAGAAGGAGCCTGTAGGATTCGAGAGCCTGTGGTCATGGGTGACATGTGGGTGGTGCGCAGAATGGAGAGGGCCCAACTGAGGTACATGAGGAACCTTGAGCACGGAGGCTTCAGGCTGGAAAATTAGAGCAGAAGTGACGATGGAGGGCAGTGGGTGGGGAGATGGGTTACATGGGTCATGGTCATTGAGGAGGGCACTTTCTGGGATGAGCACGGGTGTCCTATGTAAGTGATGAATCGCTGGATTCTACTCCTGAAACCAGTACTACACTCGATGTTCACGAACTTGAATTTAAATAAATAAATTTAAAAAAATGATGGAGATAGATTCATCCTTACCGTGTCTGCAGCGGCTCTTATTTAGGATTCTGCCATGGCTAGACAGGAGACACCTTCTCTTCTGCATATGAGAGAGGTGGGAATGCTTTTTCCAGGCAATTAGCTTAAAAAGAGTGCAGTTTCTTGGCTTTACAGAAATGACAAAAAAGATTATGACGTCTCCGAAGATCAGACAAAAGCCAGGGTGGTAAATGACATTTTATTCATTAGGATGGATACCCAAGTATTCTGTGCCTCTGAGAATGCTTTGTCCGTCGTGCATGGGGATGGAACCTCTGGGCTGCCGTGAGTTCCCAGCAACAGCAGTGACACCACGGGACGCCTGCATGGCACTTGTGTCGAGCCACGCTTTTAGGTCTGTGGTTCACATTACAGAAGGGACTTCTTTGAGGGACAGGGTGGGTGGGAAGAGGAGGTTTCCAAGGGAAGATTGGGTGTGTCCGTCCTTGAGGAGAGGGAACAGTCTGCCAAAGCGTGGTCTCTGGAGTCTGATTCAGGCTTTGCGTCAACAGCTCTCGGGATGGGGCTTCATAATTAGGAAGCAGAGCCTTCTTGGCCCCCGCCACCACTCTGTGCTCCAGGGCCCTCACAAGGAGAGTCTTGAACACAAGTCCTTCGTGGAAAAGCCTGAGAGTCGGTAGGCAGCCCCCCTCATGGTGGCACAGGGCTCTTGGCTTCTGCCCCTGGTGGCTCAGATTCGAGAACCTTCATGCTGAAGAGCAGAGCTTCAGAGTTCCTCTGGTTGGATGGGTGCCTCCTGCTGGCTTCCTTGGCTCAAGGTTCTGGGGCCTCTGCCACTGCGACCGTGCTCTCGCTGGACCCTCCACCGGACTGTGTCCTCCGTCTTCCTGTCGCCTTTGTCACTGTGCCATCACTAATTTTGAGGCCAGTAATTCCACCTGAGTCTCCACTGTAACCGCCATTCTATGCCACTATGATCACCTGTGGCATGTAGGCAACTCCACAACTGATTTCTGTGAACAATTTGTATCTCTTGGATTTGTCCTGCTTTTAGGTCCTTTGGGCCAAGAAAACAGGGTCTCATGACATAGCTATCCCACTTCCTCCTGAACTTGGCTCTTGCTTTCAGAGCTCACTGTCCTGGCAGAAGTGAAGGGCAGCACTTCCCCTTTGCCACAACCAACCCTTGCTTGGTGGGGAACACGTAAGTTTGAATCCCGGAAGACCCAGGGCTCATGCTAGTTTGGTACTCTTACCGCGCAAGGATATACGGTTGTGGTCCCACGTCCTGATCCTGTCGGCAGGAGGGAGTAATAAGCGCTTCCTCCCAAGGGTGAGCACATAACAGGCATTGATTCTAATAATCACAACCAGTGATTGATTCCCATTATCATAACCCCGGTGCCAGTGGTACAGATGAAGCTACTGAGGCTCTGAGAGGTGATGCCCAAGTCCTGCTGGCAGTAGAGGCCCCGGCTAGATGGTGCGCTCACACTTTGCTGGCCTCTCTGCCTGTGCCCGTTCCTTCTATAGCCAACCGAGAGCACGCCTCGGGAGAGCCTTCCAAAGCAGGTTATCCAAGGCCACAGAGTCTTCTTTTTTTTTGTCCTTAGTAATTTTGATAAATATTTATCTTATTTGAGCCCCAGAAAACCTCTGTGAAGTCAATAAGGCAGTAAGTGATAAAATAGTAATTGTAAATTGAAGAGACAAGCTTAGGTTAAGTGAGTTACAAAGCTAAGAGACCATAGAGAATAAGGTTACTTCTAGGTTCTCCAGATCAAATGTCTGTGAATTTTATTACTATTGTTTTTTAATGTTTATTTTTGATAGAGTGAGAGGGGGAGGGGCAGAGAGAGAAAGGCAGACACAAAATCTAAAGCAGGCTCCAGGCTCTGAGCTGTCGGCACAGAGCCCAACGTGGGGCTTGAACCCATGAACCCAGTGATGATGACCTGAGCTGAAGTCAGACACTCAACTGACTGAACCATCCAGGCACTCCCAAATGCCCATGAATTTTAAAGTAATCCTCATTTTAAATCTGATTGCAAAAATAATTTCTATTTCTTACGGAAGAAAAAACCCCCACAAGGAATAAAATAAGAATCACACATAAATCTGACTTCCAAAGATCCCGTGGTCTCCCATCTGCCTGTGTCAGCAGGACAGACAGACTTTGCTGTTTCTGTGTGGGGGTGACCCCATGCACTCTGGGACATGACGATGCCCCTCCAGGACCTGAGTAGGGTGCTGCGCTGAGGAGCGTGACCATGAATCACGTCCCTTTCCTCTGTGTGATCCTCATTACGTTGTCACAGATTTGATCCTGTGTCCTGTCACTTGGTCAGCCTTCCCTCTCGGCTCCAAAGACCAGGTTCGCCACAGCTGCTCAGGACTAGTGACGGCCGTGACGCTGCTCCCCTCTTGGCAGCTAACCAAGGCTGGGGTGCTTCATGCTGCCTGAAGATGTCAGGAGCTTCCTCGGGCAGAAGACACTAAAGAAATAAGGTGTTCTCTTCCTATAAAACAGTTTACCTCCTGGGGCGCCTGGGTGGTTCAGTGGGTTGAGTGACTTCGGCTCAGGCCATGATCTTGCCATTCACGAGTCTGAGCCTGGCGTGGGGCTCTGTGCTGACAGCTCAGAGCCTGGAGCCTGCTTTGGATTCTGTGTCTCCCTCTCTCTCTGCCCCTCCCCTCATCTCTCTCGAAAATAAACATTAAAAAAAATTTACCTTCCTTAAAACCTGGGAGAATGATTAACAATCTTCAAAAAGTTGTCCCACTGAGGCAAGAGACATCTTTATAATGAAATTGGGTTGAGATAGGCCAAATGGATGGTGATGAAGTCTTGCTTATCATTAACTGACCGACTTCTGGAGGGCAGTGGCCTGAGCCGCCTCAGCTGGGAGGTGGAGGAGCCAAGACCCGCCCAAGGTCAGCAAGGCAGTGGAGGAGGTGGTATTGCAGCCGAGGAAGTAAGCCCCCTAGGATGGAAGTCTGATTTCGCCTTTGTTTCACCAATTTCTTATAGTCTCCATTTCCTTACTTGCTCCTGTTTGGCTTCCTGGAATGTAGTAGAATATTTTGATCACTGCCTGGAAATGTGAGCTTGTCCAGTTCACTCCAAGACCCAGGAACACACTGATCAAAAATGGAGATTTCTGACATAGAGCATCCGATGGAAAGTTGGTTTTATGTCCTCCTAGCCCTTTGCAGGCTTGGCTAGAACTCCCGGGAAAGCAGTCTGACGTTATGGGCACTTCTGTCTCTGCTTCTCTTCCTGCCCTCATCCTTCCTGGTCCTGCACCCGCATTTCTCAGCCTCGGTCTGAGAAGCAGAGCGGTGCCTCTCAAACTTGTTGGTGGAACCTGAGCACCAAGCGGTCTTGTTAGCCCGCAGATTCTGAATTACCCGCCGGCGGTGCCCCCTGAGGACCCCAGGCGATGCTGCTGTCGCTCCTGTGAGGACCCAGGCTCTGAGCCTCTGTGGGCTCAGCAGGGCCTCGGGGCAGCTGCAGGCTTGGCTGCAGACCAGCCCAGGGTCTGGTGCTGAGAGGCCTGTTACCAAGCTGGTGCTGGCTCACGGCGACCCAGACGTGTCAGCATTGAAAGTCATCACTGCCGTCTGCCCCATCCCCTATCCCCACGGAGCTCTAATGTGACAGACCCAGACCTAGGGCTTTCTGTGTGCCCCGTGAGCCTGCGGTGCCTGCCCTGCTGCACTTGGGGCTGCTGGACTCTCAGTGAGCGTTGTTGCCGCCGTAGGAAGTGACGTGTCTCGTTCCTGCTTTACTTCCTGTTTCCTCTCACTGGCCTGGCTTCTTGTCGCGAGAGCACAACTTCCCTCTAGTGGTAGGGGCACGAGAGCAGTGCTTGTGCGAAGGTCCGGGAGTGCGCCGGAGGGAGACGGGAGAGGTGGTCTGTGGTGGTGTGATCCTTAAGCTCCTGTTGATCATCCGGTTTGATACTGATGGACTTGACTCCTTTTCAGCTGTTAGAGACCGGCTGTTTAGATTGTTCACCCCCGGTAGTCTGTTCCTCCTGGCTTGTTACCTGACTGCCTGGACGAGTTGGTCCAGCTCGGCTAGCCCTCTGTGGTGAGGCGAACTGCCGTGTGGTTATGGTTTTAACCATGTTAGCCTTCAGCAACCTGGGGCCCCTCTGGCTCCTGCCCTTACTGGATCTCCCAGGACCCAGGATGCTGGTTTTCCAGTGGAAAAGGGCCAGTCTTTAAAGTATACTTGCCCGTGAAAGATGTTGCTGTCATGTAGCTGGAGCCCCAAATAATTTTTGACCAAGATGTTTAAGTCAGTTGTTCTTGAGTCGATTTAAAGGAGACCATTCCTACGCCAGAAATCTGAAGGATCCTGGGTTCTCTGACAGATTCTGGATGGGATAGCATAGGATGGGGTCTGTGGCAGGACTTTTTAGGGGGCAGGGGGAAGAAGAGCGTGCTGGCTGTTGGGGTCTCTGGTGGAGGCTGGGGACCAGACCTGACTCCGCAGGAGCACTCCAGAGGTCACAGGAGAACAGATTCCTGAAGCCTGGGGGCCGCGGGAGAAGGCCTCTCACCTGAGGAGTGTTCCTCCAATGACCGGAGGCCCTGCTGGGAGGTCCCAGGGAGCGGGCGGTGATGTGCTGAGGGGGAGCTGCTGGCTAAGCGCGGAGTCAGGAGCGAGGGTGCGTGGCCACACACCCTGCGTGAGAGAGTCTGGTGGCTCCCCTCCCACAGCCCTTGCTCGCGGTGGCAGCCCGGGTTCCACACCCCTCAGCCCTTGCCGCCCCCACCTTTTGTCAGAGCCTATTGGCCAGGAGTGGACACCGGAACTCAGGATGGTACTCTGTAATCTGACACGTGGCTTTGGACGTCTTGGGGGAGGCTCTGTGCAGAGACGACCTGGGTCAGCGAGAAGAGAATCAGGCCTCCTCCTGGTGGGTCTCGTAGGACCTGCGAGACGGTGAGGAGTCAGGTTGGTCCCAAGAGGCAGGCCGGGAAGGTGCTAAGAGAGAACATTCCTCTTATTTCCATGCAGACAGATTACATACAAGGACACTCCTGGCCCCTAACCCCTCACCCACTCGTTTTGAGAGAAGGGGAAGTTGTTTACCGGCTGGAACCTCATCTTGGCTCTGACGCAGTCATGGGCGAGCTTGCTGCACCTGTCTCTGCAGTGACTGGCGGCTGGGTTAACTCAAGGGTAAAACATTAGGGAACCCGCCCGCGCCTGACCTATGCCACCTTCTGCAAATAACTTCATCGGGAAGAAAGGTCATATCATCATCTCTGTCTGCTTGATCGCTGTCTCTCTCTCTCTCTCTCTCTCTCTCTCTCTCTCTCTCTCTCTCTCTCTCTCTCTCTCAGTTCCAAATCTGACGGAGAGATTGGTGATGATCTCTTGATCTCCCGTGATCTGGAGACTTGTGGAGGAGACCGGATGTAGAACTTGGAGCTCAAAATAAGTGGGGCGTGCTGGGCTGGCAGCTCTAATCATGAAGTATTAGTAGGCGTTTGCAGCGACCCGTATCCTGCTGTGTGGTAGCTGAGGGGGTTGTGTCGTTGGCTTCTGAGAGGCCTGGTCTTGGAAGTGGCTTTAGGGTTTAATAACTCAGTCCCATGGGCGCAGGGTGCGAGTGGGTTGCTCCCTACTATGGCACCTTTGTCTTAAGGTGGACAGCAAGGCCATAGCTTGTGTTAGGTGGCAGGGAAGGCTCAAAGAGGGATTTCATCATCAAGAGAGAGACTTGAGTCTCAATAAAGATGCACCTTGAAGCAGGAGGAGACCCAGTCACAACTTCTTGCTGCTCTTTACTGTGCTTCTCATCGAAGTCCACAAAGGTAGCTGCTTTCCAAGTGGACTCGCTAGTGTGTGTGTGGTTGACATTGCCAGCTATGAATCGTTAATGCCAGGCCAGGGTAGTTTGTTTGAAATTGTTGCCTCAAATCCCGTTAATTATGCTCAGGGACACGGGGTGGGGGCAGTTTGGGGATGTGGGGAAGTTGCCATTATTCTTTGTCTCAACAGTCACTCTCCAGCTCTGTTCCACCTCAGGGTCACATGTAGGCTTGGTGTTAGGTCTCTAAGAACAAAGTTGAGGCTTGGACTGGCATGGGTCCAGGTAGGTTTCTTTGAGATGATCCCAGGAAGCTGAAGAGCGCGAATGGGGCTAGTGAGACAGGAGGAGAGAGCAACGCAAGGTGTGTTGGGAACTGCTGTCCGTGGTGGGCAGTGGCGCGCTGGGCACTGAGCAGAATGTACTAAGATGCTCTTTCTGCAGCCTCGGAGGCTGGACCGCCTCTCCACGGACCCCTGTTCCAGGGATTGAGAGCACTCCTCTCTCTCCCCTGGGCCATACTAACAACACAAGGCCAAAGTGACTTTCTGAACCTTCAGAGAGTCCTGAACCAGAGGAATCCTGGGAAGTGCCTGAGAGAGGAAACCGGTGACAGGCCAGAGCTGTCCACCTCAGCTGTGGTGAAACCAAATAGTCCTGGTGGGGCGGGGCGTGCGGATGTGGCCCCCGAAGCTTCTGAGACAACCTGTTAGTTACATAAACTCTGACCATGATTCCTGAGATCCAGAAAATAGCAACTGATTTTAAGAGCAAACAAATGTCAGAAGTCCTTATTATTGCAGACAATATGCCATCAAAAGGAACGAAAATAAAAGTCGCGATAAAATAATTTTAAATCCAAAGGCTAGAAACCTTTCACCTAGATTCCTCGGTGTCTAGAAATCAAATTAACATGGGAACTCAAAGAGAAATGAGGAGTTTGGCAATATATTTCAGTTTTATTATCAGAAATGGGAGCAAGGGAAAAAAACAAAATAATGGAAGAAAGTATGATTAAGCTGGGATGGAAGAGAAATTTCTTCCGGAGCTGTGTTGCGGTGGAGAGAACTGGAAGATAATTGAAAGTTAGATATTTGAAAGCCAGGATAGAGAGATGGGGAAGGGAGAATGAGATGTGTCTGGGTCTAAGTGCTCTTAAGCAGAGCTTTAGAAAAGAGGGAAATACTCTAGGTGTCACTAAAGAGTGCCAGGCAGCCAATAAACATAAGAGAAGCAATGTCCTAGGGAGAGAACTGGAATGACTTCTCAGAAGATGCCAGAATGCAAAACACAACTGGAAAACACACTCCATGATAAGAACAGTGGGCAACCATCCTCGCAATGGGGACCCGTATGCTCAGGGGTGTGGAAAAATGGAGGGAAGAATACCAGAAGAGGACTAGCTTGGAAGGGTTCACAACGGCGCAGAATCACCTGCACTTTGAGGGAGCATACCCAGGAAATGTACAGAATCAGTGCGATAAGAGAAAGCACAGACAAAAAACGGGAATGTTAAGTGAGAGCAGGCGGATGATCATAGATGAAGTCCAGGCTTGGGTTGAGCTGGTGGGAGAGTGGGTCCTTGGTGAATGGGATTGGGCATCTGTCCCAGGGAGGTTTGAAGGTGGGAAGGTTTGTCTGAACGGTGGGTGATTGCAGTAGACGCAGCTGTCTTCATCTCGTAGTCCTTACTGTAGGAGAATGTGCATGACCAAATCGGAAGGAATATGTTCTAAAATCACATGTCTGAGCCAGGAGGGAAGGTGAAAGGAAACAAGGTGGGCAGAGTTAAGCCCTACCTGGGTTAGAATGGAAAGGGTGCCCTTAAAGAGCATCTTGAACAGTTAAAACTCAAATGAGCCCCCCTGAAAGGGACGGGGAACGACACAGGGAAGCAGGACATCAGAGCGGCGCTGGGTGTGTCCGCTGTCTGTCTGTCCTGGGCGTCCGTCCAGGCTGCTCTGTGCTGCTGGAGGTCGGCTGCTAGCCCTGAAGCTGATTCACCCTCTGGATCCGCTTGGGTTTGGCCAGTGGACATCAGAGCAGGGATCAGAGCAGCAGTGGGGACAGGCAGAGGTCTAATCGCCTGGCTCCCTGCCCTTACCTCTGCCATCTAAGTCGGTTACAGTTTCCATGCGTGGTTCCCGTCAGCCAGCCACATGTCCTCTTAGTGCTTAAAGAACCAAAAAGAAGTTAGAGGTGTTTAATTATTCAGGTAGGCAAAGAAAGTGACTTCAGGTGGCATCTGGTGACTGATGGTATTATCATTGTAGGCCCGTGACCTTTGCAGTAATAGTTATTTCTTGCAAGAATGTCTTGAATGCCTTTTTTTTTTTTTTTTTTTTTTTTTAGAAAAAAGCATTTTATTAATCTGTTTGGATTACCTCTGAGGAGAAGAGTAATGAGTGAAATTCAGGATTAGTACTCAGGAATGGCTTCTAAGAGACTGTCTAGACTCTAGGACATCTTCATCTTTCACAGAACTCCCCCCTGAATATTTGTAGAGAAAATTCTCTGCCATATTCTTTTTTTCTTTTACGTTTTTATGTTTTATTTTATTTTTATTATTTTTAAGAGCAAGTGAGAACAGAGTGAGAGCAGGAAAGGGCACAGAGAGAGGGGAAAACACAGAATGTAAGGCAGGCTCCAGGCTCTGAATTATCAGCACAGAGCCTGATGTGGGGCTCAAACTCACAGACCGTGAGATCATGACCTGAGCCGAAGTCGGAGGCTTAACCGACTGAGCCACCCAGGTGCCCCTCTCTGCCATATTCTTAAACACTGGGAAGAAAAGGGAATTCAGAAATTCTGTGTATAACCAAGGGTGCAGTATGCCTTTGGAATCAATATTTGACAACCCTTTAAATCAATATTTTAGAAATACTTGGGGGGCCTGGGTGGCTCAGTGGGTTAAGTGTCTGACTTCGGATCAGGTCATGATCTCAGGGTTTGTGAGTTTGATCCCTGCATCGGGCTCTGTGCTGATGGCCTGGAGCCTGTTAGGTTCTGTGTCTCCCTTTCTCTCTGCCCCTCACCTGTTCACATTCTCTATTTTTTTTTCTCTCTCTCAAAAATAAATAAATATTTAAAAAATTAAAAAAAAACTTGTTCAACATTTTTGTAAGGGAGGGGGGAAATTTTATCTTTTGCTAAGAAAATTTTTATGCCTCTTTCTTTATGTCCCAAATTACATGCATTGTGCCAAATGTAATATAACACTTAAACTTACTTGCTTTATCTTGCATTTCTAGATTTTTATAGCACTCATGATTGGATAGGTTTAGTTACTCAGACTCACTAAAGATGGAAGTAATTTACATAGAAATACTTGCTAAGTCTTATTCAAAATATTTTGAAAGCTTTTTTTTTTTTTCTGGCTTATATGTAGGCAAAGTATTTCACACTTGTTGGTTGTTTCTGCTTTAACTTCACTTCTCTTTTGGAATTTTCTGATCCAGCCACCTTATGTGGAGTCATCCTAAAAGGTTTATAATATAGATGGTAGTAACATGCTCATTTGCAGCAAGAGGCATTATGCTGCGTTGACCAGCATTGGCAGCTTCGGAGGACTGCAGTCACACTGGGAGGTGTGTGTATGTTCCTTGTGGAAATCATCAGCACAGAGAGGTCAGCACCAGCGAGGATCACCTCCTTAAAGTTGGACTTAAGGGCCCTGCCTTATTCTGTAGGAGCTGGGTCCCATTTTGCCTGCGATGTGGTCATGTGTGGAAATGGCTACTACAGTTCCTGTGTGTCCTGATGTATAGACTGATCACACTGGGCACCTACCTTTCTGGCTCCTCCCTTATTCAGGGGCTGACCAGGCTACAGCAGGAGAGACTGCTGGCCGAAATGCCAGAGAGAGGCCAGGCTTCAAGTTAGTGGCGCTTGGATGGTTGAGTAGAGGAACCAGTTCTGATGATGGTGGCTGGGTGAGAAGGGATGGGCGCATAATGTGCAGACCTTTTAATGAAAGGTCGAGAGGGCTTACCAGGTATAGAAATGTGGGGATTCTGATGATCAACTATTAAATCAATGTGATCATTTTTGACTTCAGAAATAAAGGAATTAAAATACTGTGTAGCTAGGATTCCCAGAGCAAATTAGTGCAGTGTTGAAGTAAAATAAAGTAAAATACTTTGCATTCCTGGGATGCAGTGGAAGACAGTAAGTAGTCTTTAAGGAAACTACTGAGAACTATTTACGCGTATGCCCTGTTGATATTATATCACTTGTGTTGTATAAACTTACTGAAATTTTCCATTGATGTGTAACTGGCTTTTTGATGATAATAATAAGCTCTCCTTTTATGTCAACTTTGTCCTGAGAAAACCGAAATTACCATCTGCAAAGATAATGGAGTGAGGACACACTGGATTGTTTGGGTCACTTAGGAACCGACTGAGTTAACTGCCCTGGAATCTCTTACTCCTTGGAGAAAAATGTATCCCTCCTCTCTTTCATCCCATTCCTCATCAGGTACAAAACGTAACCGGAAAGCACATTAAAATGCAAGGGTTCTCATGTCCTGATGTCAAGCCCTGCTTCACCTACAATTAACCAAGAGACTCCTCAATCTAGACCTTTATTCCTCATGAAATTTGTGTCCCTGTATTCATTGGTGGTATTTCTTCTTCAACCTTGGATGGTGGATAGAGGCCAAATATCACTATTTTATACCTAATAGTTTCATAAATTAGGGAATTCACTTAGTAGAACAATTAAGGATCATGCCTATTTCATCTCTACATTTCCAGCATAATTTTTAGCATGGGGTATGTATTCAGTGAATCCTTGTTGAATAAGGGAACATGTTTCTGGAACTTAGACCAACCACTATACTTTATGGGGGCACATTAAGGTTGTTAAAAATATAGCGGCTCCCATCTTGTTTTAAATTGCAGAATGACCCATGAATCAAATAAATAGTACCTTCATAATCTGTAGAAGGTTCAAATTTGATGAAGATTTGACATAATTTCTGAGGGTGGCTGTGGTATAGACTGATAATATAAAACTAAGAGGGGTTAAATTGGCTGAGATTTCACTGTGTTCAGCAGATCAGCTTCCTAGTCATTAAGAGTTGGCAGCATGTGATGGAACATTTGGACATATTTTGAAAAGACACTTGGCAAATCCTATCTGGTTTACATGTTGAAAATCTGACAAGTTTTACAAAGAATAATTAATGATAAATCTTAGGAAAATACAAGAATCAGGAATACTCAACATTTGTTATGATTAGATTTCCCTCTTAATTCTTTTCTTCAGATGGGGTCACTTTCGAGGGCTCTGTCTTCAAGTTAACTGAGATATTCTCCATTCAGTTCCAATCTGTTGAGACCGTTCAATGAATATTTCACTTCAGATGTAACTTTATGTTCTAGACCTTTGTCTTTTTCGTTTTTCTTTGCCTTTGCCTTCACCTTCCCAGTGGGGGAGAGGGGCAGAGGAAGGGGAGGGAGGAAGGGAGAGAGAATCTTAAGCTGGCTCCATGCTTAGTACACAGCCTGATGTGGGGCTCATCCTATGTCCCCGGGATCATGACCTGAGCTGAAATCAAGAGTTGGTCACTCAACCAACTGAGCTAGCCACATGCCCCTAGAATTTCTTTTTATTTTTGGTAGCTTCCATGTTTCTGCAAAGAATCTCCATCTCTTTACTAAGACCGTATTTTTTTTTAGTTTTTATTTTTATTTATTTATTTTGAGAGTGAGTGAGCAGGGAAGGGGGAGAGAGGGAGAGAGGGAGAGAAAGAGAGAGGAATCCCAAGCAGGCTCCACCTTGTCAGTGCAGACCCCAACACAGGGCTCAAACTTATGAACCATGAGATCATGACCTGTGCTGAAGTCAGGACTTGGACGCTCAATTGAGCCGCCCAGGTACCCCAACCATCTTTTGTTTGTCTTGAAGATGTTCATAATCGCTAATTTAAAGCCATTGTCTGAAAATTCCAACATCTTTGTCATCTCAGGGTCTGTTTCCATTCATAGTTTTTTTTCCCTCGATTACAGTCCACATTCTCCTGCTTCTTTGTATGTCTAGATTTATTAATTGTATGCTGTATATTGTGGATGATACATAATAAGGATTATATTGTCTTCCTTTAAAGAGTGTTGAAATAGCTAATTTCTGGGGGTCTCTCCTTGATCTTTTCAGGCTTGGTTTTCAGCTTTGTTAGAGTCAGGCTATCTAATAAGCCTTTCTGTGATGATGAAAATGTTATGTATCTTTGCTGTCCAGTTTGGTCGGCACTAGTCATATTTAGCTACTGAGTATTTGAAATGTGGCAAATGAGACAAAGTGAGTTTTAAATTTTATTGACTTTTAATTAGTTAAAATTTAAACTTAAATTCCTATCTGTGGTCAGTGATTACTAGCCAGTGTGGGTCTAGATTAAATCTTATTCTCGGGTATGGTTCTTCCTTCTAGACCTTTCTGGAATCTCAGTGAGTGTCTGCAGTTTTGATGAGTCTCTCCATTGTGACTGGGCCAGAGCACCAGCATCACCAGGAATTTTGTAACCTCTAGTATCTTCATTCTACTTTTACTTCCGTAACTGCTGTTCTCTGCTAAGCTTTGTTGAGTCTCACCCTGCATGTGGGCATCTGAGCTCTTGGCCAGAAACCTCTGGACAGACTTACACCACTGACTTGCTGTAATTAGGACTTACAATTTTTAGCATGTTTTGATGTTGCATATTTCCTTGTCCTGTTATAAAGGTGAAGTCCTAAAGTGATCCTGAGGACTTAAAAAGTAAGAAAGGCTATAACAATAGCTTTTTGGCTCCTTCTGTCTTGTTCCCAAAGCACTTTTGCTTCCCCCATTATATCTCTTCCCACATCCCTCTAGCGAGTTACCGCCACATCTGTCTTGCCAGCAAGTCTACAGTCTCCTTAAGAGCAAGACTGTGGCTTTTCCCCTTTCGTGTCTTTTGTACCAAGACTCTGACTGATGCACAGCGATGCTGCATGTATTGGACATTAGAGGGACTGACAGAAGGCGGAAGGAGCTGAGCTTTGAGCAGACCTGGCAAACCGCTGCCGAGGAAGCAAGTCCCCAAGCGAGCTGTCCAGAGGGCGCAGTCATTGCCGGCACATCACCGCACACAGAGAGTCTCTGAAAAGTTAGGAAATTAAAGACTGTCATTCCTAACGTTATTCCACGGTACCAGTGGGGTCGTAAGAGGGCAGATCTTGATGGCAGCGAATGAAGTGGGAGAAGCACAGCTGTAACCAGACCCCCAGGCCCATGGTGATGTTAAGAGCTGACCTACCCTGAGTCCTTGTTGTGTGTCAGGCTTTGTATACGTCCCTCACAACAACCCTCTAAGGTAGGTGTTATTATCATCTCTGCTATACAGATGAGAAGACTGGGGTAGAGAGAGAACAAGAACTTGACTAGTTTATGAAAACTAACATTTGTCAGAGAAGGGACCCACTCAGGCCCTTAGCCATTATATGATCTTGCTTCTCATATTCTTTTTCTGGATAATTATCTTGACATAGGAAGAACGATGAATAGAGCATTGCTTACCAGCATTTTCAGCATCAGTGTTTTCAGCAGACACACCTACGCTATAGGGCTGTACTAGACGTGAATAGTGAAAAGGTGAAGAATACACAGCCCTAGTGTAAAAATGTGAAATCTTGATGGACAGATAAGACATAGAGCTAAAAAGTGAATAATGGTATGAAACATATGCTAAATATAAAGAACAAACAGCTATTATCAAGATTTATTATTACATAGGATACTTGGGTCAAATCATCACATAATATAATCATATTATAGGTATGGAAATGGAGGGTCACAGAGTTTAACTGACTTGTTCAAGCCCTTAAACATTCACTTGTTTGTCACTCCATCTGTCCATCCATCCACCCACCCATCCCCAGGATTTACCAGGCACCTACTGTGTTAAGGGAACGTTGCTTCAGTTCTAGGGATCTGTATAAGCAAGACACAATTCTTATTTTTAAGAAGCTCCTAATCTAGTGGAGAGTATAAGCACGTAGGACCATTTAATACTCGATATAATATTTTTTCTTTTGTTTATTGGTTCTCCATTAAAGTGGATGCAGATCTATCTATATATGATATATATAAATGTTATGTATATATACACATATACACTATATACTTATATGTAACATTTTGATATAGTTATGTACTTAACATGATTTATACATATCATTGATACTATATACATATAGAATATTTTTTTTCCTATTTGACTCTCTCCTGTGTCCCCCATATCAGGCAGATCTTTAAATCCATATGGGATTTAAAGTTTATACACTATTTCAGCCTCCTTTCTATGAAAAATAAAGTTATTAACCCAAAATTAGTTCTGAATGGCTATTTGTTTGGAATGAGATACCATATTTAAGCAACTTAATCACATTTAAAGTACCCATTTATAAAGGTGACCAACAATATAAACATCACAAATTTTAGAAAAGTGTGTAATTCTTAGGCCTATCACTATTGCCATACTTTTTCCTCATGTAATTTTTGGCCATATACTCTGATCATTTCATTTATTACAATAATATTGTAATTTTTTAAGAGAATAGAATTATAATTCCTGCAAGGTTGAAAAAAATTTTTTTTATTGGAGGTTTGGAAAAGTTTCTTTCACCTTTGTAGTTGTTGTTTTGAGGTCGTTGGGCGGCTGTAGACATCCCTGCGGTTTGCAGTGTGATTACAGGTTGTGTCCTGTCAGCCCAGGCCTTTGGACAGTTCCAGGTTTGCATGGTTCCATTCTAAACAAACAAACAAAAAGTAAATATATGGTGCAATTTTAACTGTGTGAATTACATTACTGCATATATTTTGGAAAGGGGTTTTTGTTTTCTCTTGGTGGTGATGAGGACCAAATTGCATATAATTTTCCACATTGGATTTTGGACAGACTAGTTTCTGGCTCGTATTTTTAAACCTCATTTCTCTGCCATATTCATACTTGTTGTGCTGGGCACATAGGCTGCGGCCATGTTGCAAGACCAGGTCTGGCCCAGAGTCTCTGCGTCACGGCGGCTGATGGGTTGGTATTCCTAGAAGCCATTCCTGCTGCACAAAGGCCAATGATAGATTAACTGTATGCAAAAGTGATGGTGAACCCCATAAATATACTAAACCTGGGTCCCCTAAATGCCTGCTGCAGCTCCTGGGAGGGTGCCACCCCGTGCAGGTTAAGTGGGGGCACAGTGGGGTTGGGAAGTGTCTCCACCTGCTCGTGGGAGAGAAGAGCAAGCAGGGAGCCAGTAAGAGGTGACGCTCAAGTGCAGGACATGTTTGGAGGCTTGTGAGTGTGTGGCAGAGGCCACTTCCAGAGGAACCTGTCCTCTCAGTCCAGTGGTCCTTCCACATCGTAGCAGCTGCTCATTTATTTGGAAGTAGGTGTTTCTTAGCCCTTAGCCCCGCAGAAGCTGCCACTGTGGGCCGCCATAGGTTCTCCGCTCCTGCACGCTCTTCTTATAACACGGTGCTGACACTTTGTGCACTGAGGGGTGGGGTGAAGGGTGAGGGGTGCTTGGCTCCCCAAGTTTTTTCCACCATGACACTGAACATAGCAAACATTTCCTTGACAGATAGGATCCTATTAATCAACGTGCAATTTTTTGGTTCCCAATTATAGGCATTTACTTTTCTTTGGTCTTGATGACATCTCTACTTTCTCACTCTTGTAGGTACTGGTAGGTTTGGCAGGTGCTGCCAAACTTGCTTTCACTTACTCAACAAATAGTTTTTGAATGTCCACTATGGGTCAGCCACTGTTCTAGGCACAAGTGGTATAACGGACAGAACCAACAGTCTCTGCCCTCATTGAGCTTATACAGTGGTGGGTGGAAACACACCCGCACACACATGCACACACACACAGTGTTAGTATTGTGTAGAAAAAGGTATTGTCACATAGAAATTCTGTTATAAAGAAAAATACAGAAAGGGTATAGACTGTGATGGGGGTGACTCTTTTAAACAGAGTGATCTCAGATGGCTTCTCTAACAGGACGATGTTTGAGTAGAGAATTGAGTTGACTAACGGGCAAGCCATGTCCATATCTGGGGGAGTAGTATTACGGGCAAAGAGAACAGGTACAAAGATCCCTACAAGTACTGTATACGTTTTTATCCTCTCCAGGGGACCGTTGCATCAGATGATCCCTAGATAGGATCTGGGTCTAGCTGCTCTGTTAGTGTTAACATTTGCCAGCTAACTCCTCTTGAGCTTCCCAAAGGATGGTCCAAGCTGCCTACCCTGGAAAAGAGACCAAGAAATGAGTCCTAAGTTCTAGGCCTTTTCATCCTTTGACATGCACGTCAAGACCATTGCAGCAAGGGATTAATTCTCCTAGGTGGGGTTCTTTGGAACACTGGGGCCAGTTTTTGCCTCTAAATAGGTTGATGAGTTCCCGGTCTCTGATGAAGACTCAGCCCCAGGACTCTCCAGGATGTTACTTCCTCAGTATTACCTCTCAGTTGCTATGGGTCTTGATTTGCATGGAGTATTGGCCTTAGCAGCAGGTGGTGTCCGTTGTGTTTAATGACCAGTTTACAGCATCTGCTCCCCGAGATGTCTAGTGGGGACAGGTGTGCATTCTGGGAAGAGTGGGGGTGCTCTGAGGACAGACTCATTCACCGCTCAACAGCCTCAGGAAAATAATGCCTCTGTGGATTTCAGTGCACTCATCTGCAGAATGGCTGAGTCCTCCTTGATGTAAGTCCTTAATTCCATTTACCAATTCCTGGACAAATTGTGGAAGTGGAGTGTTAAGCTACCTGAATTTACCTGGAAGAGAGGGTAAGAGACATGGATGTGAGCAGTGAACTTGCTCCCCAGATGGCAGTGTGTTGGTAGACACACTGATTTTAATGATCACTCATTCACTTTTCCTCTTGGCAGTCAGACACTAGTCACACACTCTTGAGAGAGTTGCCAGTCCTGTTCCTGCTACAGACGCTGGGAGAAGCAACGCGGTGTCCAGACTCTGAGGGGCAGCTCTCACACGTTGCCCACTAAGTGGTGTTTGTGGCAGTGGTACTGGGGAGCGTAGGTACCTGCCCTGGAGGGTTTGATGATCCAAAGTTTCAGCTCTAGAGTCCAGATGGCGAGAGTCGCCGTGAGTAATTGTGGACAGCTGATGGGAGTAGCAGCGTGTTTCCAGGGGGTAGCAAATAATAGGGCCCATTTTTTCCATCCAGTATTTCAGTTATTCTTTCTAAAAACTTTGTGAAATGATAGCTTGCAAAGCCTTCTTTACTAAACACTGAAATGCCTCTGAGAAAGGCTGCCATCCAAAATAGGTTGGCTTTGGACATTATCACTGCCTTGCAGGGAGGCACCTGTGCCATTATCCAAGCAGAACGTTGTGTGTTCACACCTCATGAGTCTGTTAATGTATCGTCCTTTAAATCACTTGAGGGCACAAGTAAATGCCTAACGTTGATTCGACCCCTAGCCTAGAGGACTTAATAGATCAGAGGTTTGTATCATAAGGCTCTTAGGGGAAAAAAGTTGTTACTTATTTTGGGAACCATTGTCTGCATCTGTGTCTTCTCTTACATGTACTTACACTGTGGCTGTGGTATCTGCCTCCCGTGTAGCCACATGGCCCTTCAGCAAGCCACCTCTGTGCTAGTGCAACCCCTTGCTGACCTTCAGCGCCCTTTGTGGAAGATGGACGGGGTAGGTAGGATTGTAAGAACTGGTCCAGAGAGGTGAAGTGTTGGATTACATCATCGAGAGGATATGACCACCAGTTGACCCTTGACCATGAAGCTGGGCAGTTGGAGGCTTCCTTCGTCGCCTGTCCTTGGGATGGACAGCCCATCGTTCCCACAGCTGAGCCATTTTTGAGGACACAGGCTTGAGAGAGCAGTGTGTTGGGAATATCTGGATAGTCCACAAGGCCGAGCCCAGCTAAGTCCTCTCTGTAAACTTCGGAGAGCAGGTGGGTGTGGAGATGACTCTCATACTCTCATCTGAGGATTGTTCCAGACCAGCCTCGTATGTAAATTCCCTTGCTTCTTAAACCTACCGCGGAAACTACAAACATGATGTGAGAAAGGCAGAACAGACATTACTGTTTCATTTATTCATTCATACATTCATTCATTCATTCATTCATTCATTCATTCAGGTGTCATTTTCACATATTGTGTCTCAAGCAGGAAGAGGTTTTCTCTTTGATACATGTTATTTCACTTAATTCTCAAGAGACCTTAAAAGGCATTCTCAGAGTTTCCCCTTTCCACATGAGACAGCCTCAGGAAGGTGAAGTGCTGACCCAGGGTCTCTGGAAGAGGAAGGTTCAGAGCTGGGCCGACACTCAGCAGGTGCACACCAACGCAGCTATGCTGCTTTGTTAAAACATCAACATATTTTCAGATCTTTGATAGTTGCTGCCTGGGGCTTCTCAAGTGCCCCGTCCCTCTCCTCTGGTTTCTTCCCCCCAGTTCCTTCCCCTGACTTACAGGCCAGTGCCTGGCACGGTGGGGAGCCAGGGCCCCGCCCCAGTGTGACAGCCAGCCCTGGTTCTCATCGGTCAGTGCATCTGCCCTGCTGCTCAGGAAGTATCAGACAGAGGGGAGATCAGCGTTAAAAAAAGTTTTTTTTATTAAAAAATTTTTTAGCTTATTTGAGAGTGAGGGAGCAGGGGAGGGCAGAGAGAGAGGGGGGACATAAAGAGAGGGAGAGACAGGATCCCAAGGAAGCTCCACACTGTCAGCACAGAGCCCAATACAGGGCTTGAACTTAGGAACTGTGAGACCATGACCTGAGCCGAAACCGAGAGTGGGACGCTTACCTGACTGAGCCACCCGGGCGCCCCAGGGAAATCAGAGTTTAAAGAGATGAAGAGGGTTGTCCAGAGTCCTAGGGAGGACTCAAACCCAGGTTTTTTGACTCTAAGTTATGTTTCATTTGCTTTTTTATTTCACCAACACTACCGTATCTCTCAGTGAAAGGAGTTGGAAATACTGAGTCTATAGATTTTAGATTTGTCTCTCTAAACAAAAATTTGAGACTTTATATGGCTTCCTTCTCAACAGGTTCTTTAATACATATGCCTAACATCAATTGGTGTAAACTTTAATGCTTTTATCAGATAGAAGCAAATGAGGGAAGTGTCATTGAGCAAGAGTTTGGTTCTAGAATTTGTGTGAGAAGATAAATCTAGGGTGAAAAATAGCACACTCGTCCTCAGGAGTATGCATCTGATCTCAAGCTCTCTCATTTCATCCTTGCACTGCTCCGCACAGATCTCCCCGAAGCAGGTGTGTCTCTGAAATTTCTGAGCATTGGTAGTGGCATTGCTGCTGCAGGCAGGGCCTTTTCTAAACGCAGAGCTCACGACCGGAAGCAGGAGTTCCAAGTCTGGGCCACTACAGCCTAAATACAGTGCTTCTAGTGACTGAATCTCAGAGCTGAACAGGCTTCAGAAATTCCCTAATTCATTCCGTCACAATGTTGTAAGCGGCAGCTGTGAGCTAGGCTGCAGGGAGCTCTGAGGATGCAGTGTCTACTCCCGATGAACTGAAAGGCTCGTTGAAACAGACCAGCAGAAAGTTCGGACTATGCACCTTAACGGACCTGTTGTGGTATCTGGAAGAGGGGCCACATGGAGAAGGAGAAGGAATCACTGAGAGCCTAGCTACTCTTCCAGAGTTGTAGTCAACCCCCTGTTTGCAGCAGAAGAAGCCCACGCTGGGGTGAGCCAGGACAGGGGTTTCCCGGGTGGTTATGGGAGCAGGATGGAAGGGTCAGATCGTCTTAAGTATTAGCCAAAGGATGGTTTACCTGATGGGTCACAATGCATAGACTGGTTACAGAAGGATGTGAAGCTGAGAGTGTGGGAGAAAGTGGAGGCTCCAAGGCCTGGATGTCTTAGTGAGGTCACAGTTCAGGAGCAGAGGAGATAAATGTTGGGATTCAGGAGAGTGAGAGAAGAAAGGATCCAGGGAGACCCTGTTGGACAGATGAGGTGTGGTGGGCTGAAGAAGCAGCAGCACTTTTTAAAAAGTTATTTATTTTTAAATTTACATCCAAGTTAGTTAGCATATAGTGCAACAGTGATTTCAGGAGTAGATTCTTCAATCCCCCTTAACCATCCATCTAGCCCCCCCCCCCACAACTCCTCTGTTCTCCATATTTAAGAGTCTCTTATGCTTTGTCCCCCTCCCTGTTTTTATATTGTTTTTGCTTCCCTTCCCTTATGTTCATCTGTTTTGTATCTTAAATTCCTCATATGAGTGTAGTCCTATGATATTTGTCTTTTTCTGACTAATTTCGCTTAGCGTAATACCCTCTAGTTCCATCCACATAGTTGCAAATGGCAAGATTTCATTCTTTTTGATTGCTGAGTAATACTCCATTGTATATGTATACCACATCTTCTTTATCCACTCACCCATTGATGAACATTTGGGCTCTTTACATGCTTTGGCTATTGTCGATAGAGCTGCTATAAACATTGGCCTCAGACTTGTTTTTTTGGGAGATTTTTTGATTACTGATTCAATTTATTTACTGGTTATGGGTCTGTTCAAATTTTCTATTTCTTCCTGTTTCAATTTTGGTAGTTTATATGTTTCTAGGGATTTGTTCATTTCTTCCACATTTCCCATCTTATTGGTGTATAATTGTTGGTAATATTCTCTTATTGTTTTTATTACAGCTGTGTTGGATGTGATCTCTCTTCTTTCATTCTCGATTTTATTTATTTGGATCCTTTCCTTATTCTTTTTTGATCAGACTGGCTAGGGGTTTATCAATTTTCTTAGTTCTTTCAAAGAACCAGCTTCTGGTTTCATTGATCTGTTCTTTTTTGGGGGGCAGGGGGTTTGATAACCTTGATTTATGCTCTGATCTTTATTATTTCCTATCTTCTGCTGGTTTTGAGTTTTATTTGCTGTTCTTTTTCCAGCCTTTTAAGGTGTAAGGTTAGGTTGTATATCTGACACTTTTCTTCCTTCTTTAGGAAGGCCTGGGTTGCTGTATACTTCCCTCTTAGGACTGCCTTTGCTGTGTCCCAGAGGTTTTGGGCTTTCACGTACTTTTTAATTTCCTCTTGAACTTCTTGGTTAGCCCATTCATTCATCAGTAGGATATTTTTTAGTCTCCAGGTATTTGTTATCTTTCCACATTTTTTCCTTGTGGTTGATTTAGAGTTTCATAGTGCTGTGGTCTGATAATATGCATGGTATGATCTTGATCTTTTTGTACTTGTTGAGGATTCATCTGTGTCCCAGTATGTGATCTGTTCTGGAGAGCATTCCATGTGCATTGAAGAAGAATATGTATTCTGCCTTAGGATGAAATGTGCTGAATATATTTAAGTTCATCTGGTCCAGTGTGTCATTCAGAGCTATTGTTACCTTGTTGATCTTATGTTTAGATGATCTGTTCATTGCTATATGTGGGGTTTTAAGGTCCCCTACTATTATGGTATTATTATCAATGAGTTTTTGTATGTTTGTGATTAATTGATTTATATATTTGGATGCTCTCACATTTGGAGCATAAATTTTTACAATTTTTAGGTCTTCTTGGTGGATATACCCCTTAATTATGATATAATGCCCTTCTTCATCTCTTGTTACAGTCTTTATTTTAAAGTCTAGATTATCTGACTATGGCTATCCCAGCTTTCTTTTGGTGACTGTTAGCATGATAGATGGTTCTCCATCCCCTTACTTTCAATCCAAGGCATCTTTAGGTCTAAAGTGGGTCTCTTGTAAACCGCATATAGATGGATCTTGTTTTCTTACCCAATCTGTTACCCTGTGTCTTTTGATTGGAGCATTTAGTCCATTGACGTTTAGAGTGAGTACCGGAAGACATGCATTTATGCCATTATGTTGCCTGTAGAGTTGGAGTTTCTGGTGGTGTTCACTGGTCCTTTCTAGTCATTGTTGCTTTTAGTCTTTTTATCCCCCCATCTTTTCTCCCCTCAGAGAGTTCCCCTTAAAATTTCTTATAGGGCTGGTTTAGTGTTCATGAACTCCTTTAATTTTTGTTTGGGCAACTTTAAATCTCTCCTTCTATTTTGAATGACAGCCTTGCTGGATAAAGAATTCTGGGCTGCATATTTTTCTGATTCAGCACATTGAATGTATCCTGCCACTCGTTTCTTGCTGGCCTGTCAAGTTTCTATGGATAGGTCTGCTGCAAACCTGATCTGTCTTCCCTTGTAGGTTAAGAACTTTTTTTTCCCTTGCTGCTTTCATGATTCTTTCCTTGCCTGAATATTTTGTGATCCTGACTATGATCTGCCTTATTGATGGTCAGTTTTTGTTGTATCTAGTGTGAGTCCTCTGTGCTTCCTGGGTTTTGATCTCCAGGTTAGGAAAGTTTTCTGCTATGATTTGCTCACATAACCCTTCTCCTTTTTCTCTCTCTTCTTCTTCTGTGACCCCTGTGATTCTGATGTTGTTCTGATGTTTTTGAGTCACTGATTTCTCTAATTCTTAAATTGTGCTCTTTTGCCTTAGTCTCTGTCTTTTTATCTGCTTCATTATTCTCCATAAGTTTGTCCTCCTTGCTGATTTTCTGCTCTGCCTCATCCATTCTTGCCACCGTGGCATCCATTTAAGATTACAGCTCAGTTATAGAATTTTTTATTTCGTCCTGACTAGCTTTTACTTCTTTTATCTTGGCAGAAAGGGATTCTAAAATATTTTCAACCCCAGCTGGTATTCCTATTTTCACAATTCTAAATTCTGGTTCAGGCATCTTACTTTTATCTCTGTTGATTAAGTCCCTGCCTGTCATTTCTTTCTGTTCTTTCTTTTGGGGTGAATTGCTTCCTTTCGTCATTTTGAAGGAAGAAAAGGAGTTAGTAGGTAAAAAAAAAAAAATTAAAAACAACACACAAAAAAATCAAATAACTGATGCTAGATCCTAGGTGTGTTTTGTTCTGGTTGTTGCAAGGAGCTTGATAGATTAGTGAAATAAGGGAAAGATAAGAAAAGGAAAAAACAGGAAAGTGTTTGAAAATTTGAAAGAATGAATACAGTGAAATAGAATAAAGTGAAATTTTATTTTAAATTAAGTTAGCATTTGAAAAATTTAAAAGTAAAAAATAGAAAAGAATTAAAATTATTTTTAATAAAAATTGAAAATAAAAATAAATTCTTTCTCTTTATGTAATCAACAATAAGAAAAGAAAAAGAGGGGTGCCTGGGTGGCTCAGTCAGTTGAGCGTCTGGCTTGGCTCAGGTCATGATCTCACCGTTCGTGGGTTCGAGCCCCGCGTCAGGCTCTGTGCTGAAGCTAGCTCAGAGCCTGGAGCCTGCTTTGATTCTGTATCTCCCTCTCTTTCTGACCCTTCCCTGCTCGCGCTGTCTCTCTCTGTCTCTCAAAAATAAATAAAAAAACATTAAAAAAAGAAGAAAAGAAATTAAGCAAATGGGGCAGAGAACAGACTGAAAAATAATTGAAATTACATCAGTTTCCCCTAGAGGTCAAACTATGAATCACCTTACAGTCTGTAGACTAAGCAGGCAGAGAGACTTGTGGGGTTCCTGAAGAGCACTGTTGGCCAGGTTGGTGGGACTTAGTGTAATGGCTCAGTTCTCCACTATATGGCAGCTGCGCAGCTTACTGGGGTGGATTGTTGTGGCGGGTATACGCGTGTCTGTGCATGTGCGAGAGGGGTAAGAAGGGCATCACTCAGCTACGCATTCTCTAGTATTGGAACTCTCTTCTCCCCGACGACCAGCAATCGCACACCCATCCTTTGTCTCTGGCTTCTGTCCCCTCCCTGCTTTTACACCGCCCATGACCAAGTTGTCAGACTGCCAGGCGGCACCTCCCTCCTGAGTTTTATCTCAGACATGGCCGTGTTTCCTGACCTCTCACTTCTGAGGGACTGTGGCTTTGACCTGCTCAGACCTTATGGGGGAGGGTCTTGCTGTGCAATGGCCAGGTACCACTGGCCCCCAGGAATCTTCAGGAGACCGGCTGCTGCCAATGCCCAGAGACTGTGGCCGGGTGCCAGCCTGCTCCAGGAAAAGTTCACATGATCGTGTAGCAGCAGTGTTTCAGGGATTATGGTAAGTCACAGCACACATGTGGCGCCAGGCTTCCCCCTTAACGCCCTTGTTCCAGCACCTGCGAATGTGGTTGTTTTCTGGTTCTCCTTTGCCTGTGGGGAGGCTGCACAGCCTCTACCGAGTGTCCTCCCAGTAGGGAAGCAGCCTCTCCCTGTGTGTCCCGAGGACCCCTCGGAGCTCTCTCTCTGCTCCTGGGGATTCCTCCCTCCCACCAGAGCACTGCCAGGTATTGCACTGTGGACTTTCAGACTCTGTGCTCCCCCTATTTATAGAGTGTTAATGGAATTTAAACTCTCTCCTTTCTCCTTTCTCCCTTTTTTTGTTTTGTCCCTTGCGTACTCTTTCTTTTCTCTCCAGCTGCTTTCCGGTTGGGGTTATGCTCTCCTGTACTCATTGCCCCCATTCCCCCCCCTCCCACTTCCTACCCCCTACCACCACGTCCGTCCTCTCTCTGCAAGCACACACAGCTCCCCGCCCTCCGCGGCATCTCTCTCCCGCAGTTCACGTCTCTGTGCCACGTACTTGCTGAGTTCTGTGGTTCAGGTTGTGCAGATTGTTGTGTTAATCCTCAGGTGAGTCTTCTAGGTGTGCAGGATCGTTAGTGTTGATCTGGCTGGGTTTCAGGGATGAGAGATGCAATAAAACTTCCATGCTGTTCCGCCACCTCGGCCCCTCTGCAGCAGCACTTCTGTGGACAGGCCTGCTGGAGAAGACAGTGTTGTGTGAAGAGCTGGAGATAGTGGAGGACGTAGAAGGGAGGCCTGCGAGGAGGGAGGTTGTGGCAGGTTTAAGGCTGTGATCAGAGTGAGGAGAGTAGTCTGAGAATGAAGGCGTGTGATGGGATAAAGGATGGGCTGGCTGGCGTTGGGGCTGGACTGAGCTGGCCTCAGTTTCCCAAATGAGGTGCCCACTGAGGTTCTTTGCGTGCTGAAGGGGTTGAGGTCCCAGATATGGTCAGGGACCCAGAGCACCTGCAGAAGATGTGCCTTCATTTCAGGTTCCACATAGGATGTGGTAGAGGTGCCACTGTGCCTCCGTACACGTCCGTGTCCCCCGGGGCAAGAGATGGGATTGCTCTGTTCCCGGAAGCTCCGGCGTGTGTTGGAGGAGGACTGCTGCCGGGAGGAGCCAGCCGAGGCCTGGGTGCGTCTGCTGTAGGTGCGTCCGGCCCCGGGGTGCAGACGGTGGGGTTTGTCTGTTCCCACGGTCTTCCTCTCGCATCATCAGCCACAGATAATAAATGTGTTACATGTCAAAGTTGAAATTTGATGAATGAACCTCCCCTCCACCCCCACTGAAAAGGTTCAGTTTCTGGGAAAGTCTAGTTATATTCAGCCCAATTTACTTCAAATGCTGGAAAATGTCATCTCTATTAAGAATCCATGCCTTTAGAGGAGGACATTCTATTGACTTTAACTCATAATTTTGGAGGTGTCCCAGTTAATTCGAACTGAGGCCAGAAGTCGGTGTCTCTTGGCAAATGCTAAACTCTTACAGGTTGCTTCAGAAGGGGTGTTTGCAGAGCTAGTAGTCAGGTTTTGACCCTTTCTTGGTGCAACAGCCACAACTTCTTGTATAATAATACCTCTCGGTGCTTGGTTTTGCATTCCTGCTGACTCTGACCCCATGACGGTGCAGGCTCTAATATTTCACACACTGTGCGGGCTTCGTAACTAACGTCCTTTCCTCTAATAGCTGCTTTCTGCAGCCTCTCCTGAAGATTACCATCTAATGCCTGCCCTAAAACGTTATGTTGTCCATGCCAGATGGGTGTGTGAAAGCCATCCCTGGACCTCTCCTGTCCCTCAGTGGTAACATCTAGAGTTCAGGATTTGGCATTGAATGTCTTCCTTTATGTGATCAACATTTTCCCAATTCAGCCTTTTGTTTATCATTTACAGGAACCTGCCTTTCCAGGCAGACTGATCCGTTGACTGTCTTTTGTTCATACCTTGCACTTTCTTACCTCTATTTTATTTCACTTTTTAATGTTCCCCCCGCTTAGAATAGCACACTTTCCCTTCTACTCATTTTCTGCTTCCTGAAACCAATGCCTGTTAAGAGATTCTATGGTATTAGCTATAAATACAATGAGAATTCACTTGAGGGGAATCGTTTTCCATTCAACCAATATTTCTTGAGCCTATGACTATGTGTTAGCTACTGTTTAAGGTACTATTGGGCAACAGTAATAATAGTTAAAACGTACGTGTTAGGCACTGTCCTAAGTATGTTACATATGATTGCTCATTTAACCCACTGAACTAATATAGCTCAAATCGTATTACTTTACTATAGCTGTAAACCTGGCAGCCTCATGGGCTTGTTGGGACAGGCCAAAAGTTGAAGACAGTCCTGGTATGTCTGGGGAACAGGCCTCCTCACATGGTGTTACGGGCTTACATACGGCATGGGATTAGCTTTATGTTACTGTGGAGCAAATCTCCACACTGTTAGTGGCTTAAAACAATATAGATGTTATTATTTAGTCGTTTTTATAGTTCAGAAGTCTGGGCACGGCATCGCTGCGTCTTTCGGATACGGTCTCACTGGCCTGAAATAGGGGTGTTGCTCAGGCTGTGCCTCACGTGGAGCCTGTGTGGCTCGTCCTTGATGAGCGGCCGGCGGTGGTGCTCATTTCCTTGAGGGTGCAGGACTTGCCTTGTCGTCGTGCTGGCTGTCGGCTGTAATCCTCCTTCGTCCCCCAGGGGCCTCCCTGAGGTTGTTCCCATGTGGCGTCTTCCATCTTCAGACCGGCCACGGCACATCACAAAACACCTTCATGCTTCAGACTTCTTACCTTCCTTTTCTGCAACCAGCCAGAGAAAACTCTGCTTTTCCAGGGTCCATGTGATTATGTCAGGCCCTCTGAATCACCTCTCTTCTAATTAACTCTGAGTCAACTAATTTATACCTTTCAATATATTGGCAGTATCCCTTTGCCATGTAATGTAATATAATCACGGTAGTGGTACCCGTATTTACAGAAGTGGGAATTATATGGAGGAGACGGTCATTGTGGGTTGTCTTGGGATTCTGCCTGTGGACATATGGGAAGAGCACTTCACCTAATTTTGGGATTGAAATGGGAGCAGGCCAAGCAGGAAAAAGGTTTTCAAAGGAAGTGGTATCTAAGCAGAGAGCTGAAGGGTTCACAGAAATTAACCAGGTGACCAGTGTGGAGGGGGTGATACCTGATATCCACCACTGTTCTTTTTGTTCATGTCTTTTCTGCACTGAAATCTTTGATTTATTTTGTGTTTTTGTTCCTCCTATTTTCCTCTGCACTGTAACCCGTTCATTTATTTCAGGTGGTGAGGGCAGCCACGGCTTCAGGGGAGGCATGGGTCAATATTTAGCTTTAGTGTTCCATAACAGACTTTGAAATTTCATGGTCGAGCCAGTAGATAAAAAGACAAATTTTTTTTTCCAGTTCAAAAATTAAAACATTCAGGAACTAAGACATAGACTTTTGAATTGTTAAGACTGGGAATCTGTCAGAACCAGTTTTTCCCAATGAGAAGAGAGGAATTCTTCCTAGGGGAAGAGAGGAGAACTGATGAGAAAAGGAATAGAGTTGGAGCCTAGTGTGGGTCTCTGATAAAGGGTGATGTCCCTGTGCTTGGTCAGAGCCCCATTCAGGTGAGGGTCGTCGGCTCCCTGTAGAGCGTGGAGACTCTCAGAGCAGGGCAGACAGGAGTCCTGCTTCCCTGTTTGGAGACTCGGGACTCAGAAGTCTGAGCAGAGTCCCCTGGCCTCCAGGACAGGAGGGCAGGAGTGAAGAGGCGGCTGTGGGCCATGTTGAGACACCCCAGAGGCTGAGAGTGTGAGCCAGCAGACCTGACCAGGCTTTGTGGATGGAAAGCAGACTGCCGCAGAGGATTCTGGGTTAGTCTGTAGAACCAAAGAACAGGGGAATTCAAGCCTGGCCCAGATGTTCAGTGGGGAAAGACCCTGACAGTCAGTGTCACCCTTCTCAGCAGGTGCCGGAGGCAAGAGTGGACGATGCCAAGGTGTTGAGACCGTCCTCACCTGTACCCCAACCTAAGCATTAGGTGTAAGCCTTTTTGGAGCTTAGATGCATCTCCGCACAGAAGAGGAAGCCAGAAACCCATCTGTGAGAGAGATATCTCCGATCTGAGCAAGGAAGGCTAACAGCACCAGGATTAAGTTACCCCCTCTAGTTGGTATGAAGGCCTGACCTGGAAATCACATTTAATTACAGAGAATTATGTTCCTGGACCACGAGTTTGTGGCCTTGGGAATTGATACACAGTGTGTAATTGTGAAAATGGGAAGCACTTTTTGCCCAAGGAGTATGGAGAGGGAGGGACTTGAGCTGGATTTTAAAGGATTTGCAGGTGGGAGAAGACAGTGGATGGTGTGGCTTTGAGAGCCAGCAAAGGGGGGAGTGGGAGAAAAGAGGGTGAGAAGGCCTGGGAGCCTAGTTGGGGCCCAGAATCATTCAGACACGTGGTTGTGTGTGGAGGGCGGGGTCAGATTCTGCAGGGTGAGGTCATGAGGGTCATATGATCTGAAGCTTACTAGAGAGGGAAGGGAAGGTGACATTTCTTGAGAGGTTTTTGAGGGCGAGGCACGTGGCGAATTGTGTCCCAATTATTGGTAATAACCTTCAAGGCATACATTATCCCCGTTTTATAGATGAGTACACTGAGGCTCACGGATGTTAAATCCCTTCTGCACACTCAGACCGCTGACGGCTGAGGGAGCAGGAGCTCAGGCCCGTGTGCAGCCCACCCGTCTCCCACCTTGTGGGAACAATCTTCCTTCTGTGGGTTTTGGAAAAGCAGAGAGCCCTGGAAGATTAGCATTTTTGAAAGATTGGCTTGACATAGTTGTGAATAATGGATTGGCGAGGGAAGGGCTTGCAGAGCGGGGACTGGAGCCTATTTGGGAAGCAGGTGATATGGGCTGGATTTGGGAGAAGAGATGCGTCCAAGAACTGATTTAAAGGGAGAAGCTGTATAAGATGGGTCTGATAGCAAAGACAGGTTTTGGTTTTGGTTTTCCTTCCGTCCTTCCTTCTTTCTGTCCGTCCGTCCTTCCTTCCTTCCTTCCTTCTGTCCTCCCTTCCTCCCCCTCCCTCCCTCCCTCCCTCCCTCCCCCCTCCCTTCCTCTAAATGATTTCCCTTCCAGTTTTCAAATGTTTCAACTGCATTCTCCATACACCTGCAGCCATTAAGAAAGAAAAAACAATCATCTAACGTTAAAAAGTCATAGCCCAGGGCTTTTCACTTTGGGCAGGTTTATTTGAGGACACCTAGTTCTTGTAATCAGTTTCCAGAAGGTATGAGCTCTACCTACCGCCTTTCAAAGAAACAGTTGAGCTTTTTGTAGGCTTTTTGAGAGGAGGATTGACTTCGCCCCTGTTAGGGCTGCCGCACACCCAGAGCATACAGACTGTTCTTTTGTCACATATGGGAAAAGGACAATGAAAGCACAGTCCTCTGAGATGTCTGGAATTTGTGCAGTTTGATGCCCACGTTCTCTTGGAAACTCTGGTGACAGGACATCTGGAAGCTTGCTCTGAGCAGTCTGCCACCAGCATCTGGGCCCTATTTGTGAGGCAGGTCTGCCTGTGAAGGGCCCGCACTGTTGTGTGCGGAGTTCATTTTCTTCCCCGGAGGCCTTGCCGTCACCTGCGGGTATGCGGCGGTCCAGGGCCTGTGTAATGTGTCAGGTTTGTTGGCTGCAAGCTGGAGAAACAGGTGCCGGCGAGCTTACACCACAGAAGGAAAAAAAAAAAAAAAAAAAAGGAAAAGCAGTGGAAGATTCCTGAAGCCTTTCATGAGACTGAAGGGAGAGCTCAGAAGTCGAGGAGCCGGGGGCGGGCCTCCCTGGAGTCCTGCGGTGGATGCCGCCCGGTTAGGAGGCCACTGGGATCTCTCCCTTCACAGCTTACCTTCCCGGGAGAGGGTCTGCGGGGTCCAGCAGAGGTGGGGCTCCTCGTGTGGATCGGAGGTGCTGCTCCGACGGGAGGCTCCGCGACTCAGGCGGCCCTGACGCTGTCCCACACGCCGGCACCGACACGGGGACAGTACGTCGTCAGCCGTGGACTCGGACTCGGGCTGATTGGGTTAAATCTCAGCTATGCTCTGTTCGCTCATTCGTTCACTCACAGATGCTCACAGAGGCTCGGCTGTGTCTGTTACGTCTGTATTTCATACTTACAGGTGTTCAGTAAGTGTGGGTTTCCACTTCCTGGAGAAGAAATACAGAGACCGGATCTGTGTACGTTGTGCACTCATGTTCCTCGTTCAAGCAAGAACTTACGGACCCCAGTTCCCCTTCTGGGGCTCCTGAGGTCAAGTGTCTGACTTTTGACCTTAGGTCATGACCTCAGAGTGTGGGGTCAAGGCCCAGGTAGAGGTCTATGCTGATGGAGCCAGGCCTGCTTGGGTGGGTCTGTCTGTCTCTCTCTGTCTCTCTTGCTCACTGTTGCTCTCTCGCTCTTGCTCACTTGCTCGCGCTCTCTCTCTCTCTCTCTCTACCTCTCCCCTGCTGGCCCTCTGTCTCAAAATAAATAAATAAACTTAAAGAATACAAAACACAGAGGACCCTTGATGTAAACACTCAGAGGTAATTAGAGCTTCGAGTGAACTACGAGCTGAGCTACTGGATGTGACTTTAAGATCGAGTCTGTAAATGTGAATTTGCACATTTTTCAGGAGGATGAATTGTCACACACATCAAATACCTTGAAAAATGTTGATCTTTGATTCAGAGATTTGACTTGTAGGCATTTATCCAATGCTAATAATATCTCGGGGTAGAGACGAGATATATACTATAAAATACTCAAGATGGCAGGTTTTAAATTAAAAAAAAAAAAAGAAAGAAAAGGGTGTACTTCAGTGCAAGGCCCCAGTACATCCAGGTGCTGGGCCAGGTTCAAAATTTAGAAATGGTCCAAATGTCCATAGAATGGGATTGGCTAAACTGATTATCAGGTTGTACATGTAACAAGGTGCCTGCACGTTAGTAGGTTGTGAAAGACGGTATTTATCCATATGAAGGGTGCCTCGTGATACAAAGCTTGCGAAACTGTATCTTCTCATATATTTTTTGTTTTTTGGTAAAAAACAAGGTACATACACATATGAAAATGTCTAGAGATAACAGTACTTGCCTCCAAATACTGATACAGGAATTCAGTTTTCACTATTTATTGCAGTTTTATATTTTTTCAAATTTTTTCCACAAAACTATTCTTCTTACAATTTGAAAAAAAAACAAATATATTTTTTAAAAATGTTTATATATTTTGAGAGAGAGAGGCAGAGAGTGAGCAGGAGAAGGGCAGAGAGAGGGAGACCGAGAATTCCAAGCAGGCTCCATGCTGTCAGTGCTGAGCCCAGCTTGGGGCTTGAACTCATGAACCATGAGATAATGAACCAATCCCAGCGATGCCAGTCTGCTACTCGGGAAAACTGCCAGCACAAAGGCCCCAAATGGCTGGGCTTCTTATTGTGATGAACCAGTCAGATCCCATTCTGTTGCCTCGGTCAGAATCTTGAAGGAAAGCTGACCTGTTTTTCTTTGCGTTTTCTTTCTTTTCTGCCTCTTCATAACAGAACTAGCGTTTGCATAGCTTGCCCTGGGTGACATCAGAGCGTCTGGGCTTGGGAGCACCTCGGGTGGGCAGTGAAGAGGCAGTGCCCAGGGCAGGCTGGGAAGGACCTGCAGATAAGTCAACAAATGGCGTGGCCTCGGGGACCTGCTGGAGCCACAGGGTCTTTTTCCTCCCTGTCCCGCAGTCAGGTGGTCAGTGGGAGCCCACGCAGTTGTGTCTCTGCTGTCTATTCCTTACGTTAAGTGGGTCACAGAGTATATGGTGCGTCTCTTGCCCCCCAAAAGCGGGACGACAACCCCAGTCTGCTGCCCCCTGGGCTGTTGTAACTGGACCTTAAAGAGTTGGAAAGGCAGGGAAAAGGTGACTCCCTCTGAATATCTAACAAATGCTTTGCTGCTGCTGCTGTTTTTTTTTTTTTTTAAGAGAAACTTAATTCTTTGCTGTTTGGTTGGAAATCATAGTAAGATGCTCTTAAGCTCCTCCTGGCCATGATGTTGGTGGAAATTGTGTGCCTCAGCTTCTGGTCCTTGCTCGGGCAGTTCAAACGCCGACGGAGCTTCTGCTGAGTGCGTGGCCAGGCTCTCGTGCTCACGTGCTTGACGGAGGACGCACCCCTCTCCTGATGGCTCAGCGACTCTTTCTTGGTTTACTCATTGGCAAAACGGAGGTCATAGTACCTTGGCATTTTGAAATTTAGATGTCAGTTATGTAAAGCTCTAAGTATGGTCTCTGGGACTAAAATATCCGGTAAGAGTATCATGAGTTGGGACTATGTGTTTCAGCCATGGAAAATCCAACTCCCAGTGGCCTGTGTAGTAGAGAAAACTCACTCACTGACTTATCAGAAAGGATCAGGGTAAGAGCAGCCTCAGGTGAGATTTGATCCCGACTTCAGCTCAGGTCATGGTCTCACAGCTCATCATCAGACTCCCTGATGTCAGTAGAGAGCCCGCTTCGGTCCTTTGTCTGTTTCCCTCCCTCCCTCCCTCTCTGCCCCTCCCCGGCTCTCTTTCTCTCTCTCTCTCAAAAATAGACATTAAAAAAATAGTAGCACCATAGAAAATTTCTCCTTATCTCATCCATCCCCGAGCTGCCTTCACCCCAAATGGCTGCTCACCTTGACCCTCTAGGCTCTCTTCGTCTGTAGTCAAAATCTGAGCTGGTCACTTTCTATCCAATAAGGAAAGAAAAAAAGTCTCTTCTGGATTTGTAGTTGAAGAAAGAAGAGATGTCTTCTGCTTGAAACCGTAACTTCACGTTGCAGCTTTGTGTTTCACTGGCTCTGGCTAGGTTTCATGGTCACACAAAGCGTCCTGGCCCAGAAAATCAGGTATGTTAATTGTCTGGTCTCGAGCAAGTTCCGTTCCCAGAGTTTGGGTTGAGTGGAATCCCACCCAGGTGACCCAGCTGAGACTGGAGAGGTGGCTTTATCAAGGAAGCTGATGGTACAGGTTGTCTGATACTCGGTCCCCTGTCAACAGCGGGTGCTGACGACTGTGGTTTTATTTGCATTTCCCTCATAAATAATGGTCGGCAATTCCAGTGCGCCTGTGGGTCTCTAATTCTGTGAAGCGACTGTTCCATTCTTTTGCTCATTTAAAAAATTGTGTTGTCTTTTTAAGAAATTGATTTGTAGGAATTCTTTTTGTATATTGTTTTGAATATTTTGCCAGTGATAGGAGTTGCAAATATCCTCCCCCACCCGTGGCTTGCCTTAACGGAATCTGCTGATGAACAAAAGGTCTTAATTTGAAGAAAGTTCGACTTCTTGATGTTATTCCGATAGGTACTTTTTATGGTTTGCTAGAAAATCTTTTCCAATCCCCAAAAGTAAATTCCAGGTCCAAGCGGTTCCATATACTAAATTTAATTCCAGATGGATTGCAGGCCTACACGTGGAGGGAAGAATAACTAATAAACGTAACTTCTGCGAGAAAGTTTTTAATGATGAATTCAGTGCCTAATGGGTATTCACATAGTTTGTCTCTCGTGTCAGTTTTGGTAAGTTGTGTTTTTCCAGGAATGTGTTAATTTCACCCAAATTGTTGAATTTATTGGGATGAAGTATTAAGTAATATTTCCTTATTATGTTTTTAATGTTAAAAAAAAACCCCTTTTTTGATGTTTGTTTATTTTTGAGAGAGAGAGAGGAACAGAATGTGAGTGGGGTAAAGGCAGGGCGAGAGGGGGACACAGAATCCAAAGGAGGCTCCAGGCTCTGAGCTGTCAAGAAACGTGAGATCATGACCTGAGCTGATGCTTTCCTGACTGAGCGACCCAGGCGCCCCTGTGTTTTAATGTTTATAGACGGGCTTGGCAAGTGTCACCTTGTCAAAGGCCCGTTAGTAAGTCTTTTAGGCCTTATGAGGTATGTGCTCTCTGTCAGGAGTATTCCCTTCCGGTGTTGGAGTATGAAGACTTTATTAGTGGCCACCAAACATAAATGTCTTACAATTTTCATGTCACAAAATACTGATCTTTCTTTTTCTCAACCATTTTCAAACGTAAAACTCATTCTTAGTTTTCAGGCTCTACAAAACTGGTGGTGGCCGTTGGGGCCACGGGCCCTGGTTTGCTCACCTCTCATCTGTGGCATCTGTAGCGTGAGCTTCTCTTTTTCCCTCCAGGTGGTAATCTGTGCTCTCTCTGCTTTTTTCCTCAGTCATTCTTGCTTGGGCGCTTTCAAATTTTGTCTTCTTAAGAAGTGATTTTTGGCTTCGTCATTTTTCTCCATACTTTGCCTGTTTTCTGTTACTGATTTTTATTCTTTATTATTCCATCTAGGTACTTTATGTTTAATCTTAGGTCATCAATTTTAAACATCTTGTCTTTTCTAATACAAGAATTTCAACCTATATATTCTCTTCTCCAAGCATTACTTTAGACACAGCCCACAAATACTGTATCTTCAACTTCATTCAGGTTACAGTATTCAAAAATTTTCTTCTATTTATGCTGCAAATCTCTTCGATGGCATTTAGTTTTTTCCCTTATTTTCCTTTTTTACAGTATTCTGATGATACTTTCTTAATCACAGTGTTTTCTGTATTTATAGCATCTTCTCTGTTTCCTCTCTATTTGTTTAAACAATTATCTATTTTTCTTTTCCTGTCATCTTTTGGGTTAATCAGTAGTTCTTAATAATTAAAATTGTTTTTTTGTTTGCATTTTAACCAAATCCTAGGTTTTAATTGCAAAATGATCACAACAATTCTAAGTAATATCCATCACTCTACATAGTTAAAAACTTTTTGTTTTCTTTTTTATATGTTTTTTATTGATTTATTTTTGAGAGAGAGCGCACAAGCAGGGAAGGGGCAGAGAGAGGGAGACACAGAATCTGAACCAGGCTCTAGACTACAGGGTCTGAGCTGTCAACACAGAGTCCGATGTGGGGTTTGAACCCATGAACCATGAAGTCATGACCGGAGCTGAAGTTTAACCAAGTGAACCACACATAACCCTTTTTCTTGTGACGAGAACTTTAATATCCACTCTCTTAGCAGCTTTCAAACTGTCATACAGTATTATTGCCTATAGTCATTATTGCTATAAATTCTATCCCTGTGACTTATTATATAACTGCAAGTTTGTAACTTGGGACCACCTTCACCCATTTTAACTCCCCCCACCCCCTGCCCCACAACTACTAATGTGTATCTTTTCTTTTTTTAAAATATTCTAAATATAAGGATCATAAGTATTTCAGAATTTGTCTTTCTCCATTTGACTGACTTCACTAAGCATATGCCTTTAAGGTCCTATATCGGTTGTTTAATCCATTTATCCTTCAAAGGACATTTCGGTTGTTTGCGTTTCTTGGCTATTATAATGCTGCAGTGAGCATGCAGGTGTCTTTTAGAAGTCGTGTTTTTGTTTTCCTTAGATGAATATACAGAAGTGGAATTACTGGATCATATGGTAGTTCTATTTTTAATTTTTTGAGAAACCTCTATACTGTTTTCCGCAGTGGCCGCACCAGTTTACATTTCCTCCAACGGTGCAGAGGTGCTCCCCTTTCTCCATATTATCACCAGCATTGGTTCTTTCTTGTCTTTTGGTAGTAGCCATTGGGGGGGCACCTGGGTGGCTCAGTTAAGTGTCCAACTCTTGGTTTCGGCTCAGGCCATGATCTCACATTTGGTGAGTTTGATCCCTGCATCTGGCTCTGCACTGACAGTGTGGAGCCTACTTGGAATTGTCTCTCTCCCTCTCTCTGCCCTTTTCCTGCTCCTGCTCTTGCTCTCTCTTGCTTTCTCCGTTTCTCTCTCTTTCTTTCTTTCTTTCTCTCTGTCTCTCTGAAATTAGAAAAAAAAAATTTAATAATGCTCGTTTTTATAGGTGTGAGGTAATATTGTGGTTTTAACCTGCATTTCTCTAATGGTTAGTAATATTGAGCATCTTTTCATATATGTGTTGGCAGTCTGTACATCTTTTGAAGAATGACTATTCAGATCCTCTCCACATGTTTTAAACACATTGTTTATTTTTTGCTGTTGAGTTGTGTTCTTTATGGATTTTGGATATTGACCTCTTATCAGAGAGAGGATTTGCAAATATTTTCACCCATTCAGTGAGTTATCTTTTCACTTGATTTTTTTTTCTGTGCAGAAGGTTTTTAATTTGATGTAGTCTTCCACTTGCTTATTTTCCTTTTGTTTTGCTTTTGGTGTCAAATACAAAAAAATCACTGCCAAGACCAATGTCCAAGAACTATGGCTTGCATTTTCTTCTAGGAAAACTCTTAGTTTATGGTTTCAGGTCTTATGCTCAAGTCTTTAATTCATTTTTTTTAAAAAATGTTTATGAGAGAGAGAGAGGAGGGTGGGCGGACATGAGTGGGGGAGGCTCAGAGAGAGAGAGTGAGACAGAAAATCTGAAGCAGGCTTCAGACTCTGAACTGTCAGCACAGAGCCCGACATAGGACTTGAATTCACAAACTGTGAGATCGTGACCTGAGCCAAAGCTGGATGCTTAACCATCTGAGCCACCCAGGGGCCCTTTTAATTCATTTTGAGTTGACTTTTGTGTAAGATGTAAGAAAGTGGCTCACGTTTTTCTTTTGCATGTAGCTGCCCAGTTTCCCTGCGTGATGTATTAGAGATTGCCCTTTCCCCACTGTATATTCTTGTTTCCTTTGTTTTGAATTAATTAGCCATAGATGTGTAGGTTTATTTCTTGTATTTCTGTTCTATTGATATGTGTCTGTTTTTATGCCATTATCATACTGTTTTGATTACCTTTTAATATATTTTTTCAAATATTTATTTATTTATCTTGAGAGCGAGAGCACACCAGCAGAAGAGGGTCAAAGAGAGAGGGAGAGCGAGAATCCCACGCATGCTCCGTGCTGTCAGCACAGAGCCTGATGCGGGGCTTGATCTCATGAACCCATGAGATCATGATCTGACCTGAAATCAAGAGTCAGATGCTCAACCAACTGAGCTCCGTCTTTTTTATATAGTTTAAAATCAGGAAGTGTTATGCCTACAGCTTTGTTCTTTTTTAAGATTGCATTGGGTTTTTCACTGTATTTTTTTAAAATTAGTTTTCTGTGATTACAATGTGCATGCTTCCTTTTTCACATTCTACTTAGTTTTAATATTCTGTAAGTACATGTAAAAATGTAAGTACGTAGAATCATACATTTTTTTAATCTTCAAACTGTGTTATATTGTCCTAGATTTTACCTCTGTATGTGTTATAAATTCTGCATGATACAATGTTATTTTTGCTTTACTAATTAGTTTTTTAAAAATTAAAAGAAGAAAATATAGTTAAAGATTGACCTATTTATTTGCAATTTCTAGCATTATTCTGTTGAACTGAGTTTCCACTTGTATTCTCTTTAGTTTGAGACTTCAGCATTTATTGTAATGTAGTTGCACGGCAACAAATTCTTCCAGCTTTTTTTTACCTGAAAATGTTTATATTAATCCCTTTTTTGGGAGGGTTATTTTTCCAGATATGAAACTCACAATCAACATTTTTAAAATACTCTAAAGAAGTCATTGCATTTTTTTTTTTGCCCTGCATTATTTCTGGTAAATAGTAGATTCCGTTATTAGAATTTTCCCTCTGTGTGTAATGTATCATTTTTCACTGACTGCTTTGAAGATTTTATTTTTCATTTTCACAGCTTAGCTATTACATAACTCAGTGTAGTTTTTCTTCTTATTTATCTTGCTCTGAGGTTTGCCAGATTTCTTGGAACTGTTAGTTGATTTATTTTACCAATTTGTGAGACTTGCAACCATTATTTATTGAAAATAGCTGCACTGGTCTCTTTCTTTTCTCCTTCAGAGATTCCAGCTACCTGTATGTGAAACACTTGCTCCTTTTCCAGATGTAATCAAGGCTCTGTTAAAATCGTTTCCTTACTCTCTGGGTGGATAATTTTCATTTTTTATTTTTTTTTGTCTTCAAGTTAATTTACCCTTTATACTGCATAGTCCAATCTATGTTAAGCTCATGTGGTGAATTTTTCATTTTAAATATTACAATTTTCAATTTTAGAATTTCCATGTTGATTTTTCTTTAATAGTTTCTATTTCTTTCCTGAGATTCTCCATCTTTGTCTTTAAATCCCTGCACGTATTTCTAACAGCTGTTTTAAACTTCTTATCTGTTAATTCTAATATCTTGTTTGGGTCTTTTTCTTTTGACTTCTACTTTACTTGGTTCTGGGCCACTGTATGTGTCTAATATTTTTTTATTATATGCTGTACATCGTGGGTAGCATTCTGACAGGAGTCAGATTATGTGACCTTAGTCTCTGTTCAGCCCTCGCTCCCCTGGGAGCCTCTCTCTGCACACGGACAGACCCCCATTTAGCCCGCAACTTGAGGGAAACCTCCCTGGAATGTTCTGAGGCATTACTTTGCAAAGCTCTTCAAATCGGAGTCTCTTGTCCCACAAAATCCAGTCACTTGAGGAGTAATAAGCTGTGATATCCGCTTCCTCAACTCTGAGAGACAGCCGCTCTGTCTGTCTGTCTGTCTGTCTATCTATCTATCTATCTATCTCACTCCGGTTACCCCCTCCCCCACCTGGAAAAGTGTCCCCAGGCAGAAATGCAAGGCAACTGTGGGTTTGACCTGAGTTTTCTTTCTCTCAAGGACTGTGGTTCTGTGTTCCTTATTGTCTAATGTGTGATAACAGTTATCTTACACATTTCGTGCAGTTTTATGCTTATTTGTGACCAGAGAATTAGTCTAGTTACATTAGTTGTTCCATAATGTCCAGAAGCAACTGTTCCTGTATCGTAAGTGAAAAATGATTTGAACTATTTTGTCACCATCATTTTCTTGTCTCTGAGCTTAAACACATTGTAGGTAAAGGTGAAAGCCATTAGAGTTCGGCTTGTACTTGGGTGGCTCTCAAATTCTGGTGCGCAGAGGGAAGCGCTTCTAAACCCGTGCAGGCTCCTCAGACCTGGCTTGGATCCTGGGATTATGCTTCCAGCACGTTTGTAAGGAGATTTTTGGTATGTTTGACCTTAACTCCACACTTTTCAAAATTCCTTCTCTGTCGCGTTGGATAATAACAGCTAGTCTGTCCACGTGAAGTTTCACCTTCGGGAAATCTGTAACACTGATAGAGAAACTTCGTGGAAATTCCCATAGATTATCTCCTCAGAAGGACGCAGTCACTTACAGTGGTGGTACAGCACTGTCTTTATGACATTCATTAGTCTTTTTTTATGATTTCATCTTTTTTATTCTCAAAATATGAATCGGTATTGGACTGGGTGGTCTGGCCCTCGTGGGAGGCGGAATGAAGTCTTCAGGAATGTGATATCATCTTATCTCAAAGAGATAGCAATAGGTAATGTGCCAAGTTCACAGTCCAAATCACACCCAGAGCAAATACATGGCTGTGTGGTAGGGCTTGGGCTCTACCTCTTGAGGAAGAAGAGGGGTAAAAACTATTTTGAGACAACTGAGCAGAAGAGGAGCCAGCACAGAAGGGTCTGGTAGGAGATACGGATCTTCCTGTCCTTTCTCCTACTACTGAAGGGCAGAGAAGCATGACCCCAGCAAGGGGCCAAAGCAGGTAATAGCTCCTTGGAGCCATTAGGAAGAGGCCAGCCCTCTCCAGAGCTGGTTAACTGCCTTTGCCAGGCAGTGGAATACTGGCCGTAAGAATAGAGAGCGACTGCTCCAATTTCTGGGCAGCTTTCTTCCCGGCCTCTAGTGCTTCCTCGTGAGTGGCCTTCTCCTTGGTTTCATAATCCGTGACCACTTCGTTAGTGATGAGGGAGAAGCCAAAGACTCGGAGTCCACAGTGCCTTGCAACTATGACTTCTGGCACTGTGCTCATGCCAACAGCATCTGCCCCCAGCTTCTGCAGCGCTCTCTGCTCCCCCATTTGTTTCCAGGCACTGTAAGCCTCCTGCCTCAGAGCCTGGTCGTAGGCATCAGACATGGCAGGGAAACGAAGTCCAAACTTTTCCTCATTCGGCCCTAGGAGAGGGTTCAAACCACCGAAATCAGGGATGTTGATGTGGTTGCAGATCAGCGTGATATCTCCAACCTCGAGCTTGGGGTTGAGTCCTCCCGCTGCATTGGTGACTACTGGGGTGTCCACACCCAGAAGGGAGAAAACTCTCACTGGGAATGTCACCTTTGAGAGTGGGTAGCCTTCATACATGTGGAATCTGCCCTGATTATCACACAGCCTCTGCCATTCAGGAACCCAAACACCAGTCGACCGGCATGACCTGGCACTGTACTTTGGGAAAAGTTTGGTATCTCACTGTAGTCAAAACTCTGGGCCTCAGTTAATTTATTGGCCAGACCTCCTAACCCAGAACCACTGCCACTTGAGGTCGGTGCGTGGTGCGGCACAGAAGCCATTTTGGAGTGTTCTGATAATCTTCATACGTAAATCGTGCCCATGCATCCCCAAGAACCAGAACTTCTCACAATTCCAGTCCAATTCTTCAACACCCATCAGTTCTCCATGGTGTCACCGCCGCCTGAGGAGCCCGCCCTTCTCCCCTCGGATCCGGTCTGCTGAGCAGGACCGTCCTGCGTGGAGCTGTCCCCGCCGGGTGCAGTGTGCACTTGACATTAGTCTTGAGAACTGATATGTAATTAGGATTTTATTTCATATGGCAGATTATTTTCTCCTGATAGGCACAGGGTCACTACATGGAACTTAAGACTGATTTTAAAATCTAGGAATCCTGGAAGTATTTGAAGGTGTCACATTATAAATCAGGTTCCATTTTGTTTCTTGTGATAAAGACAATGTTCAGGCTTTGGAAGTCTGCTACATTTAAAGTTTACATACTGCTCTCCACAGGAAGCATCTTGCCCTAGGCACTCGTGTGATCCTCTGTAATTTGGTTTGACAGAAGGAATCCTTAAGGTTGTTTGATTGTTTTGTTTTTTTTGTGTTCCTTCTGTGGCACATTTCTTTTCTGGTAAATAATTTTTGTTGTACTCTTGGAAGGGAGTTAATCTTCCCCATTACTTGTTTAATTTTCAGTCTGTCCTGTTTGAAATGTATACACTGAGCTTTGTGTATATGTTTCCGGAACAGAAATTACAGAGAAACATGGGCACATGCAGCCCATTATTACTCTGCAAGACATTTTCTGGTTCTGTTGAAAAATGAAAGTCAGCATAGCTCAGGGAAACATTAAATAGAGTTCATAAAGTAATGCTGTCCTTAGGGAGTCACTATTTGAATTATAGTCTTCATATATTTAGGACTTACTTACCAAGCAAACACTTCTCTCAAAGGCTAATAAATCCCTAAGAGGTGGTAACAGAAAAAGGGGTGGAGATAGTAGTTTTCCATGGACGGTGATGTATTATTTTCTAAGTGTGGTTAGGAAAGACCTGAGTCATAGACTGTGGTGATTTTCTTTCTTGACAAAGTAAGGAGCCAAGTAGTCCTCTTCACTGAGAGTTCTTTTCACGTTGATTCCAAGAGGGTGCTGTGAGTTTATTCTGTGTCAGGCATTGGATCAGGAAAGTTAAAGCCGAGACTGAGTGCCTTATTCACCACTACACCTCTGTTGGATAACAGATGCTCAGTAAGGGTCTTTGGAATAAAGGAATAAGTGAAAGTGTCAGACCTCAAGGAATCTAGATGGAAGCACAGAAATGTAAATGAACTCTTAAGATAGACTTTGAGATGTGTTTAGTAAAAAAAAAAAAAAAAAAAAAAAAAGATGCAAAGTGCTCTGTGATGAAGCTGAAAGAAACAACTAGCTTTGGAAGCGTAAGTCGTTTTTCTAATGCAGTCATTTTTGTAGGTGAGGACCATGAATCACAGAACATTAAGTGCTGCACCCACTAAATTAGGAAAAAATCTGGGCTCCTGTGGTTGGAGTGGCCGACACTGGAGCATCTGGTGGTGCCACAGAGCACCTGCTAACAAGTAGTTTTTGAAAGATGAAGACGTAGTAAAAGGACACAGAGGCCAACCTTAAAAAAAGCTCACGATGGTCAACGCTGGAACGGTTTGAACAACAAAATCAAGAATAATAGTATCGGATTGTAACTCAAAGAATGAAAAATATTCATAAGTGCATATAAATCATTGAGTAAAAAATAAAGGGATAATTCTTCTTTACAAAGGAACTCCATTGATGCAGAAGGAATGAGGGACACAGAAAATCACCATTAGAACCCCACAGTAATAATTGCTGCAGACAAGATCCACTGACGAATGTGAAAATTGGTAGAGGCAGAAGGAGCTTGCATAATCTTTACTCAGTACAAAAGGGAAATATTTACTAATTACAAATAAATTTTCTACCAAAGTGGAAAATCTGGGCACGCTTCATTTTAGCCAGGTGATCCAAGTCGGTCTCACCAGTGTCAACTCCTATGGGTGTCCTGCACCCTATTTTAGGCTGCACTGAGCAAGGCCCATCGCCTGCGAATGTTCTTCCCAAACATGGATAACCTCAGTCTCATCAGGAGAAGCCACCAGACAAAGCCAAACGGGGAGATGGAGCACCCAACTGGGACTCGTATTCTACACGGGTGTCACAGTGATGAAAGACCGGAGAGCAGGGACAGGCTGGGGAGAGGGAAGGAGGCATGACAGCCGAATGCAGCCTGCTGTCCTGGAATAGAAAAGGGCTACTAGTGACCATGCACGTCTCATGTGGTTAAAACATGAGAGGAAGCAGGGGAGGAGAGTGTACTGGAATTCACTACTATTTTTGCATCTCTTTTGGAAGCCTAACACGATTTCAAGGTAAAGAGTTAAAAAATGAGAACCTCCACAGGTAAGTGTGTTTTGTTCCTTTGGGGACATCTCTGTGCGCTTTGTCCTCACTGAACTGCTCTTTGCTAATTGAAGCAGAAATAAGGTTGACGTGGGTCCTGGCAGGTGGGTGACTTGGAGGAAATTATCACAAAGGCCTCAGGTTTGTATGATCATCAGACAGGATGTTGAAGCAGCTCTTTCATATTTGGTGTCCCACTCTTTGGTTGAGGCAGAGGGTAGCCACCGAGGAGAGGAGCATTTCTATACCTTCAGCACTGTCAATTCTTTTTTGTTCTTCTACGGCAGAATTCATAAATGCTGTGAGTGCAGGGCAGAGTTGGTTTCTGTTGATGATTTTATTCCTATGTAATATTCTATGGGGGGAGGGAATCTCAGACACAGGGAGATAATAGATTTAAGATAATACTTGGCATCTTGAGGGGGGGCAATAAGAATCTGGGAAAGAACAGAGTTACCAAGTTGTCACAGATGGAAGGTTTTATAGGTACTTCTGAGGAGGAACAAAGTTCTCTGATCAATAAAGCCATAAGTCAATCAATTTTACCAAATGAGCAAGTTTTTATTGAACAGTTACTATGTATCAGGCAGTTTTCATGTGCTGTCCCATTTAAACATAAGCAAACACTTTGAAGGACAGGTAAGGACATGAAGGTAGGTTACCCAAAGACACAAACTAGGAAGGCTTACTTGTCGGTGAAGGAGCATTCTGAGAATATCAGGTTCACCCATGAAATGAGATAAAAAGAGTGTGTGATAGACACTGACTGAACTCCACGGATTCAAGAGGTCTAATTTTAAAGTGAAATGAGGGGGCTGGGATAACACCCCAGGCTTGTCCAGATGAAAACCTGATGATCTTTGTATCACATCAGGTGGATGTTTTAGGGGTTCAGATGGAAGACGTGAGACTTGGACTAGAACTGGATGAGTGGACAGGATCTGGATGGAAGAGGAAGAGGTGAACATGCAGTGGTGTTGGGTGTAGACTCGGGTCTTTATGGTCCCTCACTGACCTAAAGAACTTTCACTCACGTACTGGGTGGCTTATTTGGTTAAGTGTCGGATTTTTGATTTTGGTACAGGTCGTGACCTCATGGTTCATGAGTGCGAGCCGCACATCACGCTCTGTGCTGTCAGCATGGAGCCTGCTTGGGATTCTCTCTCTCTCTCTCTCTCTCTCTCTCTCTTTCTCTTTCTCTCTCTGTCTCTCTCTCTCTCAGCATGGAGCCTGCTTGGGACTCTATTTCCCTCCCTGTGTGCACTCTTTTTCTCAAAATAAATAAACATTAAGAAACAGAATTTTCACTCATCTTCTACCATTTTTTTTCTCTTGAGCATGGATATATCTTCAAAGAAGTTCATCTACTGAGTATCTTTAGGTCCAACTGACAAAATCTTCTGTCACCTTACTTGGAGGAAGGGGTGAAGGAGCCCTCTGGGGTCTTTTTTATTAGGGCACTAATCCCATTCATAAAGTCTGCACCCCCATGACCTAATCATCCCCCAAAGGCCCCACCTCCAAATACCATCACGCTGGATATTAGGATTTCAACATAGAATTTTGGGGGAATGGAAGTAGTCAGTCCACAGCAAAGCTCTAGCAGAAATGTTTCCTAGAGTCACTGTAGACCAGCAAAACCATTTCCTGGTTGAAAAGTTATTAAAAAATTGACTTAAAGGCCAAACTAATCCCACGAAGGCAAGAGAGAATCATAAATGAAATTAGAAAATGCTAGGTCATTGGGGATGTTAGCGACTTTGGTGGGGCTCGAGGTGGTTTGGATACACTGACAAGACACAGGTGGTAGATGAACTCAGCCAGTGCTGGCTTGAGCACCTGTAGTTTATTTTACTTTTTACATTTTGGATCTGAGTGAAATGTCTCTAAGTGAAATCTCAGAGGATAGAGGCATGTTCTGCTTTAGCTTGCTTCAAAAGAGATCGTATGAGTACATTTTAGTGGTAAGAACAAGAAACAGCATGACAAGTAATCTACTTCTAGGTACAGCTGGTGGCAAATGGTTGTTAATAAACTAGCTGCCTTTTTGGATAGTCCCAGTGTCACTGTCCTATGTCCTGAGCTCTATGTGGTGCACACATAGATTGCACTGCATTAAGGTAAATTTATCAAACATTTATTAAGAGCTTGTTACTCACTGGGAACATAGTCTATGGGGTACAGATGGATCTGGGAAACTGAATGCGAGAAGGAGGAGTGTGGATTTCATTCATACTTCCTGTTATCACAGAATCAAGGGGTTTTAACAATTCATAAACCCAAGAATGATGGAGAAAAATACAGATTTTTGCCTATTGCATGGAGCATGTTGAAACATTATTTTCTTAACAGCTGGCATCAGAATTTCTCTTAAAGAGGAAACTACCTATTTAGGGAAATACCTTGGAGAAGGGCTTGAAAAGAAAAAAGACACTGAACTGATAGTTTAGCAGAAGGCAAAACAACAAAAGGTGTAAAAAAGCTTTATCATTAGATATGAAGAGAAGTTAGTGTAATAAGGACGCCAAGAAGGTAGGAGTGGTGTGGCCGAGTTGCCTGGGGTGGTTTGGAACACAATATCTAATATTCAGTTTTAAGTTTTTGTGTTGTGGTAAAAGGGATGCCTATTTCTGTCCCCTCCACAAACCTTCAGTAAACCCTGCTACGCAGAAGGTTGTGTGTGTGCGTGTGCGTATGTGCTATAGATAGATGGAGGGAGAGAGAGAGAGAAAATATCATGGAAAGGGACTGTATTCCATGTCTGTGCTGACATCCACGGTTGAAAAGAGACAGCACCATTAGGTGAGTCTCTCTGTAAATGGGACAAATTATGCAAAACTGTGGTAGAGGTGACCAAGAGAATTTGGGGTACCCTACCTGGAACCTTGAACTTAGAGATAGTTTGGTGAAGCTGTTGGATGTTTGAATCTGCCTTATCTAGATCTCTAGTATCATATAATCCTATTTTCAGCACTTGATATTGCCTGCAGTAATCTGGTTATTTCATCTGTCCGTTTCTTATTTTCTGAATCTTTGCCATCCTCCCCATCCCCTGCCTTGAATATAAGCCTCTTCAGAGTATGATTTTACCTGTGATTCCCTGCTGGAACCCTAGTGCCTGGCACAGTGTCTAGTACAATAGTAGATGCTTAGTAAGTATGTGTTGAACGAAGGATCTTTGAACTATGGGGGTTACACACAGCTCATTCTGTTGTTGTACTTTGAAATTTGAGTTTTGACCACTGCTTGTGGTCAGTGTCACCCAATTTTGCCTATATTTAGACTATATATTTTTCAAATGTGTTAGCCAGTGACTATTTTTTATACCCAGTAGTCCTTAAAGTCATTTTAGAGTAAAAAACTGAGGCATTGATGGTTTTATCCATATTATTAGCAAATGCCTTTTCTTGCTAACTCTATCCCTTACACCCTTTCTACTTCTGTATCAACATCAGTGGGTGACGTCTGGGAAGATGGTAAAGATAGAAGGCTGGTGGTCCAGCACAGATGGCCAAATACACATCACGGGATTCTGAGTGCCACTGCTGCTTACAAGAGGCCAGAAGTTCTTCTACTGAAAGAGCACAGTTTACAACTCTCATAGTTTATACATGGGCTCACTTTCCCTGAATAATTACAGATTATTATCCAGCTAATTACAGTACATGGTATTAAAAGATCTGGAAATCATTACCTCAATCTAGAAAATTACTTTGGCACGTGTTTTGAAAAGAAAATGCTGGAAAAGCAGCTCAGCTCCTGCCAGGGTGATGCACTGCAGTGGTTTCGGGTTCTCTTCCCAGGACGAGACAGGCCCACACTGCTACGCACCTGCAGATGTCCTCCGTCCCAAGGGCTGTCTCTCCTAAATAAGGCGGCCATGTTTACCAAAGAGAAAACAGGATGCCCTGTCAAATTTGAATTTTAGACAAACAATACATAATTTAGTGCAAGTATGTCACTCATTTTCTTGGGAGAGGCCAGGCGATTGCGCTGGGTCTGCTATGTCGGCAGGTAGCACGGAGCCCAGACCGGGCACCCAGAAAGCACGAGTTCCGTGAAGCCCAAGGCACTTCTGCAGTAGTTGGGGATGCCGATGCCCACACGTATGTAGCCTGGATGTTGCAGCTCAAGTCAGATGGAAAGTGGAGGGTGCTGTGCATGAAGCGCCCTCTGGCGAAAATGACCTCCCACAGAAGTCACAGCACTGGGAGATGCTTTCTACACGCAGCACCTCCATCTGGGCAAAGTATGGTCAGAGCTGTGAAGTTACTAAACATTTTTCCTTAAAACTCACTAGCACTTTTGTTTTGTTTTTGAAAGGTAAAGTTTTATTGGTGCCTGTCTCCAAAAGGGTTGGGATCATTTTTTAACGTTATTTAAATTTAAGTTAGTGAGCACACAGTATAGTCTTGGTTTCAGGAGTAGAACCCAGTGATTCATCTCTTACCCATGACACCCAGCGCTCATCCCAACAGGTGCCCTCCTCAGTGCTGTTCACTCAGCCCATCCCCCCACCCCCCTCCATCTGTCCTGGATTACATGGATCTCAAATACATGTTCTCTGTATTTGAGCCTTTTATGGTTTGCCTCTGTTGCGTTTCATCTGTTGTGTTTCTTAGATTCCACATTTGAGTGCAATCATATGATATTTGTCTTTCTCTGACTTCACTTAGCGTAATACCCTCTAGTTCCTTCCATGTTGCTGCAAATGGCAGGATTTCTTCCCTTTTCATTGCTGAGTAGTAGTGCATTGTGTGTATGTACCACATCTTTATCCATTCACTAGTCGGTGGACATTTGGGCTCTTTCCATATTTGGCCATTGTAGATAGAGCTGCTATAAAGATGGGGTGCAGGTGCCCCTTCAATTCAGCGTTTTTGTGTCCTCTGGATAAATACCTGGTAGTGCACATGGTGGGTGGTAGAATGGTTCTATTTTTAACTTCTTGAGGAGCCTCCATACTGTTTTCCAGAGTGGCTGCACCAGTTTGCATTCCCACCAGCAGTGCAAAAGTGTTCTCTTTCAACTGCTGTTTCCTGCGTTGTTTGTTGTGGCTATTCTGACAGGTGTGAAGTGGTATTTTATTGTGGTTTTGATGTGTATTTCTCTGATAATGAATGATGTTGAGCATCTTTTCATGTGTCTGTTAGGCATCTGGATGTCTTTGGAAGAGTGTCTATTCATGTCTTAGGCCCACTGGATTATTTGTTTTTTGGTTGTTGAGTTTGGTGTTGGCTTTCTAGATTTTGGATACTAACTCTTTAACCAATATGTTACTTGCAAGTATAGTGTCCCATTCAGACACTGTTGCTTTTTAGTTTTGCTGATGCTTTCCTTTGCTGTGCAAAAGCTTTTTATCTTGATGAGGTCCCAGGAGTTCATTTTTGCTTTTATTCCCCTTGCCTCCGGAAACATGCCCTGTAAGAAGTTGCTGTGGCCTAAGCCAAAGAGGTTGCTGTCTATTTCCTCCTGTAGGATTTGGATGGTTTCCTGTCTCACATTTAGGTCTTTTTTCCATTTTGAGTTTGTTTTTGTGTGTGGGATAAGAAAGTGGTCCAGGTTCATTCTTCTGTTTGTTGCTGTAAAGTTTTCCCAGCACCGTTTGCTGAAGAGAGTGTCTTTTTTCCATTGGATACTCTTTCCTGCTTTGTGGAAGATTAGTTGGCCATATATTTATGGGTCCTTTTATGTGTTCTGTATTCTATTCCATTGATCTAAGTGTCTGTTTTTATGCCACTACCATACTGTCTTGATGAGGACAGCTTTGTAACACAACTTGAAGTCCGGAATTATGATGCTTCCAGCTTTGGTTTTATTTTTACACTACTTTGCTATTCAGGGTCTTTTTCTGGTTCTGTAAAACCTTTAGGATTGTTTGTTTTAGTTCTGTGAAGAAAGCTGGTGCTACTTTGGTAGGGATTGCATTGCATGTGCAGATTGCTCTGGGTACTATCAACATTTTCACAATATTTGCTCTTCAAGTTTATGAGCATGGAATGTTTTTCCATTTCTTTGTGTCTTCTTCAATTCATTTCATAAGCTTTTACAGTTTTCAGCTATTGGGTTAACTGGGAAATTAAAGACAAAATTAAAAAAGAAAAGAAAGCCAATCAAAATGAAAACACAATAGTCTAAACCCTTTTGGATGCAGAAAAGGCAGTCCTAATAGGAGAATACATTGCAATTTATGCCTGCCTCAAGAAGCAAGAAAGGTCCCAAATCCACAACCTAATACACCTAAAGGAGCTAGAAAAATAAATACACACCTAAAGGGGCTAGAAAAGGAGCAGCAAATAAAGCCCAAAGACAGCCGAAGAAGGGAAATAATAAAGACTAGAGCAGAAATGAATCATCTAGAATACAAAAATACAGTAGAACAGATCATTGAAACTAAGAGCTTTTTTTTTTGTAAAAGAATGCACAAAATTGATAACTTCCCTATCCAGACTTGTCAAAAAGAAAAGAGAGAGGATCCCAACAGATAAAATCATGAGCAAAAGAGGAGAGATCACAGCCAACACCACAGAAATACAAATACGAGTACTATAAAAAATTATATGCCAAAGAACTGGATAATATGGAAGAAATGGACAATTATACCTAGACACTCACACATTACCAAAATTCAAATGGGGATAAATAGAAAATTTGAACAGGCCCATAACCAGGGAAGAAATTGAATTGGTTCTCAAAACTCCCCCAACAACTAAGAGTCCCGGGCCAAATGGCTTCCTAGGGGAATTCTACCATACATTTGAAGAGTTAATACCTCTTCTCAAACTGTTCCAAAAAATAATGGAAGGACAGCTACCAGACTCCTTCTATGAAGTCAGCATTACCTTATTCCAAAACCAGACAAAGATCCCGCTAAAAGGGAGAATTACAGGCCAATATCCCTGCTGAACCTGGATGCAAAAATTCTCAATAAATACTGGCAAATTGAATTCAACAGCACATTAAAAGAATTATTCACCACAGTCAAGTGGGATTTATTCCTGGGCTGCAGGGCTGGTTTAATATTTGCAAATTATTCAACATGATGCACCACATTAGTAAAAGAAAGGATAAGAACCATATGATCCTTTCAATAGATACAGAAAAAGCGTTCAACAAAATACAGCCTCCTTTCTTGATAAAAACCTTCAAGACGGTAGGGGTAGTAGGAACATACCTCAACATCATAAAAGCCATAAATGAAAGGCCCACAGCTAATATCGTCCTCAACAGGGAAAAGCAGAGGGCTCTCTCCCCGAGATCAGGAACACGACAGGGATGTCCACTCTCACTCTTGTTCCCCAAAGTACTGGGAATCCTAGCCTCAGCAATCAGACAACAAAATGAAATAAAGGCATCCAAATTGTCTAGGAAGAAGTCAAGCTTTCACTCTTCACAGATGACATGATCCTCTACATGAAAAACCTAAAAGACTCCACCAAAAAACTGTTGGATCTGATATATGAATTCACCAAAGTTGCGGGATATCAAATCAATATATAAAAATCAGTATCTCTCTACACCAATAATATAGCAGCAGAAAGAGAAATCAAGGGATCTATACCATTTATAATTGCTCCAAAAACCATAAGATACTTAGGAATGAAACTAACCAACGGGGTAAAGCACTTTTGTTTTTGATAGCCTTCTCCTTCCTGCAATGCTCTCTGCCTGCTTTAGTCACTAACAGCAAGGTTATTATCACTCTCTGAAGAATTGAAATAAAAAAAAAAATCTGGCAAGGTCGGTTTCTGAGACTTTATCCAAGAAGCAAGTCTCTCTCTCCAAGCAAGTGAAATTTCAAACACTCCGGAGACTCTTGGGGACATATGTGGGAAGTGGGAACTTTGTGGTGTTTCTTGGTTCACAGCACATGAAAAGCTGATAGAAGGCAAATCATGTCTTGATCTTGGTGTTGCCCACGGGGAGGGCCTGGTGCAGTGACACATTGTCCCAGCACGTAGGCCCCTGAGCTCCATCATGCTGGATTCTTGGTCCTTTGACAGAAGGTTCGACATCCAGGGGTCTGACAGCCTTTCACATCTTCTCTAATGGACTTTTGTATGTTCCCTGTTAAAGGTTCCTAATTGTCTGCTTTTTGCATTAAACATGAAAGGGAAAAAAAAATCTCACAATAATGCTTGTATTCATTAAGTGCCAAGTGTGTGTTTAATTTTCACAGAATCCCTATAAAAATACCTTGGAGTCATTTTATATTTTACAGAATGAACCTCATCAAGGTTAATGATGTGTCCAAAGTTAGTGGCGGAGTCAGAATTTGAACCCAGGTCTGTGTACACCCAGGCTGTTTGTGGCTGGTCTCCCATTACATCCTTCCGCAAAGGGTGGTCCTAGAGCAGCACTCGGCGAAGCACCTCTCTCGGTTTACACGTTAGAGCTTAGAGACACCCTACGACCATCTCAGTTCCTATCAGTCCTATTTCCTTTTCTGCACATCATGAGTTTGTGCCATGTTTCAGTTAGGTTTTGGTTGAGAATCAGCTATAAATTGATCTTCGTAAGGAGTGCTCCTGCGAGCATGCCGAATTTTGTGACCTCTCCTGGGTCAGGGATCAGTTCTGCCTTGTTTCCTTTTGGCACGTCCCACATCAGGCACGATGAGAAGCGTGATGGTGATGAAGGTGGTGGAGGTGGTGGTGATGATGGTGATGGTCCTTTAGGAGCTTTTGATTGAAGACTTATAAATGCCTCCTCCAGGCACTACAATTTGAACCAGAGACTAAAGTATAAACAGTAAAACAAACAAACAAAACAGCACCACTCCTTCCTCTTAATATACAGAGTTAGTGCCTATCATGTGATGGGTCAGTTGGTTGGGTAGAAATACAAACCAATTTTGAGGGCCACATATTTGGTTTTTGTGGATAACTTTTATTGACTGCAACCTGATTTCTTCTCGGCCTTGAGTTTTTGTTGATAATGTATTGACTACTGGTGGTTTTCTCAAATAGCATTTTGACTAAAGCATATGCCTGGATGAACAGGAAGTCAGTTTTTTTCCCCCTTCCTTTTAAGGCTCTGTCACATACTGTAACTAAGAACTCAAAGACCCGTTCAGCATGTACAAACCCTAATATGAATACCGAAATAGGAAGCATTCTCACTGATTTGCCTCAACGCACAATTACTAACTTTCTGCTACAGCTTGTGCACTGAGTAGGAGGGAGGGGGAATACAAAATGCGGTCCTTTCCCACAGCACATTTATAATATAATTGGCAAACATGTCTGGAATCTACCTGATGAGATGAGGCCGAATCAGTGGCAAATGAGTGTTGTGTGTGGTCAGGTCGGAGGAGGAAGGTCACTGTGAGCTGGTGTGGGAGCAGAGACCTCGTGAACAAGGCAGGATATGAAGGATATGAAGTCACTTAGGATGTTGGGACGGCTCTGTGAGGAATAAGTACGGGCTTCAAAATGGCCGGGGTGCATTGGAGAAAAGGTCGGAACCCGAGGAAGCAGAGTCCAGGGCGGTGCTGCCCATTCCTCCAGGCGGCATGGACAGAAAGGGACGGTGTGGTTCACGTGTTTGTTCACCCAGTTTGTGAAGCGCCTGCTATGTGCACAGGGAGGAGCAGCTTTTTGGAGCGCTGTACATACCGAAGTCTACTCTGTAAGGTCTAGATGATGAAGGGGTGAAAGGTTGAACTTCCCAGAGACAGGAGAAGGTGCCCGGACAGAGAAAAGGCAAGAGATCAGAGTGACTGGAGCCGCTGACAGCACGCCAGTGATGCGGAACTGCATTATTACCGTGTGGCCATTGTTTTGAAAGCAGGTTTATCGCTGGCTTTGCATTAAGAAAATCTTGCTAGGTAAGCAAGTGGTCATAGTGTATGAAAGTAAATACTGCGTCCTCAGTCTCCAGAAATCTCGTTCTTCCATGGATTAAGAGCACAAAAAGAGGAAAGAAAACAGAAGGTTCACTCCTTTCTGTCCTGGTCCTGTCCACTTCCCTTCCACTTGCAGCCCCCTCCGAGTGCATGCCTGCTCTAAGAAATACGTTAAAATAGAGAGGCCAGTAAAATGCCCTCTATGAAAAGGCATGTACCCACTACGATTCTCTTGTAATTTCAAGCTGTCACTTTTCTTTCCTGAATTTTACCAGCGAAATGCCCTCAATATTAATGGCTTCCTGGCTTCCAGCCGGAGCGCTGGTGTACCGTACGGGTAACTGCTGTGTTTGTGCCTAACAGTAGAAGCTGGGACCCATTGTCCGTGCAGACGGGGGAGTTCAGAGAACAGTCGCTGTAGGAAGTGACTGTTCGCAATTCGGTGGAAAACAGCCTTGCTGACTTGTATGGATTGCAAGAAAACTGAGCTCTGAAGTTTGGGGAATAATCGCTAGGTCCTTTCCTGAGGAGCCCCATCCCTGAAAGCCGCAGCCACGGCAGCTGACTATGCGAGTTCAGGGTGCCAGTGGCGTTGGGGGGGGTGCGTTTTTAGCCTTTGAGAGGCTGGTATGTAAGCTCTGTCAGTGGGCTGGCTTCCATTGTTTTCCTTTTTGCTGCACACACCCACACAGCCCACCCAGTCTCCTTGCTGGTGCGCTGGAGGCTTTGGGAGGGATTCTGTGACACGCTCAGCCTGCTGCCCTCCTGCTTTTATGGCTAATGCATCTTAGGTGTAGGGACACATCCTTGAGCTACTTCATAAGGATGAAAATTAGTCACTAGCAGCCTGGAAAAAAGAAACCTCTCTCTATAGCAAGTAGCTTTTTTTCCTCCCCTGGGATAAATGCATTCCTTGTCAGGGATTTTACTTAAATGTTTTCAAATAATAAAACATTTTGACCTTTGAAAAAAATCTGTTCTCTTTCCCCAGAGAGTTTATGCCCATTAGATAGGGAATTAAGGGTATTAGTTTGAATGTCAGCTTTGTCCCTAATGATCTCTGTGACATCGGGCAAGCCGCCTTTGTGAGGAGTGGGGGTCAGTGTCCTCACATGTATGTAGCCACGGGGGTGTCCTGTGGCTGGGGGGTCCTGGCAGCAGACCGTCCACAGGGCCTGTTCTCGTCAATGACATTCCTGAGGACTTCTTTGCCCCCCTCATCGAGAGAGGAAGGAAGGATGTGTCTGTGAAGGGACAGGGTGATATAGGAAAAGATGAAGATGTGGAGGCCAGATCATTTGGATGGGTTTCGAGCCCTTAGAGAAACGGGAGCTGGAGGCGGAAACGCAAGGACCGCTACGGGCAGAGTCGCGGTGAGTCTCTAAGCAGAGGCAGAGCCGCTTCAGAGCTTGGGGGCCCAGCACAGCCCAGGAGCCAGTGAGGAGGGTTCGCTTCCCTCAACCCCCTGCTGCTGCTCGAGAAAGGGAGGAGAATTCCAGTAAACCTTCCTGGGTTTGGCCGTTGACTGCTCTCTCAGGGGGAGGTACCAGGAGAGGGGTGCTGGGATGGGATCTTTAGCCTCTGACTTGGGCACAGAGTATCCGGAAAACGGCCCTTTGTGGAGAAAAGGGTTAGAGCAGATCAGCCCGGGCCAGACTCCTTGGCTCTATCACTCCGGCAGCCCTAAGTCTTGCTGTGCCATCCAAGAAATAGGTTTTGATAATGGAGAAAAAGGTGAGGAAATTTGATCTGCCTCTTGTCAAAAGAATGAGGCCACAAAATGAAGGCTTTCTTGGAGATTCTCTTTCTGCCTTAACAAAATCCTCTGAACTTTGGCTGAAACACGCCTCCTGAGAGGCACGCCCTGGAAGGAGATGAAGGAGGTTGACGGTTTGCAATGGCTGTTCACTGTAGTCTGTCCATCTGCTGTGGCGGACAGTGCCTGCGTTGCTCTGATGGACAGAAAGAGGAAAAACTGTAGGACAGTGCACGGTTTAGTTTCTTATGCCTGATCCCCTGGAGGGAATGAATGCTCTCCACCTGTGTGCCATTGTTCTTAGAGAAAGCCGTAGTCGGTTGGTTTTCCCACCATGTTCCACAGAACCCCCGATTTTCCTTAGTGCCTGCTTAGGGGACCCTTTAGTGAAGCTCAAGGCTTAGAAACGGTCATGGTGTGAGAAGAGGCCAAGGCGATGGGACCCCTGGTCTCCTACCTCTGCTTTGAATGTTGGACCACTGCTTACGACTTGGTTTAAACAAAGCCCTCCTCGGCTAGCAATGGCTGTTGTGATCGGGGCTGTGGCTAGAAGTGCCTTACTAACCCGTTGTTAGGAAAGCCTTAACGCAGGGCCTTGGTGCAGGCTCAGGCTGGAGCGAGAACACGAATGCCCTTCCGTTCTCTGGGCTTCTCGCGAGCTTGGAGATGCGAGGAAGACCCTCAAGCCATTTGGAGTAGTCACTACGGTCCTGCCAGAGTTGGGGAGATCATGCAGTCAGCAAGTCGGCATGTCCGTGTGGTCCGGGTGGACGGCCAAGGCCACCAAGACTGCAGAGAGCGGCATCTAACCCTGAAGTGGGAGGTTTGTGAAACAGGGCCCAAGGACTTCTTGAAACAGAAAAAAAATCCACTGCTTTGTTATAATTGGGCAGAGGATGACTATGTCTTTTCTTTTTTTCCATTTTAGAGACAGCGACAGAGAGGGAGAGAGGGAGAGACACTTAATCTCATGACCCTAAGATTCTGACCTGAACTGAGATCAAGAGTTAGATGCTTAAACCGACTGAGGAGGATGGCTATTTGTTAGAATATTTGTAGATGGCAAGTTTAGGGGATGGGTGTCTCGTGATCTAGAAGGAAACCATCGTGCAGAGCATGGGAGTTGTATAGCCTGCTCTTCTAACCCTGCATCCCCCAGTTGCCTGAATTCTCAACTCCCAGCTCGTAGAGCCCCGCCCCCCATTGCCTCCCATGTTCAAGGGCTGATGCAGCTCATGAGGAAGGGGGCGTGGGAGGCATCTGTATTCTCATAGCTGTTCAGGCCAAGCCCTGGAATCTCCTTGACCTCACATCTGGTGTCCAGTCCTGTCAGCTGGTTTTGCGGTGTGTGTCCTCAGTATGGATTAAGATTCTGCCACTTCTCACCACTTCGCTGACGGTCGCTCTGGGGTGTTTCATCTGGATTTCGTCGGCAGCTTCCTCCCTTGCATTCCCACTTACACCATCAGTTCGCAGTGGAGAAGCCGGAATGATTGTTATAACGTGGAAGGAGCACAGGTCATGTACTTCCTTGCATAAAACCGTGTTTCGCTCATAGTAAACTTACACTCAGTTTCTTCATAATGGCCAACAGGGTGCTTGTCCTTGACCTGATTTTCTGTCATTTCTCTGAACATCTCTTATTTGCTCCAGCCATGTTCCTTGAACATTCTGGACTGACTCCTGTCTTAGGCCCTTGCACTGAGTGTTTCTCATGCTTGACACATTCTCCCACTGATGTCCACGGGATCAGGGTGTTCCCGTCCTTCAAGCTTTGTTCAGATAATATTTTCTCAGTCAAGTCTTTCCTGACCATTCAGAGTTGTTCCTAGCGCATACCTTCTATGCTGGCTGCTTTTCCTTACTGGGCTTGCTTTTTCTCCCCCCGCCCCGCCCCCCAAGCATGTTTTAGAGTTCTGTAAAGTTCACTTCTTTATTATGTTTATTTTATATCTTTTCCTGCCGAATGTGAGTCTCCCAGGACAGGGATTCTTGTCACTTTGTTTTGTTACTGTATCCAAAGTGCCCGAACCCATGTCTTGCTCACATTAGGTGTTCGCTACAAATTTCTTGAATGAACATGGGTGAGTGAGGGAGCTGGATATATTATCTCTTCTGATTCAATATGGTGTGATTCTGTCATAAAAATAAAGAGCATTTCTCAACAACCTTTGTTTTCTGGTCAGAAAAAAGTAATAGATTTAGTGAGTAAGATAACCAGTCATCTCTCTTCTGATTGGACAAAGGCTCTTGCAACAAGTACTCAGCACTATTATGTGCTTGGGGGTGGCTTTTAATGTCCCCACCATTGGATTTTAGTGTTTATTTTTTTATTTTTTTTTAAACTTTTTTTTTAATGTTTTTTTAAATTTATTTTTGATACAGAGAGAGACAGAGCATGAGAGGGGGAGAGGCAGAGAGAGAAGGAAACACAGAACCGGAAGCAGGCTCCAGGCTCTGAGCTAGCTGTCAGCACAGAGCCCGACGCGAGGCTCGAACCCATGAACTGTGAGATCTGACCTGAGCCGAAGCCGGAGGCTTAACCGACTGAGCCACCCAGGCGTCCCTTAGTGTTTATTTTTGAGAGAGAGGAGAGGAGGAGAGAAGGCGAGCGCGAGCAGGGGAGGGGCAGAGAGAGAGGGAGACCCCGAATCTGAAGCAGGGTCCAGGCTTGTAATTGGCAGCACAGAGCCCGATGCGGGGCTGGAACATGAACCGTGAGATCATGACCTGAGCTGGCATCAGATGCTTAACTGACTGAGCCACCTGGGCACCCCTAATGTCCCTACCATTGTGTTTTAATGAAAACCCCACAGGAAGAAGGACGGGGCGGAAAGAAGGCAGGCTATGACGACTCATTCTCTCATCCTAAGGAGAAGAGCTCTGGTCAGCGCTCGGGGCGTGTGGTGGCTGCCGAACAGCCATAGCGAACATGGAGGTCCTGGTCAGTGTTGGCTGATCGTTCTTGTTGCAAATCGATGAACTGGCCTTCAGGCGTCCACTTCAGTCTCATTTGTGTTTTAGTCAATGAGACTTAGGTCCTCAGCCTATGCAGAGCCTGGAATGTGACCCTGTTGTGGTTGGGTTTTTTGAGGTTCTGCCCAACCCTGCTGATGCTACCTAATAGAACACATCATTCAATCTACTGTTTGATCATGAACATACCTGTTTGAGAGAGTGGGATGATTTACATCTTTATTAACTGGATTATTGATAAGAAGGTTCTTGATGCATAAAAATGAGATTTAAAAAAATCAGTGGTTGTGAAGGTTCTATCTGAACCCCAATTTTAGCATTTCTGCCAACTTCTCTCATCCTTACTGGACTGCTCAGACTTACTCTATCAGTCTTTATCAAGTTTTAGAAAAACACCTTCAGAAAACCCAAATGAAAGGAAGAGAGGCAGTACATGTGGTCTATTCTCCCCCCCCCGCTTTATTGAGGTATAATTTACAATGAAAAGTTGTATATATTAAAGATGTACACATTGATGATTTGATATGCGCATTCATTGTGAAATTCCCACTACAGCCAAGCTAACTGACATATCCATGGCCGTATATATAGTGTGTGCGCACCATGATCATAGGATCTGCCTTCTTAGCACGTTTCAAGCGTACTACCCAGTGTTGTTGGCTCTAGTCGCAGTGTTGTACATTAGGTTTCTGGAATGTATGCGTCTCGCACAACTGAAACTTTGTACCCTCCTGCCAAACACATCCTCACTGCTCCTCACACCCCTGGCCACCACCACTATGAATTTGACTCTTTTTGATTCCACCTGTTAGTGAGATCATGCGGTATTTGTCTTTCTGTGTTTGACTTACTTCACTTACTATCATGTCCTCCAGGTTTATCCATGTTGTTGCAAATGACAAGATGTCCTTTCTTATGGGTGAATAATACTCTACTGTTCATGTACAGCACATATTCTTTATTCACCCATTGATGGACAGTTAGGTTGTTTCCGTATCTTGTCTGTGGTGAATAATGCTAAATTACACACGGGATACCGGTATCTTTTTGAGAGCCTCATTTCATATCCTTTGGATGTGCATTCAGAAGGGCAATTGATGGTGCGGTGCCTGGGTGACTCAGTCGGCTGAGCGTCAGACTTCGGCTCAGGTCATGGCCTCACCCTTGGTGAGTTCAAGCCCCGCTTCAGGCTCTGTATTGACAGCTCGGAGCCTGGAGCCTGCTTCAGATTCTTTCTCCCTGTCTTTCTGCCCTTCTCCTGCTCACACTCTGTCTCTGTCTCTCTCAAAAATAAACAAGCGTCTAAAAAAATTACAAGAAGTGAGATTGATGGTTCATAAGGTATTTCCATTTTTAATTTTTTTGAGGACCCTCCATACTGTTTTCTGTAATGCCTGTATCACCTCACATTCCCACCGGCAGTGTGCAAGGATTCCCTTTTCTTCACATCCTCACCAGTGCTTTTTATCTTGCTGATAACAGCATTATAACAGATAATGATGTGATATCGCGTTGTGGTTTTGATTTGCGTTTGTCTGATAATTAGGGAAATAGAGTATAGATCCTCATATACCTGTTGGCGGTTACTATATCTTCTTTGGGGTGTTGATTCCGATCCTGTGCTCCTTTTTTAGAAGGGTTAGTCTGTTTTACTATTAAGGTGTAGGAGTACCTAATATATTTTGGATATTAATCCCTTATCAGTTTGACATGGGCTATTCTGTATGTTAATATCTGGAAAGCAGATTAAACTGAGCTTCAAAATAACCCAGTTCTCCTTTGAAGTCATGGGTCGCTCGGTATGGGTACAGGTGACTACTTCGTGGGCAGTCAGTGCAGAGGAGGCGGCACTCACATGCCGCAGTCCACACCGCAGGCAGGCACACAGAGCGCTTCTGGGCACAGTGCATGGTCCTGTCCCCCGATGTTGACTACTGTTGCATCCCACCTTTCAGCCCGTAGGGAAAGTGTGTGTATTAGACATTCCTCCAGGTCCTAGACAGCTTTTTTCTCTCTTCAATATATACTCTGCTCACAGACTGGATCCTGGGAAATCAATTCCATCTTTTCCCTAGCTACTTGATGATAATGGTCTTTTCATCTGAGCATTGGGTGAATGATTGCAATGACCCAGTTTGCTGTAATATCATGTGCATGACTGTGTCGTGTGTTGTTGCACTGCATTAGAGCATGGTGATGGCTCTCTTTGAGCGCAAGGGGCCTTTTATAGAATCTCTGCTGTGCGATTTGAGAAAATTACTGTGCTGCATATGGGCTTGCCTCAAGTACTACGGTGAAAAAACAGCAACACAACTTCCACTAAAATGTAATAAGTCCAAAGTGGAATGCTGCAGTTCTGAACCTTGCTTTCTTTTATTTCTGAACATGTACCTGTAAGAATTGCTCAGAGGAACTGAATACATAAATTGTCAAGCAAACCAGGTTTTCTGAATGCAATCTCTTTTGGTGGATATGGGTCACACCAACCCTCTTAACCTCATTTGGTCAGATTGAAAAAGCCCTCTTGCTTCTTATTGTATACATGTGGATACATATACATGTGGATAAAATACACAGACTGAGCTTATCTTGAAAGAATTCCAGGAGCTCCCAGCATATTGACAAGGGTGGTAATGATATAAAATCCCTTGTCTGCTGGATGATTAGTGAGGCTCATTTTGTGCTCCTTCTTCTAATGTAGCCTTTCTCTTTTGGGCCGGCTTTAGACAAGTGACTTGACAGCTGGCTTATTAGTGGGAGGATTTAGATTGTAGGTTTAAATTGTTTATTGGTGGCCTCTGCGTTTGAGAAAACATCTTCACATCTTTCAGCAGAGAGATTGTGCTTCCATAGTCCCTCAGTCAGCGGTGGTGGCTGTTCTTGCTTCCTTCTTCTTCCCCTCCATCTCTCCCCTGCAGGCTGGGCAATTCCTGTGGCAGAAATAACAACATGAACGGGGAATTGGGGGAGAAATGAAAATCAGGGATCTTCAGCGCATCAGGCAAATAGCACACAAAGGTATGCAAATAGTTGCCAGTGAGCTTTTGTGTTGAAAGTCTAAAGGCCAGCAATGGTTATGGCTTGAGGCCAGTGGTCCATTTTGCCCTAGGTGCATCCCAAGTGCCCTTGGGCTTTTGGTTGAGAGATTTCTATTCCTCATTCCACCTGCCCTCTCTCTCCTGGTTTCTGAAGTTGAAGGTTTTATGGCTGGTCTGGGCTTGGGGTCCTGCTGGGTAAAGTTGGGGAGCCTGTGATGTCAGGTGAGTTCTAACCAAAAGGAAGTGGGATTCTTCGGGGTACTTTGCTTTGGGCAGACCTGCTGTGTTTGGTGAGAACCTGTGTCTAAACATTGGTCACTGAGAGAGGGGGGAAATGGGCTGAGGTTTGGGAGAATGGTGGGTAGATCTATTGGAATACACACATACACACACAACACACGCACACAGACACACACACAGACACACACACATATAGATTCTCATATAGTGAAGTTAGTCCGTGGAAATCATCATCTTGGCCTGCTGTTCCTGATGCAGATGGGCCCACTGCCGTTTGGGCTGGTCTGGACCACAGCCAATTTCCAAATCTGCGTCTTGAGGCTGTGCTATAGTTTTTTGTTCATTCACCTGCTCATTTGTTCATTCATTTATGCATTCTGTTTACCTATGCGTTCATTCAGCACCTATGTGCTAGGCTTTGAGCTGAGCTCTTTTGACAGAAAGTAAAAAGACACACTCATGTTGTAGTAGGAGAGACGCAAAGAGTGACTCTGGTGGTGAGAGCACCCAGTGGTGGTGTGCTGATGGTGAGCCCTATGCCGTATGGGGACTCCGAGATGCCCCGTCTTGGAAATGAGGCCTTCGTTGAGTCTTGAAGGATGAGGAAGGGTCAGCTTGCTGAAGAAGGGGGAGAAGGGCCTTCTGGGCAATGGGACAGGGTCCCAGCATCAGCCTGAAGATGCTCTTTCAAAACATTTTCTATTTTCCGACCCACTGGAAGGTACTGGTATCGTGTGGGGTCAAGTTTCTTGCATGTGGACGGAAATCACCTGCCGTCTTGGAGTCCTGTGTGCTCTGAGGACTGCTTAGTTGTCACACCATGTGAGCTCCTGTCAGCTGATTTCAGGGAGACTGGGGTGTGTGCTGCCTGCACGGACACCTTTCGGAGATGCTGCTTGTCTTTTTAAGGAATTTACAACAAGTTGTATAATGAAATAATTCTGGCTAAAATAATTCCTGTGAACTGATAAAAGTGTGGCTACCTTCTGGATTTCCTGTTAAGGCTTGTTTTCTGTGGCGAGCCCTGAGGTCGGAAGGTGGTTGCAGGGGGCATTGTTAGAGAAACGTCCTAACAAAATGCAGTCGGATCCATCTGCCGGCCTGCTTCTTTAGAGCGAGGGCCCGGCTTTGGTCCTTGCGGGGTGAACAGTGGTTCACAGCACACAGTGTCGTATCATTGGTCTTGATGCCCAAGTAAACCGTTCCTCCCGTGGCTCAGCCCAAAGCTCAAATCCTCATGTTCGTCTTGGAGATGTCTGAGAGGGCCGAGATGTCCCGTCGCCAGCAGGCGGCTCTCTTCCCGGCGGGCCGAGAAATTGCCAAAGGTACAGGGTCCTTTTCCAATATCACACCACAGCTCTAGATATTTTCCCCTCTCTTTCTTGAAGTGGGAAAAAAAGAGGCCTCAGGTTCGAGCCCTGATGACTTCTATCAAAGAGCCTCTGTGATGAGACAGGTGTACTCTTCCTAAGCCAGCGACTTGTGTCTTGGTGAAGTTCCGTGGTAATCACCAACCACAGGTGGCAGCTGGGTGACGCAGGGGCCTTGTTGATGCTTGCTCTGAGAACTGAGAGGTGGGTCCTGGTTTTCAGACAAAGATACCTAATCTATGGGGAGGCGTGGGGCAGCTGTCTAGGGAAAGGTGTTTAATGGCCTAGAGGGAGGGGATGATACACACAGGGGTTGTTTGCAGGATGGAATTGAATCCACAGAAGAGGGAACTCTGAGCTTACATTGAGATTGAACCCACCGCCTTGATCCCATTCCAGCCAAACTCATGCAAATAAAGTTCTCAAGGTGTTGAAGGTGATGAGAAAGTAGGGACATTAGTGTGAAGTATACTCTCTCTCTCAAAAAAAAAAAAAAAAAAAGGCAAATAATAATAGCAATAAAAATAACAAACAACAATTTGGGCTTTGAAGTCATTAAATGGTATGACCGACTCAGCAGTGCTCAGATGCTGACTAACGTCCTTCTCCCCTCCCACACCCCCACTTGGGGCCTGAGCTTGAAGCTTAATTAGCACTGCTAATGCCTTCCACGTCTTGGGATCTGAAGCACTGTTGTTGGCCACATAGATGAAGGGGTTAAAGAAGTGGCAGAGGTAGTGCTCAGTCTGCAGAACACGCTTGGCCTCTGTCCCCCCAGCCAGTGGAAAGGCACCAAAGAGAGATGGCAGGCCCAGCTCTGTGGACAGTGTTTTGTCACAGCAGGGTGCATACCAGGAACGAGAGGTCACAGCACAGAGGGGTCTCCACCCATTAGGAAGACAGGGACCAGCCTGTCCCCTGCAGCAACATCATCCCTGGAGGAAAAGGGCAAGGGCAAGGGACGGGGGATCGAAAGTTGCGCTCCTTGACAGTAGGCAGGGGACCCAGTGTTTGTGGAGTTTCCACAGGCAAGACTGTCTGCTCCAAATCTTTTTTTTTTTTTTAATGTTTGCTTCCTTTTGAGAGCGGGGGTGGGGGCAGAGAGGAAGGGAGACAGAATCAGAAGCAGGCTCCAGGTCCCCCACCTGTCAGCACAAAGCCTGATGTGGGGATCGAACCCAGAAACCATGAGCTCATGACCTGAGCTGAAGTTGGACACCTAACAGACTGAGCTACCAGGTGCCCCACTCGATCTCATGTCTTTAATCTCCCTGCTAGAAAGTCCCAAGAAGGAAGAGGTTGTTGCCTCTCTGATCTAAGAGACGAGAGGGTGAATCGTCTTGGTGAAAATTATCCTAGATGGGGCACATCCTAACGTTTTCTTTTTGCCTTTAAGCTTGCAGAGAGTCTTTAATCATACAGTACTTCAGGCGTTCTTTCTCCAGCTCTCAGCTTCTAAAACTACCCAGCGTGGGAGATAAGTTACTGTATTTTCACCGTAGAAATCTCTACTGAGAAATGTGCATCTGTTACGGTGTCGGGTAAGCATTCATGCTCTCAGTGCAGAGAATCCGTTTCATTACATGTTAATAGAGTTAGGTCTGGGGAAGTGTCTGATGTCTTATTTAGGCAAATAGAGGCTTGTGATTCTCTGTTAAAATGCTTTAGGTGCAGAGATAAAGTAGATCCAGGTATGTTGTCGGGTGCTTCTGATTACACATGCACAATTCTAGAAAACTCCATCCATGTCTTCTCTGAGGGGAGGGGACAAAAAAGTTCTGTTGTAGCAGATACACACCTCTCTGCACCCAAAGATCCAGACTGTGGTCTTGGATTCTCTTCTGTGTTCTTCCAGAAGAAGCCTGATGGATGGCTTGATGAAAAGGTTTTATGTGTAGGAAAGCTGCACCCTAACATTACCTATTCTTACTACTGTTACTTTAGTAGTAATTTAGTTCTAGTCAGAGAATGTTTGTTAAATGGTTTCTGTATCTTGGCACATTCTAGATGTTTCGTTGGGGATTTTAAAAAAATTTTTAATGAATGTTCATTTTTGAGAGAGAGAGAGAGAGCATGAGCAGGGGAGGGGCAGAGAGAGAGGGAGACAGAATCTGAAGCAGGCTCCAGGCTCTGAGCTGTCAGCACAGAGCCTGATGTGGGGTTGGAGCCCACAAGTGGTGAGATCATGACCTGGGCTGAAGGCACATGCTTAACCAACTGAACTACCCAGGGAATTGCTGTTGTTGGGGAATTGCTTAAAAAAAAAAAAAAAAAAAAGACTTAAATCTTCCCCTCAAGGAGATTATAATTGACTAGAAATATCTGGTACAAGTACCTGGCATTCATGAATGAAGTAAATTAGGAAACTGAAGTACTCAAGTAAATGTAGAAAGGTTTTTAGAAAGTGATTTGGGGAATAAGCATATTAGGAGCACAGTTCTCAGTCAGAGGGTTGTTACCACACACTCACGTGTCATAGTCAGTTGTGAGATTTGTTGCAGGTCATTTATTAGTAATAATAAGGGAAGTCCTAAAGGTAGTGGATTTACTTCCCCCCACCCCCATGAATTAAGGTAGGTTCAGCGTAATCCCTGCACACCGGCCTCCCTGTTAGCGTGTGCCTCGCTGAAGGAGACAGAATCCGAGGCTGAGGCTGGCAAGCTGTGGTCACAGTGCTGCTCCCCGCCCGGCTGCACCCGCAAAACCCGCTTCCCTCCCTTAGACCTAGTGGTGCTGAGATTGCTCGTTTGGCTGTGAGGATTCTAGGAGATCATCCCGGTACCGCTGTGCTTACCTTGCCACGAGGCAACTGCCAGATAAATGTCAGCCGGTGTCACCGCTAATTATGTGCGGGGCCGGTGCACAGCTGCTGTTCTAAGAGCTCAGAAAAGGGCGCAGCCACCCGCGGCTGTGGGAGAGAAGGCTGCCTGACCACAGGGCCGGCGCGGAGACAGAGGGCTGCGCGGTCCAGTTTGGGCTGCGTCACCCCCTTGCGACCCCGGACTCCCTGTTTCCCCCCATGTCTGATGAGCCATTTTCTATGGGCTTTCGAGTTAGGCTTCGTCCTTAGGGGATTGGATTGTTGGGCTTCTCCTCTTCTCACACTAAGGGAGGAAACCGCCACTCCTGGGCCCGTTTGTCACTCCTGTTCCTCCACTGATGCAAACTGGCGCCCCCGAGTCAGGGTCCCGCCCCAGAGCTGGACCTCTGTCTGGCCCTCAGACCTTTAATTTGCTGCCCATCCCCCACCTCCTGTGTTTCTCATGAACTCCAATCATCGACTCCCCTGAAGCTCACTGCTTGCACTCATATTTAAAAAAAAAAATAATTGTATTACAAATATTTTAAAAATGCATCAAAGGGAAGATAATGAAGCTCTATAAATTTATATTCATGTTCAATAATTTTGAAGATTTTGCCATATTTGCTTTATGTCTGTCCCTTTTGGTTTCTTCTTTGATGAATTATGTTAAAGCAAATTTCAGGCTACGTGCTTGAGAACACATCTCTAAATATTATGGACATTCTTTTATATAATCATTGTGCTGTTATCATGTTCAGCAAAATAAAAAGTAAATCTTTCGAATCATCCACTACCTCGTCACGTATCAAGATTTTTTATAAAGTTGGTTGGTTTGAATTAGGAGCCTCACAAGGCCCGCAAATTATGTTCAGTTATGTCTTAAATTTTTGTTAATCCAGACTACGCTCCTTGCTGCCCTGTTCCGCACCCCCCCCCCCCCCCCCCCCCCCCCCCCCCCCCCCCCCCCCCCCCCCCCCCCCCCCCCCCCCCCCCCCCCCCCCCCCGCCCTGCCCTTAGTAGCCGTACCCTTGGCTTACTGAAGAAAAGGCGATCACTCTCAGGAAGGCCTTCTCTTTTCAATTTGCCTGTTTCTTTGGGAAAGCTTGATCCCTCTGTTGGTGTCCAGTCTCCACGTAAGAGTTCGGAATGCTTTTCCATCGGTTTAAACACACTTTCCGTATTTCTGTAGTGTCTACCATTTTTCTTTGGTGATGTTACATGTTCCTTGTCTGCGTCGGTAGTTTGTCTTCTTAAGCTAGAGCGTTTTCTTCTTTTAAATAGCCTAACACTCTTGTGTCTGTGTGCTTCAAAGCTCCTGGTGCCAATTATTAAATCTTCTGCTAATTTACTGCACTCTCTGGTTTTAATAGTAGTCTTTCATTGATTCTCTTGAGTTTTTCTTTTTCCTTTTTCTTTTTAGAAATTTTTTAATATTTATTTTTGAGAGAGACAGAATGTGAGCAGGAGAGGGGCAAAGTGAGAGAGGGAGACAAGAATCGGAAGCAGGCTCCAGGCTGGGAGCTCTCAGCACAGAGCCCTGTGGCAGGGCTTCAACTCCAGAATCTAGAGATCATGACCTAGGCTAAAGTTGGACACTTAGCCAACCGATAGAGCCACCCAGGCACCCTCTTGAGTTTTCTTAGTATACAGACTTGCTATTTAAAAATAGATCTAATTTTAATACCCAATTGCTGCATTTTATCTAATCCATTGGCTGATATTTCCAGTATCATGTTGAATAGTTGTGGCAAGGGGCGCCTGTGTGGCTCAGTCAATTAAGCATCCAGCTTTGGCTCAGGTCATGATCTCAGGGTTCGTGGGTTCGAGCCCCGCGTCCGGCTCTGTACTGACACCTCAGAGCCTGGAGCGTGCTTCAGATTCTGTATCTCCCTCTCTCTCTGACCCTCCCCTGCTCGTGCTGTCTCTCTCTCTCAAAAATAAATAAAAAACATTAAAAAAAATAGTTGTGGCAATAGTGTACTTTTGCATTGTGTCTTATGTTAATGAGAATGCTCTTAAGTGTTTCCCTATTAAAGTGCATTTTTAATTGACTCTTATTTTAGTGAATGAGTGTGTATGTGGGATTGTGTGTGATCAGAAATAAATGTTGAATTTTTTCAAATGCTTTTTTGGTATTGTTGTAGATGATAGTATGACCTATTGCTATGATTAGGTACATTAATGGATTTCCTGATACAGAATCATCTCCTATACCCCAAATCAACTCTCTCTGCTCATGATGTATTTTGACATAAGATTCTATTTTTAATTCTTGGAATTTTTATATCAGCTTTTATACAGGAGAATGATGACATAGCTTTCTCTTTCATATTATCTCTGTATTTTATATTAATATATTTGTCATGAACTGTATGATTTTCCTTTCTTTTCTATGTTCTGGAAGATTTGAACCACACTGTCTGGGTTTTAACGGTTTTGTGTATTTCATTACACTTTGTAAAACTGTCTGGGCCTGGTGCCATTTTGAAGAGTAGCTTTTTGAAGACCCTCTCAGTTATTTGTATGAAAATTGATCTGTTTGGGTTTTCTATCTCAACTTTTTATTTTGACTGAAGTTCTCCTTTTCATCAAAGTTTTAGAATATTTGCATAGAATTCTGCCAATATAATTACACAGATTTAAGAATTTCCTTATTTTGATGGTTACTTATCCCTTGTCATGTTTATTTAATTTTTTTTCATGTTTTATTTATTTTGGGGAGAGAGAGAGAGAGAGAGAGAGAGAGAGACAGTGTGAGCAGAGGAGGGACAGAGAGAGAGAGAGGGAGACACAGAATCCAAAGACAGGCTCCAGCCTCTGAGCTGGCAGCACAGAACTGGACCCGGGACTCAAAATCATAAACTGTGAGATCGTGACCTGAGCCGAAGTTGGATGCTTAACTGACTGAGCCACCCAGATGCCCTAAGTTTATTTTATATATTTGTGATTCCTACCCTTGCTTACTAAAAACCCTTGTAGGTTTGTACATTTTATTCATGTTTTTCAGAAGACAAGGTTTGTTTATCGATGCTGTATACTCCATTTTCTAACTCATTTATTTCTGCTTTTATCTTTAATAATTCTTTTCTTTTGTTTCTTTTGACATTCTTTGTAGCCTTTTCCCTTTTGTAGTTGAGTGTTTAACCCATTTTTTCTTGTTTTTATTAGTATAGATAATAAAGTTATGAATTTTTATTTGAGCATTTACTTTAGCTGTATCCCCTGGATATAATATATTGCATTTTATTTATTGTTGCCCACCAGAAGTTCTGCAATTCCTTTTTAGATTTTTTCGTTGACACAGTATTTGAGGGTTTTTTGTTTTACATAACCAACTAACTGGAAGGACTTAAAAATTTTTTTAATGTTAATTTATTTTTTGAGACAGAGACAGAGTGCAAACGGGGGAGGGGCAGAGAGAGGGGGAGACCCAGAACCCGAAGCCAGCTCGATACTTCGTGTTGTCAGCACAGAGCCCGACGTGGGGCTGGAGCTCAAGAGCAGTGAGGTCATGACCTGAGCCCGAGTCAGAGACTGAGCCACCCATGCGCCCCTCCAAGTGGAAGGACTTTTAAAAGATCTTATTAATGCCTAGTTGTGTTGCATTTTGGTCAGAATACACTGTATTTTTAAAAAATTGTAACTTTCTTTATGGACTAATGTATTATTAATTTTTGTAAAAGTTTCATGTGTGCTCTTAAAGAAGGTGTGTTCTCTACTGGAAAATGGGATTCAGTGTATATCAGTGAGAAATACCTTGTTGGTTGTTATACCTTCTATGTCCTTAGTAACTGCTTTTGTCCATTTATTTTATCTGGGTCTAAAAGAAACCAGTATGAGTTTGTCTTACTCCATTTTGGTGAGTTAAGCCCTCGTGCACTTGTTGACGTGATTGGGGGTATGTTTGGTGTTGAATCATGTTGCCTTGAAACTTGTGTTTCCTTTTATTGGTGTTTCCTTTGTTATTAGGTTTCAGTATTTGTTAAAATGGACACATTTCTTTGTCTAATACTTTTTGTCACCTCTTATTTAGATAACACCTGTTGATTTTCTGATATGACCAGTACTGTTAACTACTAACCGTTTCTTTTATTTTCCCACTGTCTCTCCCCTATGCTCCAGTGTTAGACCATATTCTGTACGTTCCAGAAAGTCTGTGACCTCTAGATTCAAGAAAACTTTAGACAGATTTTAAACTCTCTTTTACAGTCTCTTTTTTGGAGTATGTTAAAAGTGCTACATTGTCCACCAGTGTGAAATATTATAGTCAAGATGGATGTCTAATCTGTGCTGATGTTCTTTGCCAATAAATGATTTAGACTTTTTTTTACAGATACCCACAGGACCTTTCCTTGTCCTTAAAGGCTGTGGCTTTTCCTAGGAAATGTTTTTGTGTGGACATGTCTGGATCAAGTTTTCATGGCAATAGTATACTTTTCAAAATATCAATGCAAGTTTTCTGTTACTTGAGGTATAATTTTAAACATTTGTTCTGTTTTTATTTCTCTGTGGGAAGGGTATCGATTGTATGCTTATTTACTCTTCTTTTCTTGAGCCATATAACAACTTGAAGATTTCTGACTGATTTAGCATAATTTCCCTTATATTTTCTATTTCCCATAGGTCTTTTTTTCGGTTTTTATTTACTCTTGTGTTTCTTTAATTCAGTCTGAGTCTGAATTTTTTCTCATTCTTTTCTGAAATGTCACTTCTTTATGTGTTCTTCTTTCTAGTCACATAATATGTGAGCTTTCCTATTTCTCGTGCTATTTCGCATCTTTAATAATTCTTGAAATTTAGATGACTTCATTTTGATATACTTGAATAAAGTTTTCTGTTTTGTGGCCACATTTTAAGGTGTGTTTTCATTATCTACGTGTTATAATGTTTTTCTCAACTTCTTTCTCATGTCATCATTTTGTATGAAGTTATTTTGTTGTTCCACCTGTTTACCTTGTTATTAGGCGATGAGGAGAATGTGTGTACGAAGAACTGAGTTGTGGCCATATGTGTCTGGGTTCATGGGTCACAATGCTCCCTCCGCTCCTGTTCCCATGAAGAAGTCAAGGTTATGGCCTCTCAGGTGAGCGGAGTTGAGGAAAATTTCTGACTCTCTGTAGACCTTGCCTTCTCTGGTGATGTCCTCTCCTTTAGAAGTTAAACTTTGCTGTTGCAGTGCTTTCTGGGTTTGGGTTTCTCTGGGTCCCACGAGGTTAGCCATCTCTCTCTCTTACCCACAGTGCTTCTTCAGTCCTCAGTTTGGTTTCTCTGGCGGCTTTCCCTCACGTGAGAATCACTCAGAGTATTACCTGAATCACTCCGAAGTTAGAGAGCTGAATCCCTCCTTGTCTTCCCGTGTCCGGGGCAGATTTATGACCTCCCCTGCATCACAGAGCCTGGGGGGACTTTCTCGGTTTCGTAGATCATGCCTAGATCTGTCTGCTTCAAGGAAGGTTTTCTCCTTCACTGGCTAATACTGAGGGCAGTGTTTCAATCTCTACAACTTGGAGGGTTGGTCGGCAGTCCCCTTTTATCCCTTCCTCCCTGGCCACGCAGGTCAAGGTTGGTGGTGTGGTAGCAGCTGCCCGCATCTCAGGTCTGTGGGACTTCTCTCCAGTGAAGGTTGTTGAGGGTGTCCCCGCCCGCATCACAGCTGATCTCTCCAGCACATGTCATGAGGACTCTCAGGAACTACACGATCACCGGATTGTGTTGCCCTCCCTGCCCCTTGTTAGATGAACTTGTTTCCTATTGTGACAAAAAAGTTTAAATCAGTGTTTCCTCCCTGCTTGCCCCATATGCAGATGTATCTGTTTCCAGAGCTGTTCTTCCCCCCGTTCTTCAGACTCCCAAGCATGTTCTGAGTGTAACCTGCGAGCAGACTTGTCACCTCTACCTGCGGCTTTGTTGTGTCTCCTGTTGCTGCTTCTGGGAACTTCATCATGTAGCCCCCACTCTTCCCTTTATCTTCAGCCTTTCTTGTTTCTGACTTCTTCTTATCCCTTGAACGCATCTTAAACAAATCCTCTTTGACACTCTCTCCTTCAAGATACCATCTGATCTTTCTCCCTCTTTTTACCCAAGTGTTGATGATTCACATTCTTCATTTCCTCACCTCCCAGTTACTGTAAAAACTGGTTGCAAACTGTCTTCTCTTTTCACCACTTTTTTTTTTTTTAATAGATCTTGGGACGGTCACCAGTGAGTTCCTACTTACTAATCAAATGGACGCCTCTAGATTTACCTTATTTGACTCCACTGTCCTACCCAAACCTGTGATCATGCCCTCCTCTATTCTCCTATATGTCCCTGTGAATCCCCTCTGACCATTCCTTCTCCATTTCTTCTCTCCTTCCTGTCCCTTTGCCCACACTTGAATATTCCTGCTTTCTGGGGCTCTGTGTAGCTCATTTGTCAATTGTCAGCCTGCATCTTCTTGCTGGTGTTCTCTACTTTCATAACATCACTGCTCCTAGGCTGGTGACCCCCATGGCCCTGTTGTCTCCTCTGAACTTCATACTTGTTTGTTCCCAGACAAATGTCACAAAGGTTTCTTAGAGTCCGTCTACTTCAGCGTGAACTTGTCCACTCTAGGATTCTTGATCTTGGTGGTTGCAGTCACATAAATTAGAAACCCAGCAATCATCCTTAATGTCTTTCTTTTTCAATCACCTCTATTCATTTATACACCAAATCCTGTAAAAATCCATCATCATCTCTTGCCTGATGTGACACCAACTGGTCTTTCTACTTGTAGTCCTGTCTCCCCCAGTTACTAGCTTGATCTATTTGCTCATGTCCTTGCCATTCTTTAAATTTTTGGTGGGTCCTTGAAGGCTTTGTGATAAAAATCAAGGTCTGTGGTTTGATGTGCAAGGACCCGATGCTTTCACCTTTGGCTTTCTCGGTAGTTTCCTCTTCGATCATTCCCAGAGTGCAACTGCCTGTTTGATCAGTACGAAGCTGCTGAGCTCTCTGAACATGCCCTGTTGTCTTGCTTTTCCATGCCTTTGCTTTTGTTGTTCCCTTACCCCCCTTTTCTTCACCTGAGTGATTTCTATTCCTTCTTTAGGACCAAATTCAGATAGGAAGTCTTTCGTGAAGGCTCCCTGACAGCGGGCCGTCCCTCTCTCCACACCGAAGCTGGTTTCCTCTCCCTTTCTCAGTGTTGCTCAGCCCCCTTGGCTCGCCGATGCTCTTTCTATGAACACACTGTATGGCAATGAATTCTTCGTGGATTTGCCTCCTCCCCCAGCTCCTCCTCCAGGTTCCCGTGTTCCACACAGAAATCACTTAATGTGTATGCAGCCGAACAAAAGTATCCATTTGGATTTGGCACTATGGCTACAAGTAAGAACATGATTATTTCATTAAAAATTTTTTAATAACTTTTATCATACTCGCCCAAATGCCCTCCACAGAGTTCATGCTTAGTAATTACTCTGTGCTAGATAAAACTAATGGTTGCCCCTGCTCTTAAGGAACACTTCGCTGAACTCGGGGGACCAGAGGGAAAAGCTGCCAAGCATAAAATGTGAAGAAACTGCCTTAAGAGGAAAAAGCATCCCCGGATGAGTTTAGCTGGAGAGCTGGTAGCTCTTGCCCACTAGCTGTGACCTTGTGGGGCAGCCTTCCTGCAGCTGTGGAGGGGAAGGGATGGCCTCCGGGAGCCGCGTGAGGCCTCGGGGCTCCAGCGTTTGGTTCTGAGTAACAGTCCGGCTTGTGAGTTTCAAGGAGCCATTTCAAATACTATGGGGTCGTTTGCAGCAGCCCTCGTGCAGGGGACTGACAACTTAGAGAAAACCCAAGACAAAATCATTAGCATCGAATATCTTCTCTGTTGATGCAGATTCATGAATTCTCACCAGATGCTATGACCTGAGTTTCATGCCAGCTCTCCCCAACTTGTGAGCCCCCACTCATCCTGTTTTCCTACCCACAGCGTTCTTCCTTTTCCCTCTGCCTCCCCACCTCCCTCCCTCCCAGCCAGGCCCAGATCACATCCTACTTCCTGATCTGCATTTCTGCTGTCTCTGTGCTTCTGTTCCCTGAATTAGGATCATTACCACACTTCTTGTATTTAATCGTTCCCCCAACTTTTGATGTGACTAAAGTTTATTTTTATGATGACACTTTTTAAGTTCACTGAAGGCCGAAGTATGTGCCTTTATAATCTTCAAGTCCTCACCAGGGACTAGTGCTGTCAGGTTGATTGTGGGTCCTCAGAAAATCCTTGCGGGCTGATTGATGCCACTAGTCGACAAGGTGAACGCTGAGTGAGGGCAGTGGCATTGTGGGAACACTTCCAGCTGAGTTTCCTCTTGGAGAAGCTTTAACTTCCAGACCGAGATCAAGACCTTTACTGTGAATCCAAACTCTAGTGCAGATATTTTGTGTAGTTTTTCATTGCCAGGTTGTTAGCACTGATTGATGATGATTGTTTGCTTAGGGCGGGTTGGAAAAGGTCTGTCTGGGGGCTGAGATCTTTCTCTCTCGAAACCACAGGAGGCTTGCCTAGCGGGTAGAGCATCTCCGGACCAAGCCTGCCGCTGTCTTAAAGATGCCTCAGCTGCACTTGGACCGATGCCTGTGCCCAGAATGAGCCGCCCCGGCCCTAATAGCGTCCTGCTGAGCAGCTCTGAAGCTGCTGTTGCCCAGCGTTCCGGAGCTTTGCCACCCCGCTTGAAGCTTTGCTCTAGATCCTCCTTAAAGCCTTTGTCTGCTCTCCCATGCAGAGTCACAGGCCAGCTTGTCTGTGTGACACCCTCTCTATCTATTGGCACACGGAGTCACCAAGAGCAGCCCCTTTGGAGGTGTGCCACGGAGCCAGAATGGGAAGTACAGTGGCCACAAGCCAGCAGGCAGGTGCTGCGGATGACAGCTGTGCCGCGTCAAGGAGCAAGAGAGGGCAGGCCCTCCTGTGGACTCTGGCCAGGGCTCCTTCCACTGTCGGGAACCCTTGGCTTCTCTCAGATGGGGGTCTTGAGTGTGTCTTTTTCTCCTATTTATTTAAGTGTTTACTACTAGATGCAATGACATGTTTTCCTAAAGACTCTGTGACATAAGGTTCTTATTTGTGCCTCTAATGAACACTTGATAGAATGTGGCTCTACTCCTTGAAGATCTGGTATTCAACTCAGTTCATTCTAATTCAACAAATAGTTGTTAAGATGCGGGGTTGCTGGGATTACATCTGTGAAGAAGATGTGGCATATGTTCTGTGACATTATATTGAAAATTGCTCTTGTGTTCTTCTGGAGCTTTAAAAATTTTGTTACATTTAAATAATTCATCTGGAATTATGATATAAAGAATGAACCAAGGATATGAGTTTTATCATTTCCTAGCTGGTGACCCTGTTGATTATTTTATTTATTTATGTTTTAATCCCTGTTAGTTAACATACAGTGTTAGATTAGTTTCAGGGGTACAGTCTAGTGTACATTACTCAGTGTGCATCATGATAAGGGTGCCCTTAACCCCCTTCACCTGTTTCACCCATCCCTACCCCCCCTTCCCCCCGTAACCATCAGCGTGTCCTCTACAGTTAAGAGTTTGGTTTTTGGTTTGTCTCTTTGTCCTTTGTTCATTGGTTTTATTTTTAAATTCCATGTAAGAATGAAATTATATTGTATTTGGCTTTCTCTGACTGACTTTGCTTAGTAAAACTCTCTGGCTCCATCCATGTTGTTGCAAATGGCAAGGTTTCCTTCTCTTTTATGCCTGAGCAATATTCCATTGTGTATAAACACCATGTCTTCTTCATCCGTTCGTCTATTGATGACATTTGGGCTACTCTCGTAATTTGGCTATTGTAAATAATGCTGCAGTTAATATAGGTGTGTGTGTGTGTGTGTGTGTGTGTGTGTGTGTATGTGTATGTGTATCCTTCTGAATAAGTGTGTTTGTATTCTTTGGATAAACACCCAGTAGTCAAATTACTGGATCATGGGGTGGTTCTGTTTTTCAATTTTTGATGCACCTCTGTACTGTTTTCCACAGTGGCTGCATCACTTATATTTCCACCAAGAGTGCAAGAGCATCCCCTTTTCTCCACATCCTCGCCAACACCTGTTGTTTCCTGTGTTTTTGATTTTAGCCCTTGTAACAGGTGACAGGTGTAAGCTGATGACTCATTATTGTTTTGATTAGCATTTCCCCTGAATGATGAGTGATGTTGACCATCTTTTCAAGTGTCTGTTGGCCGTCTGGGTGTCTGATTTGGAGGAATGTGAGTTCATGTCTTATGCCCATTGCTAAGTTGCATTATTTGTGGATTTTTCTTTTTTTTGGTGTCAAGTTGTATAAATTCTTTCTATATTTTAGATACTAACCCTTTAATAAGTCATTTGCAAATATCTTCTCCCATTCTGTAGGTTGCCTTTTAGTTTTGTTTTGCTATAAGCTTCTGCAGAAGCTTTTTGTTTTGCTATAATCCCCATGGTTTATTTTTGCTTTTGTTTCCCTTGCCTCAGGAGACCTGTCTGAAAAGATGTTGCTAAGGCCGATGCACATTGTTTATTTTTGAATAAGCCATATCTTTTTTCCCTTCTGCAGTGCTCCGTTTGTTATGCAGAGGTCTTCCCTTGTGTCCTGATGGTATTTTGTTCTAAGTGGAAAAATGTGTTGTTATTATTTCCGTAGCAAAAAAATTATGGGGTGAGCTGAGTCTCAAGACAAAAACTTGGTGAAAACCATCCCACACCTTATTGAAATCAATACAGTAACTTCCATAATTAGCATCTGGCTATTATTACAGGACATAACCAGTTTCATTAGTTAATTTCTCTATAATACGGCTGTGTGCCTGCACTCACTCACCTCTTACATAGCTGGGTGCTGTTGCCGTCTTAAAACAACCCTCACACACAGAGCATTCATAGGATTCTCAATATTTAAGGAATTTTTAGGTGAAAAGGAAACAATGAACTCTGGGTAAATGAAGAGCTTCAGCTACTATATACTGGTGGGTTTTATTTATTTAAACAAATTTTTCATGTTTCTTTTGAGAGAGAGAGTGGGAGTACACTTGCATGCAGCGGGGAGGGGCAAAAAGAGGGAGAGAGAGAGAGAGTCCCGAACAGGCTCCACGCTGTCAGTGAAGAGCCCAGTGCCGGCCTCCATCCCAGGAACTGTGAGATCATGTCAGATGCTTAACCAGCTGAGCCAACCAGGTGCCCCGGTACTGGAGTGTCTGAGAGGAAAACCCAGTAGAATATGCACCAAGTATGCAACTGCCAAGAGTCTGCCTTTTGGCTCCAATTTCAAAGCCCTCTGTTGCTCATTGAGCTTAAATACAAGTGAAGTCTTAAAAACCAGAGCAGGAATGCTAACTGAAATTCTTCATAAGTGGAATGCTTACTGTTTGAATGGCTGCACCAGAAGATAGGGCTGCACCCATGCCCCCTTCTGGAGTCCCGGTCCTGGTGGGTGATCCGCCTGCTTGCTCACCCGTCCTGCTCTGCTCACCACTGTAGCCCGACTCAGTGGTTTGCTGTCAGGTGGGGCTGGTTCTCAGGCAGTACATTTCTTTTTCCAGAATTTTCTTTCTTATTCCTACATGTTTAGCTTTCCAGATGAACTTTAGAAACACCGTTGTTTCATTATTAAAAATATCTGCTGATATTTTATTGAAATTTCCTGAGATCTGGAATTACTTTTAGTGAATTAATTTCATTTTGATACTGAATCGGCCCAGAAAAAAACAAGTTATGTTATTTTATTTACTTACATTATCTTTTTGGTACAAAATTCTAAAACTTCATATAATCTAATCTTGCTCATTGCTTGTTAAGTTTATTGCTAGGTCTTTATTCTTTTAGCTACTATTCAAACAGCAACTTTTTAAAACTGGTTATTATTTTGTACACAGAGTGACTATTAACTTCATTAATTTTGTATCAAGTTTGGTGAATTATGCTACTGTTATACATTTTTAGTAGATTTTTCTAGGCTTCCTAGTTATATAATTATATAATTTATTCATTGATTTATCACACTTAGGGTTTAGCATTGCTAGGAAGTATTTATGTATTATGAAAACTTTCTTTTAAGAGTGGGCTTGGAATTCTATCAGTGCCATCTTTTTGTGTATGTAGAGAATGATATGATTTTGTCATTTGACTTATTAAGAATTATGATTCTTAATATGATTTATATGAAGAAATTTCTAGGAGTGCCTGAGTGGCTCAGTTGGTTAGGTATCTGATTATGGTTCAGGTCATGAACTTGCGGCTCCTGAGTTCAAATCCTATGTCCGGCTCTGTGCTGACAGCTCAGAGCCTGAAGCCTGCTTAGGGTTCTGGGTCTCCCTCTCTCTGCCCTTCCCCCACTTGAGCTCTCTCTCAATCTCTCGTTCTCAAAAATAAACAAACATGAAAAAGTATTTTAAAAAATGAAATTTCTAATATTGAACATTCTCACACTCCTTGAGTTAACCACACTGAGATACGGTGATGCATTCTTTCAGTGGGCTGTGTATTCTATTGACTGATGTTTTATTTCAGATTACTGCATTGATATTTCATAAGTAGATTTCTGCGTGTGCCATCTTTGCCATCATTATTATACCAGCTTCTTAAAGAGAATATTGTGAAATGGTTTAGAGTACTGTAATTACATATATGGAAGATGGATACCATCACGCTGAAACATTTAGACACCTGATGTTCCTGTAATGTTCACTACCAATGCTTTTTTCCATTTATCTCCCTATTGGTTTAAATTCAACTCATAGTAGGTTTCTGTTTTGAGCAAAAGTAGCTTTTCTCCTTTGGTTTTGCACATTTGGATTTTTTTTTCCTTGTTGCTGTTGTATTTCTATGACCGTTCTCTGATGTGGCAGAGTGCTGGCGGCTGAGCACTCAAGTCTATTAATTCTTGTCCTTGGGCACATTATTTCTTTCCCGGCCTGCCTTGAAGTTTGGTGTGCCCTGTATCTGGCTTGTAGACAAAGGAATATGAATGGAACCGATGTGTATCGATCTTAGCTCCTGAGAACTCTCCACACGCCTCCTGTGACCCAGGTCCTGTTCTGGGGACTTGGGGTGGGGCAGTCCAGAAAGAGCAACTCCTTGTTCTCTTTGACGCTGGTGCTGAGCTTGAGGGGACAGGACGTGCAGAGAAAGAAGATTGAGGCAGAAGACCGGGGTATGATTGAAACCCAGGAGTGTGAACCGTAGGCAACACAGAGCTTGTGGCTTCTGTGACCAGAGTAAATGGGGAGAGGTGGCGGTGTGGGGCGATGAGAGACACGAGCTGGTGACGTGGGCGAGGACCAGATGGCGGAAGGCCAGCTAAGGGACTGAGTGTAACAGGAAAGCCACATGTTCAAGTATGTGATGTCAGTCACCTCACACTGTTGGCGACCCAGAGAGTGGACTGGACTGGTACTCCCCGGGCACCCAGACAGCCATTCAGTAAGCGTCCTGGCAGGAGATGCTGAGGGGAGGAGGGTCTGTAGGTAAGGTAGAGTCAGTAACCTTTGGTTGCCGACCAGATGTGATGGATGAAAGAAAGGAGGGGTGAGGGTGAGTGCCAGGTTCTTAGTGTAGGTGGACGGAGGTGCCACCCACTTGGACAGGTGTACAGGGAGCAGGCTTTATGCACATTCTGCTCCACAGGGTTGAAAACATTTTAATTTGTCAGGATCTGTCGGTGAGACGGTTGCTTATCTAAAATTCAGGGGGAAATGCTTGATGACCTCTTCCGCTGGGCTTGTTCACCACCGATAGTCAGTTTGTATGACTTCTCTTTGATATTTTTTCCTCTTGCCCTTTAGGCAAAATGGGATAAAAAGTATAGGCTCAGTTTGTTTATTAAGAATTTTCCAAATATTGTTATACCTTACTTTAAAGAGGTTTCATGCTTCTGTTCACAAATTGGGCTTTATTTACCTGCAAGCAGAATTGAAGAACCATGATTTCTATGTGGATCATTTATTCACAGCTTTCTTTAGAATTTAAAAAAGGTGTCAAAGTTGCCAATAGAATGTGTTGTCTGTCTTCTATTAATGTCTTTTCACACTTTTTACTACAGGCTGTTACCATTCTTACAGGAAGTGGATGTTATGAATCATACGTCTCCTAGCTCAGCATAGCGGTAATTGGCATTTTAGAAAGGGATCTGTCAAAGGTAATTTAGGACACATGTGTGAATGATATCTTATATTCGTAACTTTCAGCGACACAGGTTTTGTAAGGTGTAGGGAAACTTGTCTGTGAAGACTCCTCAGATTTCACTTGTAGATTAATAATAGGAGATACTTATTTTCTTACCATTAGCATCAGGTTCAAAAACATAAAAAGATAAGAGGAGAGTAGATTGCTTCTAATATACTTTCTTTTCTCACCTTCTCTTGTTAGCTTTAAAAATTCACATAAACTATTTAAAAAAATAAAAATAAAAAATAAATAAAATCTAAAAAAACCAATTCACATTCATGGAGAAGTAACCCACAATATGGTAACTGAAATATTAAAATCAATTCACAGTGCCAAAATTACAGCAATATAAAAATTCTCAGATTCATGACACTTTGATGCAATAAGACTTGTTTGTGGGTAATACATCTCATATTAAAATATGGAGACTGTTGTTTCCCATTAGTGTTTGTTTTTAAACATAATTATATGTGCCTTACCTATTTTGGAACTGCATGAAGTTATTAAAATACTTGTAATTTTTTTTTAACTAGGCCCCATGCTCAGTGTGGGACTTGAAGTCATGACCCCTGAGATCAAGAGTCACATTGAGCCCGGCAGGCGCCCCTAAAATACTTGTAATTTTATGTAGATTTTGCATATTTTTTTAACTCTTCATAGGCCTTGAGTTTAGAGATTTACAGTATTACGTATGAGACCAGCTCTTTGCCTTTTTTTTTTGATAAGCATAGCTATTTTTTTTTTGAGGATTCCTCAAACTAAATGTTTACTTTTCATAGCATAGTTCCATAATTCCTAGGTAATCCTTCATGTGTGCTAGGCAAAATAAATCTTCAATTCCACTAAAACATGATTCTGATTTTGGTTGGTGACATTCTTTCCTTGCCAGGGTTTTTCATATTTAGGTCTATGAATTTTTTTCCCAGCATACCATCTGTCTATTCTTTTATTTTCTTTGAAACTGCCAGCATTCTTAGCCGAACGTGTAGGGAAGTAAGGCATATTTGAGGAAAAGAATGTGTGTTCCGAGATATTTAAACCAAACCACATGGCTGAGGATATCAAAAGCTGATCCAATACAAGACAGTAGGTTTAAAAAAATTACTTTTCCCAACTGTTAATGTCATTCGTACAGTTTTGGTGCGTTACTTTTAAAAAAGTTTTTGTTTTGAAAATTTTTTTAATGTTTGTTCATCTTTTTGAGACAGAGCATGAGCAGGGGAGGGGCAGAGAGAGAGGGAGACACAGAATCTGAAGCAGGCTCCAGGCTCTGCGCTGTCAGCACAGAGCCCGATGTGGGGCTCTGACCCACCAACCGTGAGATCATGACCTAAACTGACGTCCGATACTTAACCAACTGAGCCACACAAGTGCCCCAAAGAACCTTTTATTTTGAGATAATTATAGATTGACATGCGGTTGTGAGAAAGAATCTTGAAGGGTCATGACTACATTTCATCCCGTTTCCCTCTGGTGGGAACATCTTGCTACCCGGTAGCGCAGCATCACAGCCAGCATTTTGACGTTGCTCCCACGCATGAATCTTACTCACGTTTCCCTGGTTTTATCTGACTCCTTTGTGGATGTTGTATGTTTTTAGTTAGATAAAATTCTAACCCATGTAGGTTTCTACATCTGCCACTGCTTTTGAGATACAGACCATTTCTGTCACCACAGAGATGCTTTGTGTCCCTCCGATATGGATACCTCCCCTCTTCTCTGTCTTGTACCATTTTGTCATTTCCAAAATGTTGTGTAAGTGGAATCATACAATTTGATAGTTGGTCCATCTCAGTTGGTGAAGATCCATGCAGACCGTTGACTGTATCAGTGGTTCATTCTTGTTTACTGCTGAGTAGTAGTCGGGTTATAGCTGTACCGTACATTGTCCATTCACCCACTGAAAGACACAGGTGCGCTTTCCAGATAGGGGCTATTACAGATAGAGCTGCTATGAGCTGTTTATGTTTGGGTTTTTATTTCAGCAGAATTTCCTCTGTGATGAATGCCCAAGAGTGTGATTGCCAGGTTGTGTAGTAGTTGAATGTTTAGTTTTATAAGAAAATGCGAAACTGTTTCCCTGAGTGACTGTACCATTTTTCATCTTCACCAGCACTGTATGAGTGCACCAGTTTTTCTGTATTTTGCCAGTCATTGGTGGTGTTACTACTTTCTATCTTAGTCATTCACGTAGGTATTGCCAGTGATTTGTGTCTACTTGCTTTTTGTATCATTGTTTTTCTGTTCTTTTGTTTTTTATTTCATTGATTTCTACTCTTTATGTTTTCTTCTGTCTTGCTTGGTTTGGGTTTATTTTGCTCTTCTTTTTCTAGTTCCTTGAGGTAGGAGTTTGTTACTGATTTGCCACCTTTCCTTTGTCTTAATGAAAGCGTTTACATGAATACCCATCATAGACCAGTTTTAGTTGCATCTCACATATTTTATGTATTTTCAAAATTTTATTTCAGGCTTTCTTCTCTGATCCATGGATTATTCAGAAGTACGTTGTTTAATTTCCAAGAGTTTAGAGATACCTTTCATGTCTTCCTGCTCTGATTTCTAGTTTGATTCCATTGTGGTTAGAGGACGTTCTATGAATTCAGTATTTTTTTTTTAACTATGTGAGGTTTGTCTTAGGGATGAGGATGTGATCTATTTTGGTGAAAGACCCATAACTACTTGGAAAAGACATACATATTCTGCTCTTATTGGGTGAAAGGTTCTCTATATGTCAGTTAGATCCCATTGGTTAATTGTATTGTTCAGTTCTATATCCTTCCTAATTATCAATGTAGTAGTTCTCTTGTTTGCTGAGAGTGAGATATGAAATCCCTGATCTTCATCTGGCTTAATATATATTTGATGTTTTATGTATTTACTTGTTCTTCTGTCCCTCTAGAATGTTGGGCTTGTGAGGGCACACATTTGTGTCTATTTTGCTTTCATATGCTCAGCCAGCAATTGGTTGGAGCCAGTATACATGACTGTAGTAAAACAGAATGGAGGCATACCTACATTTCTGTTCGAGGGACTCTCTCTCTGGTTCATCTTGAATTTAGTGTTTAGAACAAACACTAGCTTGAGTAGGTGTTTAGTGACATGTATGGGATGAATAGATGCCTTTCCTGGATGACCCATTCCCACACGCTGGGAGGCCTGTTAGACATGTTGTTTCTCTAAGTGGCTCAGCTCTGATTTGGCCTCTACAGAGTTGGTGTCTCTGCTTGGTAAGCTCTCTGGAGAAGTGGCCGTGGCAGGTGGCTTCCCCAAAGGCAGCGACTGGCACTCAAGATCTGTCTCTTCCTTTGCTTTGTAAAATTTTCATGGCGCAGCTGAGGATATTTACAGAATTTTGCCCAGTGTTGTCTAATGACATTTTATAATTTGGTTCAATATTGTGCCATTACGTTGTAGAGCTTCACCATCTTATTATATAGCAATTTGGGTGGTTGGGAGCGAAGGTTATGGATGATGATTCTAGGTACTTTTGTGTGTCTGCAGCTCTGCCGCACAGGCTGGGGAGAGGTTTCAGGGAGTTGAAGGAGCAGTGGGTTTTTCCATCCTAACAGACACACTATTTTACCATTACAAAATGGTAAGAATACCAGGATGGCACAGATGATCAGCCATGGATAGCAAGCAGCAACTTAAATCAGGCAGATTTGGTTCAAATTCCAGCCCTGCTTTGCCATAGTTGTGCAGCTGTTAGGTAATCTTTCTTAGGTCAGTTCCTGCCTCCATACAGTGGGGATAGAAGCCTTTTAGTTTGATGTAGTCCCACTTGCTCAGTTAGGATTTTGCTGCTTGTGTTTTAGGTGTTAATATCCAGAAAATCATTACCAAGACCATGTCAAAGAGCTGTATCCCTAGAAGAACTTCCTTCTAGGATTTTCATGGTTTCAGGTCTTACATTTAAGTCTTTAATCCATTTTGATTTAATTTTTGATTCTGGTATATGCCCGCGTCCAGCTCCAGCAGGTCCAGGGTCCCCTGAGAGAGAGACGGTGTCAGCGAAAGATGAGTGAGAGAGCCATGTGTTTCTTTCTTGTCAGTCCAGCATCTCTGTCCTGTCAGGATTTGTCTCTTTATTTATAGATTTAAGTGTTAACATGACATCAAAAAGTGGAATTTTTACAAATAATTCTCAGTGATAAAGATGCTTTGAAAAGGGCGCAGAAGCAGGTTTTACAGAGGCATTTTTGCAGAACTACTCTAATTACAGTGAGGTAACTTACACATCATAGAATAACAGGATATTCTCAGTGAAAAGGAGATAACATGCACATTTGTTTGAACCGGTAGTAAATCTTACAACTAAGAAGATAGCAGGATGTTTTCAATGAGAAGCAGAGAGCAAACACATTTGTTTATAACAATAACGCTAAGAGTCACGCATAAACAAGGCTAGGAGGCATTCTGTCTGGCTCACAGAGGAAGAATGTATTCATGCTGGTTAGTAAATAAACCTTTTGTCAACCTTGTTCTTTGATGTTGAAGGTGTAAGGCCCCTAGATGAGCTGACCTTTGCATATGAGTTTAAGTTGTAACTACTCTTACCCATCCTCACAATGGGCACCAATTAGCATATGTATGTGCAGTAACTTATGCCTGGCTCTTGTTTGTTTCTTATTCCTAAATTAGGCTCTTTTTGTCCAGGCCAGAGTTAATAGTAAATCTTGTGTTCTTTAACCCCCTTCATCATCTATGCCTTAATTTCGACAAACATCTGCAGTGCTTTGTTTAAATTCCTCTTTATAGAAGTGGGAATATGCTTCTTCCCATGAGGTGCCTGTGTGGGGAATATCGGTCTGACTTGGAACATTGTGAGGCCTAATCAATAGCAACAGGCTTAACTTCACATGAGCAGTAGTAGCAGGAGATGCCAGTCTCCGCCTCTCATGGCAGGAGCCGTGCACGCCTGCCATTTCCTTACTGTGATTATGTCGTCCAGCAGGGCCAGTGCGGCTCCCAGCAGGTATGAGATCGGGGTCCCGTTTCATTCTTGTACATGTGAATATCCAGTTCTCCCATCACTATTTATTGAAGAGATTGTTGTTTCTTCATTGAGTATTCTTGGCTTCCCTCTCAAATAATAGTTGATAGTATATGCTTGGATTCATTTCTGGGCTTTCAATTCTGTTACATTGTTCTGTGTGTTTTTATGCCAGTACAATACTGTTCTGATAACTACAGATTTATAGTATAGCCTGAAACCAGGAAGTGTGATGCCTCCTGAAAGAAACCTCCAGCTAAGTAAAAAGACACCCTACAGAATGGAAAAAAAATTGGAAACCATATATTCGATATGGGACTAATAACCAATGTATGAAGAACTTATATAATTGAAGAGCAAAAAATCACATAACTCAATTAAAAAATGAGCAAAGGACCTGAGTCAACATTTCTCCAAAGAAGGTAAATGAAAGTTGCACAGTACATGAAAAGTGCTCAACAATGCTAGTCATTAGGGCAAAGCAAATTAGAACCACAATGCGCCATCTCCTTAGACCTGTTAGAATGGCCATCACCAAAAAGGCAAGAGGTAACGAATGCTGGTGAGGATGTGGAAAAAAGAGAACCTTGTGCCCTGTTGGTGGGACTGTAAACTGGTGCAACCACTATGGGACAGTATGGAGGATCCTCAAAAAATTAAAAATAGAATTACTGTATGATCCAGAAATTCCACTTCTGGAAATCTATCCAAAGGAAATGAAAACATTAACTTGAAAAGATACGTATACCTTTGTGTTCATAGCAGCATTATCTACAACATCCAAGACATAGAAACAATACAGGTGTCCGTCAGTGGATGAAAGGATTATGAAGCTGTGCTACATATGTAGTCAAATATTATTCATCCACAAAACATGAGGAAATCCTACCATTTGCGGGAACATGGATGGCCCTTGAGCACATTATGCTAAGTGAAATAAGTCAGAGAAAGACAAATACTGTATGATCTAACTTATGTATGGAATCTAATAATAACAGCAACAGCAGCCTCATTTGTAAAAATAAACAACAAACAAATAAAAAAGACCTCAGACATACAGGTGCCCGGGGTAGAGGGTGGGAGAAGGGGAATTGATCACAAAGCACAGACTTGAGTTACAAGATGAATAAGTACTAGTGTGTGATGCACAGATGGATGGCAGCTAACACTGCTGTCATACAGATAGATGAGTTGTTAGGAGAATAAATCCTAGGAGTTCTCCTCCCAAGGAGAAATTAATTTTTCCTCTTTTCTTTCCTTCTTTCTTTATATCTATAGGAGGAGTTGGATGCCAACTAAAGTTATGGTGGTAGTCATTTCACAATACATAAATCACACCATCATGCCATGTGCCTTAAACTTATGTAGTGATGCGTGCCAACTATTTCTCAATAAAAGTGGAAAAACTAAAATGGGGGTAATATTGAATATGTTACATTACAGAAAGACTGAATGAAATTAGTAGAAATGTCTACAATGGAGCCTGTCATAAATTAGGCACTTAATAAATATTTATTTAATTCCCACCCTATTTTTGACGTGTGAAAATGAAGAAGTTTCTGCATCTCCAAGAACGTTTATCTCCTTTGTCCATGTTATAATTTGGCATTGCTCACGGTCATATGTATTGTGGGACTCAGAGAATCTGGCATAGATGACAATTAGTGGATGGATATTCAGACACCTTTGATGAGAATACACATGTAAGGGAAATGAAGAAAGAAAGCTAATGTGGGCACACATCCCTATCAAAGAATAGATGGAACTCAAAAGTAGTTCCAGTAGATAGAGTCACAGAGCTCTCTGTGTCTGCTGATTACGTGGCATCCATTCAGTTTCATTATCAGATTTCAAGTGTCCTTAAAACAAGGTCTCTGTCATATCTATACTTTCACATTTTCTAGACCAGAGAGTCTCCACTGGATGTTCAGTAGGTAACATTTTCAGTTGTTTTTATCTTCTGCAGTGCATAAGGACCACAGTGCTTTTTGGGGACTTGGAAATGAGGGAGTGAAAGAGTTAGGCAACTAAGATATTAATGCATAACGAACCAGGACAAACATACATAATTCTTTATTAAAGTCAAGATTTTCCTGGGAACTGTAACCTGACTGAAGGCTAAGTTGCCCAAAGATGTCATTAAAATTTTAAATCACAAAACAGCCTTTATTTTGACCGTAGGATTATGAGTCAATGCTGTGATTGTAGGTATTTTCCTGTATGGCGGGCTGCAAGAAGAGGGCACTGGCTGGCTGATCAAATGAGTCTGATCCCCTTGGAAATCGTATTTCTTACTTAAAAAGAGTGCGACTGCTGTTGGTCTCGCAGACTTTGTCCTCGCGCCGCACTCTGCACGTGCACCAGTCAGGCCCTGGGCTGGGCTAGGGGCCAGTGCCGCTCTGTGGGGAAGTCCTCTCTGGGAGGCTCTAGCGAGGCGACGTGTTAGTTTGACATGTGATAACTCGCAGCTCATCACTAGTTCTTCTAGCAAGTCCTTCTTGAATCATGAAACAACAGGAGTACAAAAGGTAGCCAATTAAAAAACATAAAAGATGTTGATGTGAAAGTGACCTCCTATTCTCTTTTATATTTGCCAGTGAAGCTACTGTAAAGTCTAAAAGAATACGAAGATACTGCCCTGCATTGCCTCTCTGCTCGATTCAGGAATCCTCCTTCCTGGCTCCAGCAGGTGGTCGTTCGGCCTCTGACTGAAGCTCATTGTCTGAGGTAGCAGCCCCTTTATTAAAAAAAATATTTATGTTAACTTTATATATCATGAAAAACACAGGTAAGAAGTTAAACCTAGATGAGTTTTGATAGGTGTATATGCCCGCGAAAGCAGCACTCGAAACAAAATAGAGAACATCATCTCGTCATTTTCCAAACAGGTAGGGTTCTTCTTAGAAGATCATCTCATACGTTAAAGCACCATCTGTGTGGAACTTCTTCAATGCCCGTCTTCTTCTCTCCTCTGGAGCACGTGCAATCAACCTGATTTCTCTTGTCCCTGACAGTCCTTGAAATATTTGAGAATTGAATACGAGATGATAAACTCTTGAGAATGTAAAAAGTAGTTCAAGATTAAAATACGGTGTGAGTTAAAATTCCTTTTAAGCTGCAATTTTCTGTAATAAGTAAGGGAGAAAAAAATGGTGCTCATAGGGAGGGGAGGGAGGGAGGGCCACCTAAAGTACTTCGAGCCGAATGTGCTAATGGTGCCTTTATGGCCTTAGAGCCACAGGTCACACGGTGATGGCAGCAGAGTGCAGGGCAGAGGCAGGTAAGGGGCACCGAGGGTTCCCCCTGCTGCAGCCCTGCTGGCATTAGCACCTGCTGCTCAGGAAACTCCGTGCAGGACGGCGCCTCGGTTGTGGATGAACACACACACTCCACCTCCCTTCCCTTATCCATGATCATCCGGGGTCGCGCTGGGTAAGAGATACTGGCTGCTTTCACTTGCTTCTCAAGGCAGATTATTTGCCCGCTTGAACCGGCCCGCCCGCTTGGCGGTGCTGCCATCACCTGGACTTCCAGTCACTGTTCACAGACCAGGAAGCACTTCTGGATTTTCTCTCTGAACTCAGAATGAGGACTTCACTTGCCTGATAATCTGTTTCATGTTCTCAGAATATCCTCACCAATTTGTACGTGCAAGGATCCAGCATGAAACCTCATCGATGCATACGTCCTCCTCCTTGAACGCAGCATCCAGTTTGTGTCCCCATTCCACTCCCTCCTATCCCAGGGCTCCCTCTGCTACTGGTGACAAAGCTCCAGTACTAACAACGTACAGCAACGGTCATACGTCATCATGGACATTGACCGTCATACTTAATGGAGACAGTCTGCATGCCTTCCCCTGAGAAAAGAAACAAGAATGTTTGCTGTCACCACTTCTATTCAGCATTGTTCTAGGTGTTCTAGATAGTGCAATAAGGCAAGAAAATGAAATAAGAGATACCCAGATTGGAAAAAAAATATCAAATAAGTAAAACTTTTTACTTGAGAATGGCATGATTGTGCAGAAACTCCAATTAAATCTGCAAAAAATCTTCTGGAATGATGCAGCAGGTCATCAAGGAAGTAGGATATGAGATACACAAGAATAAAGTTTATTTCTATATACTGGAAGTGTCATATCCTATGTTACTTTTAAAGGAAAAATGGATATATTGAATTTCCATAAGATTAAGATCTTCTGTTTGTGAAAAGAGGCCACTACAAGAGTGTAAATAGAACCTTTGGAGCGGAAGAACACCTCCTCTGTGCACACATCTGACCAAAGACCCAGAGCCAGAGTGCGTCAGGAGCTTGTATAAACCGTAAAAATGACAAATTGTAACAATAGGTAAGAACAAAAACCACAAACAAAAACTTCCCAGTGGCCAAGACACATGAAAAGATGCCCAACTGAATTTATCATCAGGGAAATACAAATTAAAACTATCCTGTTGGATAAAAATGGTCAAAAAACGAAAAAAAAGTAAGTCTCTGGGTGCCTGTCATGATCTCACAGTTCTTTTATTTTAATGTTTTTTAAAAAAATTTATATTTGAGAGGGAGAGAGAGAACAAGCAAGCAAGCACGCAGGGGAGGGTCAGAGAGAGAGAGAGAGAGACACAGAATCCAAAGTCAGGCTCCCAGCTCTGAGCTAGCTGTCAGCACAGAGCCCAGTGCGGGGCTTGAACCCACGAACTGCGAGATCATGACCTGAGTTGAAGTCGGATGCTTAACCGACTGAGCCACCCAGGCGCCCTGGGATCTCACTGTTCTTGAGATTGAACCCCACATTGAGCTTTGGGCTGTCAGCATGGAGCCTGCTTGGGATTCTCTCTTCCTCTCTCTCTGCTCCTCCCCTGCTCACACACTTGCTTTCTCTCAAAATAGATAAAGAAACATTTAAAAAATTGTAAGTCTCATATTCTGCTGCTGGGAATATAAATTAGTATTTTCACTTGGGAAATTTGAGAAAAATGAAACCATGCATATTCTCTGACCTAGAAATACCTAGCACAGTTGAGTGCTTTTGTCTACCAAACTCATATGATTTCAAAATGTACACAATTGTTCATAACTGCATTATTCAGAGTTGAGTCAGACTCTGAATACAGACACAAATACAATCCCACCGTGTAGCGGTGGGAATGAAGTCATTACGTGCGACACAGATCAATCTCACAAACATAATATTTAGTAAAAGAGGCTAACACAAATAAATGGAACTTTTTTAAAAATGCAAGTTCAAACAGGAAAAACTGTGCTGTTTGACATTAAGCACCATTGATCTTGGAGGAGTTGCAGTGAGCTGGTTAGTACAAGTGTTACTTCAGTTTGTGAAAATTCATCTGCATCTAAAATGATATGTACACTTTTCTATATGTATATTATATTTTTAAAAATTTTATTTAATGCTTATTTTTGAGAGAGAGGGAGAGAGAGAGTGTGAATGAGAGAGGGGCAGAGAGAGAGGGAGACAGAATCTGAAGCCGGGTACAGGCTCTGAGCTGTCAGCACAGGGCCCGATGCGGAGCTCGAATCCACGAACTGTGATATCATGACCTGAGCTGAAGACAGACATTTAATGGACTGAGCCACCCAGGAGCCCTTATAGTTTTTTTTTTTTTTAACAAGGGTGAAATATATTCCTAGGCAAAACAAATGCACTATAAAAAGATACTGGATGGAAACATGAAAATGCAGAAGGGAATGAAATATAACAGTACAAGTTATAAGAGCTGGAAAAAGATAAAATTGTTCTCGTAGGTGATATTGTTGAGAATCTGTGGATGAACCAAGTAAAATTAATAGGCAGCTTTAGGAGGATCATTTCATATAAGGTCAATATGCAGAAATCAATTTTGTTCTGTGCATCTGTAAGCAATGTATAAAATACGAAGCTTAAAAATAATAAAATTTAAGAGTCCATTACATTAAATACCTAGAATTAGATCCATCAGAATATTTATAAAACCTCTGCATAGAAAAATGCATAACATGGTTGAGAGAAATTTAAGAATTTCCATTTTGTAATGATTTTAGTCTTCCTGAATTGACTCTGTGTTAGTGATTTTAATCTTCTTAAAGAGACCTGGAAGGAAGTTCAACTCAATCACTGAGAAAATCCCAGTAGTCATGCTTTTGTTTCTGTTTTGTTTTGTTTTTTGAAATTGACAAGTTGATTCTAAAATTTGCATGGGAATGCAGGGCTTAGAATAACGACAATCTTGAAAAAGTTGAACAAAGTTGAAAAGCTTATGCTATCAACTATCAAGACTTATTTTATAGTAATTAAGATGATGTGGTACTAACCCAGAGATAGAGAAACGAAGGAGACAGAAAAGTCCAGAATATATCTAAGATGTTCTCTTGATTTATGACGAAGGCATTACTGCAGTCCTCTATGGAAGGAAGACTTAACACCAAAGGGCACCTGATTAATTGGGGCGCCATATAGAAAAAAAAAAAAAACTAATATTAACCTCCTGCTTCATGCCAAACTAAAAATCAATTTCAGATGAATTATAGATAGAAATATAACACAAAAAACAGTAAAGCTTCTAAAAGAAAGCGTGATGGGGGCACCTGGGTGGCATCCAACTCTTGTTTCAGCTCAGGTGGGATCCCATTGGTGGGACTGAGCCCTGTATGAGGCTCGGTGGAGAGCACACAGCCTACCTGGGATTCTCTCTCTGCCCCTCCCTGCTGGCATACACACTTGGGCGCATGCTGTCTCTGAGTATAAACAAACTAACTTAAAACATGATGGTGTATCTTTATGTCTTTCTGATAAATGTTTCTTAATACCAGAAAGCACTAAAATGTAAAAGAAAGACTGACAGATCAGATTTCCATAAAATTATTTCTAACCATGAAAAGACACCACCAGGAGAATGAAATAAGCCACAGACTGAAAGAAGAGATTTGAGATACATATATCTGACAAAGGGCTTACTGGAGTATAAAACGGGCTCATGGGAATCCATGAGAGTCATCCCCAAAGAAACGTGGACGGACTTGTGAACAGGCACATCACAGAACAAGATATCCAAACAACCAAAGCGTATGAGAAAAGGTGCTCAACTGGCCCTACGGGAAGTTCAAGTTAATAGTCACGCTAATATGCACGGAAAGGGCTGAACTGACCAGGACGGACGAGGACTGAATGGATGCAGCACCTGAAGTGTTGCACATGCAGAAGTGACCGGAGTCCGGCCCGAGAGCTTAGGAAGGCTCTTTGCACGTGTGGGAGCTGGACAGGTGTGTTCCCTACGGCCCAGCGGTTCTGTTCTCGTCTTCATAGCTCGCCAGTGGGGCATATGTGTGTGCAAGAATTTCATAGTGCTCCTAGGTATCCTTTCTTCTGCCTGCAAACCGAATTGCCCCTTCATGACAGAATGGGAAACCTACCATACGGCCTCGAAAAGGAACAAGCTATTGTTATTTACAACCTACACGAATCTCCTAAATGGCAAAGGAAAGAAGTTAGACACAAAACAATACATACTGCTGGGCTCCATTTATATAAAATTCAAAAATAAGCAGAACTATCTTGTTAGGAATCAGAGTGAGTTTTACTCTGAGAGAATAGATGTGGTTAGTAGGAAGGAGAACTTCTGGTAATAACGTTACTTCTGTATTTGGGGGTAAATAAACGAGTGGGTTAAGCTTGTGTAAACTCACAAAACTGAGTTCTTAGATTTATGCCCTTTATTCGCATCATAGTTCAATAACACAATTTTTAAAACAGCAACACAAAATTGCTTTAGTAACTTATCCCTCTAGGCAGAGGATCATCTTCACCACAATACTTGTCCACCCCTCACCTGTATTATACTTAGAATGCCACCAAAACCCCATTTCAATTTTTTTTTTTACGGCTCCACGTGGCCCCGAGAGAGGACAGCCAGCTGTGCGGCGCTCCTGAGGTCCGCGTAGATGCGGTGGTGTCCACAGGCAAGACCCCCAGATGAGGGGAGTCCGCAGTTTTCCTTTATTCAGAATCTCCCGCCAGAGCCTCTCTGCTCCCCACTTCTGCACTTGTAGTGATAGCAACAAAGACAGATCTCAGTGAGCACCTGGGGCGGGTGCATCACTAGCATTTTGTGTATGCATGCATATATTCTCATCTCATTTTTTAACCTTTAAAATTATGACACATGAGAAAAATGTAAAATATAAATACTTGTTTTTAAATTGTTTTATTAAAATTTTTTAAAATGTTTATTCATTCTTGAGGGGCAGAGAAAGACATAGCATGAGCAGGAGAGGGGCAGAGAGAGATGGAGACACAGAATCCAAAACAGGCTCCAGGCTCTGAGCTGTCAGCATAGCCTGACGCAGGGCTTGAACCCCCATATCATCAGATCATAACCTGAGCTGGTCAGCCACTTAACCGACTGAGCCACCCAGGCACCCTTAAAACATTTATACATAGGCCCACCAGCAAGGTCACAGTGTCGAGCATTACCAGATTGCAGAAGCCCCGTCTGCCCTGGACAGATGCTCTCCGTTATCTCTGTGTATTTACTCAAATGCGTATGTGTGTGTCAATTTGCATTGATGCAGCCTTTTACTTTACCATTCATATTTCAGTTTTATCAGTTGACCTGATCATGTTTTTTATGGCAGTTTCCCCTCTAGCAAAGGACCCAGTGTAGGGTTGTGTCCCTTTAGCCTCTTTTAACTAGAAAGATTTCCACAGTTTTTTTTTAATAGTTCATTGTCAAATTGGTTTCCATACAACACCCAGTGCTCTTCCCCACAAGTGTCCTCCTCCATTACCTCCACCTCTTCCCCCCCACCCTTCAACCCTTGGTTTGTTTTCAGTAGTCTCTCAGGTTTTGCATCCCTCTCTCTCCCCAACTCTCTTTCCCCCTTCCCATCCCCATGGTCCTCCATTAGGTTTCTCCTGTTCTCCTGTTAGACCTATGAGTGCAAACATATGGTATCTGTCCTTCTCCGCTTGACTTATTTCGCTTAGCATGACACCCTCGAGGTCCATCCACTTTCCTACAAATGGCCAGATTTCATTCTTTCTCATTGCCATGTAATATAATTGTATATATATATACCACATCTTCTTGATCCATTCATCAGCAGTCAGACAACAAAGGAAATAAAAGGCATCAGAATTGGCAAAGAAGACAAACTTTCCCTTTTTGCAGATGACATGATACTCTACACGGAAAACCCGGCAGACTCCACCAGAAGCCTTCTAGAACTGATAAATGAATTCAGTAAAATTGCAGGGTACAAAATTAATGTACAGAAATTGGTTGCATTCTTATACGCCAATAATGAAGCAGCAGAAAGAGAAATCGAGAAACTGATCCCGTTCATAATTGAACGAAAAACCATAAAATACCTAGGAGTAAACCTAACCAAGGATGTAAAAGGCCTGATGAAGACTATAGAAAACTTATGAAAGAAATTGAAGAAGACACCAAGAAATGGAAAAACATTCCATGCTCATGGATCAGAAGAATAAACATTGTGAAGATGACATTACTACCCAAAGCACTCTACACATTCAATGCAATTCCCATCAAAATTACACCAGCATTCTTCTCAAAGCTAGAGCAAGCTATCCTCAAATTCTTATGGAACCGAAGACCCCGAATAGCCAAAGTAATATTGAAGAAGAAATCCACAGCATTTTTTTGTCTTTTATAGCATTGTTACATGTAGTCCTTTCTCTGCCTTTACAAAGAACATTTCTCACCTGGTGTTTGGTGTTTGTTCTAGTCATGGTGAGATAAGGACTTGGTAGTCCTGGCTGGAATGCTGCACAAGTGATGTGTTCTTCCCAGGGTGTCACATCTGGCAGCACATGATGTCTGTCTGTCCCTCATCTGTTATGTTAATTTTGATCACCCAGATAAGTGCTACCTGCCTTCTCCACTCTATGCTGCTGTTTGCTCTTTCTCCTTTGCACTAATAGGCAGTCTGCATAGAGACACACAAATACACTGTTTGTTATTAAGGTTCCCCTTGAGTTAGTATCCATTAATGAGTTTTGCATGATCCAGTCTTTACCATAATGACTACAAAATGATTATTTTCAACTCCACCAAGATTCCTTCCACACTGACCAGTCGACCCCCACCATTTTACTGGAAGCAGTTATTTACTTATTTAATGTCTATATAACTCCTTATTGATGTACTTATGTAATTATTATCTGTATAGACTTATGAATACCTATCTTCCCTGTTGGTTAGGACTTATTATTGAACTCAGTTATTTTAAATATATTTTTTTAAGTTCATTTATTTGAGAGAGAGAGAGAGAGAGAGAGAGAGAGAGAGAGAGAGAACACAAACGAACATGGGGGAGGAACATGAGAGAGAGAATCCCAAATAGGCTTCTTGGTGTCAGCACAGAGCCCAACATGGGGTTCAATCCCACCAACCATGAGATCATGACCTGAGCCAAAATCAAGAGTTGGACACCTAACTGACTGATCCCCCAGGTGCCCCTGAACTTAATTTTTTTGATGCTGAAGTTGTTCCAGGTTTTGCCAGTAGAAACCCCTTCAAGCTGGCTATTATGTCCCTGTACATACTCTTGTGGTGTGTGCCCCTCCCTCACTTTTTGAGCACTTTCTTTCCTGGTATAACAAATCCAGTCCATTAAGATCTAATTCAAATGTCATCTTTTCCAGGGCAACTCCCAAGATTAATTCTGTTCCAGAGATGGTCTTTATTTATTTATTTATTTATCTATTTATTTATTTTAGCACATAGATGTATAGATGATACTGAATGCTTACACTCAGAAGTGATTTCTAATTGTTTCACTTATCTGATGTAACTCTTTAATAGATTTTAAGTAGTGTATGGCCAAGGTCTGGGCATTTTCTACCTGAAAAATGAGCTCACCCTTGGAATCTTAGATAGTTTTAGTTATATAGTAGATCCCAAATAATGCTGTTCTTATAAATAAATGAAGGAAGGAAAGAAGAAAATTACCTTCTTGAAGAGTGTTTCTATTTTATACTTTACAATTTCCATGTTGATTGGAAATGAAGCTGCCTGTTGGAGGGTAATTAGAGTTAGGGAAGAAAGCAGTGGGAATTAAGTGTGTCTGTACTAGAGATAGAAAAAAAATCAAAACATAAAGTCAAGGACCTCATCAATGAGTATTTAATGATCTCAGTTACCCAACTGACTGGTTGACTTATTCCTTTTATTCATAATTTGAGGCAGTTTCATTGCATTATTATATTTCATCAAGTGTTCATTTTTCGAGATGACATAGTTGATATTTTTACTTGTTTTGCTTAAGATTATATTTGTTTTTATTAAAATTTATTTCTTGGATAGATTAAATGATATAAAAAGTTATTGACTACTTGCTGTTTTGTGGTGGTGAATAGTCAGTTTGTTGTCAGGAAGTGAATAGTAGAAGCCTTCACCCTTGATGTTATTTCTCGAACTGATTCTTGATGTCCATTTCTCTCTGTTGGCTCTGAGCCTGTAGAGATAAGATAAAGTAAGTCTATAAGTATGACTCATTTGCCTCATGCCCCACTACTGTAGGGTACATGGATTTATTCCAGGGATCAAATTCATCAAAGTTTCCTAAACTGAGCTAGTGTGGAAAATAACAGTGGGTGTCAAAGACTATTTATGTAATGAAAATTTTGTTTTATTATTTTTTAATATTTATTTTGAGAGAGTGCATGCACATGCATGAACAGGGGAGGGGCATAGAAAGAGGGAGACACAGAATCTGAAGCAGGCTCCGGGGTCTGAGCTGTCAGCACGGAGTCCAACGTGGGGCTCGAACCCATGAACTGTGAGAGCATGACCTGGGATGAAGTCAGAGGCTCAACCAACTGAGCCACCCAGGAGCCTCTGAAAATTTTATTTTTTTAAAGTAGCATTATAAAAATAACTTCCAAACAGTTAAGTTCATTTTGTTAAAAGCCCCTTGAAGACTTAATTTGTTAAGATAACTAACTCATTAATCATTTGTAGGCAGTCAGGTGTATCTTTCATAGGCTTAGGGAAGGGTTGAGCCGACTATAACTGTGGAGTCAGACCCATAAATCTTACACATAAGGAGTTTGGGACCCAGGAAAGTCAATGACAGTGAGTTGGTGGCAGAGTTGGTAAAAGAACCAGCTGTCTTCTGACTCTTGGTTAAGTGTTCTGTTTACTATACCTTCAAGTTATAAGGTTATAAGGTAATAATTTCACTCACCTTATTGGTATACCCACATCCCCACCATCTGCTTAGTAAGCCTTGATGGTTAGAGGAAGCGTGGAGACTTGAGCCGGCTGTGAGCGTTACTCTGAATTCCAAATGTCCAAAATGTAAATTTCTGTGTTTTTACTGTAGTTGTAAATAAGCCCTGAGACATTTCAGATACTCTTTGGGTAGAACATGAGTTAACCGGATAGAAAATGAGTCCCATAGAAATCCCTGCCCTTCTATAAAGGCTTTTAGATTCATTTGTTACATGTTTACTTACGTTGCTACATGGCGGTGACCACTGGCATTAGCTATACCCTATTCACCTGCTGAGGTCAGGCTGCGTTATGCTCCTCAGCTCTTCCGGCTCCCCTATCCCCCAGCAGCTTCAGAAATTCAGTTCATATTTGAGATTTATTCTTCGCCAAAGTCAGTGCTTATATTTGGGGATATGAAGTGACTTGCCAGAACTGATAGCATTTGTTGCTGAGCCTGGTAGACAGCCAAAAGCTACAATCACTAAGTGAGGAATTACAGTAGAGGAAGAACATGGAACCATGAAACACAGGCTAGGAGGACCCAGCAGTCCTGGGGAGTGGTGCTGGAGTGGAGGCGTAGCCAGATGAAGGGACACGGAGGGATCACTCTGGGCAGAGGGAGCGTCATGGAGGACAACTGGAGGCAAGAGAGGGAGCTGGGCCAGAACAGTAATGGCTGGAACACAGACAGCCGGGGGAGTCGGGGAGATGAGACTCAAGGCAGAGAGCCTTGATTCCAGGGGTGCTAGAGGCCCTGGGAGGCCAGTTGAAGGAGCTCTGATTTGATCCTAAGGCAACAACAAGCCAGTGAAGGATCCATACCATTTTGGGGGCACTGGTCTTACTATACTCATCATTGTATAGTGCTCTCTCTCTGATAAGACTCTACTCCTTGAGAGAAGGGCTTTATCTTCTCTGTCTTTGTGCACCGAGCATCCCCCAGCATGGCTGTCACAGACCAAGTGTGTTGTGACTTAGCGAAGCTGAATGAATGGTAAAGTTAATAAGAAATAATTACCATCGCTTTTTCTGGGCCAGTGTCTGAAAGAGTGCAGGCTTACTTTGCTGTGGCTTAAGTTAGAGATCACTGACTTCTGTAGAGAGGGTGGATTCTCACATGTTTTAGAAGTATGTTTATAGGGAACCGTTTTTTTTTCACTATGTCCCTAAAAGTACAGGAAGTTAGAGTCGGCTCCTAGGTTATTGGGAAAATGCCTGCCAGTCATGGAGGGAACTCAGTCTTTGTTCTGTGCTCCTCACATCAGCTTAATTTTCAGTCTAGGTTGTAGTCAGGAGTGATGCTTGTTTGAAGTGTTTGTTGACAAAAGCCCTGGAAGCTTTGGGTCACTCTTGACGGGGAAATGCTGACATTCTCAAGACCACTTCCAGAGGTGACCCTATCGGAGCCACCTCTGGTGCTCACAAAGCACCGCTCGCAGTGTCCAGATTCAGGCACGCCGGCTTGTGGTCAGCCCCATATGATCTCCTTGTCATTTCTGTAGGTGCTCTTGGGGTTCAGCATAAAATCATCATACTGTTTGGTGACTTGGTAAAACCTGCCTTTGTTGTTGTTTTTTTTTTAACCTGGATAAAAAGCGAGAGTCCCATACAATGGTTGTTTTTGACAGTGGTGGGTACCATCACAATTGTTTTTGGTATTTATTTTTTTAAACATTAAATGAAGTATTTGACTGATTTCTGACCCTTCAGGATAGGTAGTAGCAGCCCTCCATTCTGTATTTATTGCCATGGAAACCAAATCTAGGCTAACTCTGCTGCTTCAGAAATGCTCACTGGTCTGTGGGTTTGTTGGTGAGGCTCTTGGCTGATACTGTAATCCCTTATGATCTCCATGAACGTGTGTGTGTGTGTGTTTCTTCACTTGGATTAGTAGTTATTTTGAGCAGAATCTATCTCTAAGAGTCGTGTGTGGGTTAGTTCTGACCGAGGCAGGCCAGTGTGGGTGTGCTGCCCACTCGTGTGTATGTGCATGTGTGACTCTTGAAGGAAGCATGGAAGTGGAAACTGCCATTGTTTCCTCCCAAGGGGTAAAATGCTATGTCTGGGCATCTTTCTCTGGAAAGGCCCCTGTTTTTCTTGTACAGTTGGTCTTGAGTGTGGGTGGGTGGGTAAGTGGGTGTGTACACAGGAAGGTGTATATACATGTATATGTCAGACTACTTGTCTCCACCCATAGTGTATGTGACTCAAGTTATATGAAGGAAAAAGCACTTGTTGGTGTCTTTAACATTACAGTTCTTTTTATGTTTTCTTGATCAAATGGAGCAATTACGTCACGGATGGGGATTTGCCACCATCTTTCACTTAACGTCTCATAAACTACTAAGATGCAAATCATCTCTACAGCTCTCTGGCCTTCCCAAATTAGACATTCTAGCTTATGAGTTTGTAGGAATAATATGCAATACAGTGAGAGTTCTAACGTGCCCCAGATTAAACCCACAGTGCCTGTCTTGCCTTGTGAATGAACTGGACTGCTGTGCATGGGCTCTACTACTGGGACTCTCTGTTGATTGCAACAGAGTGATGGCCGTTTCTCCTGTCAAGATGATGGGGTCCAGATGCCATGTAAGACTGTATTACAAAGACAGTGCTTCATAAATATTGCTGGGAGAGAAGGATCATGGAGACCAAACCTAATGTTGAACTTGGATTTTTTCCTTGTTGGCAGTTTGCCCTTCTAAAAGGGAGGGGTGGATGTACCTCTCTAGAGGTTTTCTTTCAGTATCATTTGCTGCCTTCTTTAACCTTTTGTCTTATTTCTTGAGGGTTTCCCCAAGTCGAGGGCCATGAAGTTGTCTTTTACATCTCTGTGATCTCTCTCTTGATAACAGGATCCATTCTCAAGGCTTCAGTTCCTATCTCTTTGCAGCCTTCCATCCTCTCCTAAGCTCTGGCCTTCATTTCCAGCTTCCTGCTGAGTAAACATGTCTGCCTGGATGTCCTACCTGCTTCTTCCCCAACCTAACCCAACCGGTCAGTTCTTTGTCATCTCTAGTGTTGTTAAAGAATCATCACCATTTTTTGAGTCACTTAGGCTTATACATTGGTCTCTTCTGTGACTATTGTTTTCTTTTTTCCCCAAATGACTGACTGTTCATACATTACTGATTTTATTTCTTTAATAATTGTTGCATTCCATTGCCAATTAGAGAACTATAGTATAGAATGAACGCCCATTTGCTGTAGCTTAACAATCAAAGTTTCAAACTACCAGGCTCTCCTTTTCCCAACACATTCTGCAAATTGCCGCCAAAGTATTTGTCCTCAACCTTATCTCTGACTAATCCACTTGTTTATTCAAGAGTATTCAGTGGCTTCCCGTTGCTTCTTAGCCACATTCCACAATGTACCATTCTCAGATTCATTATGCCTTCCAGACTTATTCCTTGGCATTACCCTGAATACTTCATGGTGTCTGTTGAGCTAGAAAACTTGGCTTGCGTCCAAATAGAGTTTGTATCAAACTAGCAGTTTTTAATTTGTTCAAGTTTTGGTTTATCTGTCTCACTGGCTAGACCGTAACTTCCAAGGGTAGGCCCTGTGTCTGTTTTCTCTCATAATTGTATCTTTTTTACTTAGAATTGTACCTGGCATATAGCACAATAGGTAAATTTGGAATGAATGAGTATATTAAGTGATTTGCAACCACAGAATGTTTTGAGTGCATTTCTCATGCCTGGAATATCTTATTTGTAAGTCTTCGTCAATTGTAAGAACTTCTGTGCTTTGATACTCAAATATTACCCCTTAGATTAGCTGCTTCCCAATCTTTACCTTCTAATCCTACCTTGTTTCCTTTCTTCGTTTCCCCCGCTGGATGTGTCCTTTTCTTCCTCCTCCTGGTTGCTCTCAAGTTCTTCTACGTCACTTGCCATACAGTAGTGTCCTATTTTGGATACTTGCACAGGATCAGCCTTAGCTCCATCTAGCAGTGGGGGTTTCATGTTGATTCTCTTTGGATTCCTCCTTCTCAGTGATTCAGACAACTGTGTAGAAAGCATGTTTAATACATTTGCAGATGACATGGAACTGGGAGAAAAGCCAACTGCCTTGATATTCAAGAACGCCTTGAGAAGCAGGAAAAGTAGACTGAATCTAAATTAAAGAAAAATGGGGTGCCTGGGTGGTTCAGTTAAACATCCGACTTTGGCTCAGATCACAATCTCATGGTTCTTGATCACAATCTCATGTCCCTCCATGCTGACAGCTCATAGCCCGGAGCCTGCTTCAGATTCTGTCTCTCTGCTCCTCCCGACTTGGGCACTGTCTCTCCCTATTTCTCAAATATAAATAAACATCAAAAAAATTTTTGAGAAAAATGTGCATTATGCACACAGGCTTTAAATCAGCTGTACAAGTGTAGGATGGGAAGCATCCAGATTAGCAAAAACTTAAAAGTGTTTGTTGACCTTTGGTTCAGTGTGGAAAAGGTGATGTGGCTACCCAAATGCTGAAGCAGCCTTGAGGTTTGATCATGGAGGTTATTATTAGAAGCAGACTCCAGAATGAAGGAGGTGATGGTTTTCCTTCGCGTTAGGCTGAACTGTCCACAGATAGGGAAACGCTGGGACATACTAAGTGTAAAAGGACCAGAATTTTGAAGCATCTGGAAACCAGTCAGTCCTGGACTGTAACTGGAGACATTTCACACGGAGTGGGGTGATGATAGCTACATCTTAGGTGATAGATGACATTTATTAAAGAAAGATAAAAAGCAACAGGTGGCTTTCAGTGAATAGGAAAAGGATGGAACATTCTGTTGGCCAGAGCTGTCCCAGATAGAATTGATGTCCTCCAGTGAGTTTCCTGTCCCTGGAAATGCTCAAGGCAAAGCTGTAAAATGCAACTAAATAGTCTGTAAGGTCTTTTATACCCCCACAGTCTCAAGATTCTAGATTTTCTTACATGTTCTTACTTTTTGTGAAGAGAAGGGGGAGATTCCTTCTTCTATATTCATTTACTCAAACATAAATCAAAAACTTTAAATGTCCTCAGTACTATGTTGTGCCAGGCATGAGGGATACAATGATGACTATTAATATGGTTTTAATTACTGTAGGAAATGGATGTAAACTATGGTAATGCATTTTGATGAGAGTTACAGAAGCATTTAGGAGATGCCATGGGAAGATAGGGCGAGGATGGGCATCTTTTCCTGGATGATCTAGGGAAGGCTTCACAATGACATTGGAGTCATCTGAGACACTGCAGTGAACGGGAGCCTGCCAGGAGCATGGAAGGTCTGGAAGTTCTGGACTCCTGCAAGGGGTAGTCTCAGTAGATTCAGGTGAAGGTGTACAGGGGCAGGTAAATTCATTCTCTTTGCTAGTCCAAAGATTTTTTTTTCAGGATCAATTTTTTTTTTTTTATAAAAGAAACACTTGTTCGTTTTAGAAAATCCAGTAAATCAAAAAAAAAAGAAAGTAAAGGGAAGGAAAGAAAGGAAGAAAGAATCTCCAATTCTGGCTGCTGCATTGGAAAGTAAGGAGGTGTTGCGGGTGGGGTTGCCATTTGAAGAGGGTGACCCTGGAAAACTTTGCAGAGGGAAAGACAAATAAGCAGAAACCTGCCAGGCGAGGGGCACCCCGCAGTGGACAAAGGGAGTGTTAAACTTCCAGATGGAGAGAATAATAAGTACACAGGCTGTGAGGCAGGACACGTGGTGCTTGAGGAGTGGGAAGGAAATGAGTGTGGTTGGGATGTGTGAGCAAGGGGAGGCTTGTAAGTGAGGGTGGTGTGGAAGGCCAGAGACGGAATATGTGCAGCCCCGGAGGTCACGCAGTCCACAGTTGCATTTCATTCCTAGCGCATTGGAGGCCCCTGGGAAGATTTGTAAAGCACAGGATCTGGTCTGTGCTTGGACCTTGTCTCTGACTGCTATGTGGGGAGTGGACGGCGGTGGAGAGTGGGACCCAGGAGAAGCAGCGGCTAGTTGACAGGCTATTGGAATAGTCCTGGCCAGAGCAGATGATGATGGCTCGGACCAGAGCAGTGGGAAAGGGGTGAATAGTGTGGAATTCTTAATAATAAAAGATAGGGGCTCCTGGGGGGCTTGGCTGGTTAAGCATCTGACTCTTGATCTTGGTTCAGGTTATGATCTCACAGTTCATGAATTTGAGCCCAGCATCAGGCTCTGCACTGACAGCTTGGAGCCTGCCTGGGATTCTTTCTTTCCCTCTCTTTCTGCCTTTCCCTGCTCACATTCTCTCTCTCTCAAAATAAAGAAACTTAAATAAATAAATAAAGTGAGCAATAGGACTTTGTGATTACATGTAGGGTGTGATGAAAAGTGAAAGAAAGTATAATTGATCATTTTATATCAGAAAAACATTGCATCTCTTTATTATTTTCATATTTAATACAGTTCCCATGAAGTAAAATCCATATAGTTCTCATTATAGAGTGTGGATTCAGTCATTCTTAAATATCGGTGTTTTTTAAAAAAAAATACTGGGTTATCTGATCCCCCCTCCCCAGAGAATCATAAGCATATACTTGGTCTAGATGGGCCCTGTCTGACATTTTAAATCAATATTCTTTTGCTAAGGTTGTGTAAATCTTCCTCTGAAGATTAGTTTATCAAAGGGGTTTTGGGTTTTTTTTTTGGTATTTTTTTCCTATTTAATGAGTAATTATTTGGTTAATTTTAGAAAGTTTAAAAAAAGTGGTAGGGGCGCCTGGGTGGCTCAGTCGGTTGAGCAGCCGGCTTCGGCTCAGGTCAGATCTCATGTTTGTGGGTTCGAGCCCCGCGTCAGGCTCTGTGCAGACAGCTAGCTCAGAGCCTGGAGCCTGCTTCAGATTCTGTGTCTCCCTCTCTCTCTGCCCCTCCCCCTCTCATGCTCTGTCTCTCTCTGTATCAAAAATAAATAAAACATTAAAAACAAAAAGTGGTAGACAGAGCCTAAAACAGAGCTTGGATAATCGTATTACCTGGATGTATACGTATTAACATTTTGTGGTAGAAATTTTCAGACAAAGGCAGATTAATATGGAGTTAATGAAGCATACACAGGTCCCTTTCTGGGCTCTGATAGGAGTTCAGGTAATTTTGTGTTCATCATTCTGTATTCTTTTCCTAAAATGGTCTGTCTCCATATTGCATAAAATTTCGGCAGGACAAAACCAGAATCCAGCCCTATTTCCAGATTATTTATTTACAAGTAAATTTCACTCTATCAAAACCAGAATCCTACTTCTAGTAGTTTTTATCTCCTCAAACAGTATCAATGTCTTTCTCTGCTCTTGAATATCATTTTTATGGAGGATTGTCTTTTAACATAAGCCTCTGCCATAATGTGTTAATTAAATGACCACTTTTGAGATGTTGACACTAAATAAGGCTTTCTTCTATTTGCTTTGATACTCCTCAGCTTCATGCTGTGGGTCTCTTCCTAGAAGGGACAGATGATCTGGAATGCTCTCATCAGGAGTTCTGGAATATTGCTACCTACACGGCTATTTCTAGGAGTACAAGTGAAATACTTGGTGAGTCATTTGTTTCTTCAAAATTCCTCTTCCTGTCAGAGTAGTATTGTGGCTTTAGGTGAAGTTTGGGGTGATTCTTGTTTTAACAATTAGTTAAAATCAATGAGCTTTTCCATACTATGGAAATGACTAAATTAAAAATTCTGCTTGGTAATGTTTATTTAAAACTTTTTCAATTAATAGCATGCTCATTAGAATTATTCAGCCAGGTTAAGATACCATCTCTGGCTATTCCACAAAGATGACAGTGGATGGGTGCCTGAGCTTTTACAGTATTTGCGACATGCTTATTGTGTAGTCACGAACAGCAGCAGGGATCTTAATGAGGAAGCCAATAGTCTAAAAAACTCTATGGAGTTAATTTGAGGATTCCAAAAAATGTCTAAGAATGTGAATTCATCCCCGAGAGTATACAATTAGACCCCCAATGTTTTTAAAATAATGAAATAAGGAACCAAGATGAACAAATTGGTTTTCAGATAATCAAGCGTGATCAGGTATCTTTGCCTGAAATGACCTAACACTGATAAAGTATTTTACAAAACAGCTTTTTGGAGCTATTAAAAACTATTGCTGATCAAAGGGTTTGGGGGTATTTTCTGGTACATGAGCAGTCTCAATGGAGTACGCTACTCTATTTTTACCACTTGCATGATGATTAAATGTGGAGGGTCAGTGACTCCCAGGCAATATGGTAGGCTGGATGATGGAGATAGCGTGGAGAGAAAATTTCCAACTCATGGAGTTGCTACAGTGTAATTAAGTTAGAAAGCCCATAATCCAGCTTAGAAGCAAAAAGAGGAAATTCTAAGGAGATAGAAGCTCAGAGGAAACAAAGCTGGAGCCTGAGAGTTGGTTACACCTGAAAGGCCCTGTGGCTTGTGAAACTCGCCGGAGCCTGAGGGGCTGAAGCTGAACCAACGACGGGGAGTGGGAGTGGAAGCCAAGGCCAAAAGTCCTGTGTACCGGAAAGGGAGTCTTCTTCCTGTGCTTCAAGCTGGGAAGACTTAATCAGGGCGGTTCTGTCCATTGGCCCAGGGACCCAGTGACTACAGGAGGGACCTTGGGTGACAAGTAGAAAAAGTCATTTGGGAAGAAATGGAAACTTGGGTCTTTTCTGGAGGTGTGGGAGTTGAACCAACCATTTTTTTCAACCAATACTCATTTGTTAAGTATTTATGTTGAGAACATTCATGTACTGTTTTTCTAAGTTCTGCACAAATGTTTATCTGCATGAGCATTTAATCCTGATAAGGACTTTCTAAGAAAAAATTGGTTTAGTGAAAAGAGGCAAATGCCAAAGTGCCCCATGGGGTCCCCTGCACAGCTTAGGCTGCGTGGGACTCCCACAGGGGCTTTCACTGAAGGTACGCTACTCTGAAGGTTGCAAAGCGTGCATGAGAACAGCCATGACAGAAAATCAGCCAACACAATAAACAGAAGAATTCATTTTCATCACAGACAATAGAGTACTATGTGGAAGTGATCCCATTTTGTAGGTGCTGGAAATGGAAGTTTTGATTTTTTAAGTGACATATATCATACAGGCAGTCCATGGAGAGCCAGGATAAAATCTGAATTCCAGAGACCAGATTCTTCATCACTAGCTTCTACTTGTTTATTTTCCTACAAAATTACGTTCTTCACAAATTCCATATAAAGTCACCAAGCTCTGGCTCTCTAGATATCTGTAGATACAGATAATCACGAAGATACATTCTTGTCAATAAATAACTGTAGTTCAGTTAAAAATGCTAGTTAAAGCAAATATACACCTAAGTCCCAGTAAGTTCCCTGTCAATGTAAAGTATGCATTTCATTAATTTCTTTAAAAAAAATTTTTTTTAACATTTATTTATTTTTGAGAGACAGAGAGAGACAGATCATGAGCAGAGGAGGGGCAGAGAGAGAGGGACACACAGAATCAGAAGCAGGCTATAGGCTCTGAGCTGTCAGCACAGAGCCCGATGCAGGGCTCAAACCCACGAACTATGAGATTGTGACCTGAGCTGAAGTTGGATATTCAACCTACTGAGCCACCCAGGCGCCCCCATTTCATTAATTTCTTGATCAAGTGTTCTCTTCTTTTAGTTCCAGTTATTGTGACTTCTTCCCAGAGGCAGAAACCTCAGGAGTTGCCTGATGTCCCTCCCACCCCCCAGATACCCAAGCCCTTGGCCTTGTCAGAGCAGAGGTGGTCTTCCCCTCCAGTCTGTGGTAGTGTCAAAGCTTAGCTTCCACAACGGGTATCCCTGTTTCCCCCTCACCATCTGTACAGGGAAGGGTTTCAGCTGTCAGTCCTCTCTCAAGTGGAAGTAAATCCTATGAAAGAAAACATGGTACCATGGTCTGAACTCAAATTTTCTCCACTGTTGGCTTCCGTGGTTACTGCAGGCAGACGCGAGTTTCTCCACTCATCCATTCACGTTTCTCCTTGGATAATGCCTCCCTACCTCCAGAAATCTTTTTCTTTCCAGGCTTTGATTTACAAAGGCCCTGAGCTATCTGCTTGTGTTGCCTAGCATGGTTGTTAGGATACAGTGCTGAGTCACATATGCAGCCTTTTATTTCCCTTACATTTCACTTCAACTAAATCCTTTACTTTCCCACCATCCTGCAGTGTTGCCAACTCTTTGGCTAAACCCTCAATAGACTTCAGGATACTCTGCTAATCGGAGACTCCTCTCAACCTGTGGTTCTCGCTGTCCTCACCCCGTGGAGCCCAGCCCTCGGCTTCATCAGGCAGATCTATTTGCTCTTCCTTGCACTTGATCCTGTATCACGTTTAAGCCACTATACATGTTGCCGTGCTCCTAGTCTAATCTGGAATTTCTTCCTTTGTTTTTATTGCTAAACTATTTTTTTCTTCTTTGGAGAACCTTCATTTTTATGATTCAACTTCAAGGTTCCATTTACTTTTATTAACAGACCAGCCCTTGTTGGTTCTAAGTGTGGATAACCCCTCACACACACCAGAACTCCCCCCTACCGACATCAGCTACTACCAACTGCCCGAAAAATGGGTGCCCCCCCCAAGGTCAGTAGGACGGATAGGCTTTCCTTGGAGCCTTCCTACCGTCTGGGGAGAAGATGCAACAATGGGACAAAATGCAGAAGCACAGTTACTTAAAACAGGGCCATGAAGGTTGAATCGTCAAGATAAAGCTTTTTTTGTTTTCCTCATAAGTTTTCCCCCCATTGGATTGGGGGCCTCCGGGCAAGGGGAGAGAATTTAAATAAGATAAAGAATGTTATTTTTTCTGCACATGGAAGGAATTGTGTATAATTTGGACCCATCTTCCGCTGGTTGTCAGAAAGATTCAACAAGGAGGCCTATGAAAAGTGCTTTGCTCAGCAGGTGGTACTTAGAGTTCAATGAAAATTGATTTATTCTCATTTATAAATTGATAGGAGGTCCTGACATTTTTGAGAGGCTTTTTCTGCTGATGAAAAAATCCAGACATCTTGTCTGACATCCAGGAAAAAGCTTTTCTTGAAACATTCAGGGCCTCAAAGAGGGGCAGAAATAGAGATGAAAATCCTAGGGATAGCACACAACTTTCCCTTTCTCTCTTCTTATGGTTGCCTGAATAAACGAAATCCGCTAGCCGATGCGGATGGCTTGTGAGTGGCTACCAGAGCCTTGCCAGGTCACCACATTTCTTAGGCTGTTTGGCTCACCACACAGCTCTTCCTCGCCACCATTACGGTCTCAGTGGGGGGCTTTGACTGCACTCACTTTTTACTGCCAATTAGGAAAGGGACTTTCCCCTGATGGGTCATCCGAGCTCTATAAAATTTTCTGAAAGAATCCTTTGAGTCCTATAGGAATGGCGCTGTTTGCAGTGATGCCATTGGAGACACATAGCTTTTTATAGGATTTGCTCTCAGAAACAGTGTTCAATATCAAAGATAAAGGAAGAGAAAGCCTCGTCGGCACACTTGACTGTTCCTGGCCGTCCCCAGCGCTGAAAGATGAGCATTTGCGGTTGTTGGTGACTTACTCTCAATGTAGATAAAGTCGCAAAATCAAAGTCGGACAAAATTAATTAGGTCTGGGGTCAGAGAGAGCCATTGTGTGAGGTGGGCTGCGTTGGAAGAGCATTTCCTGCCACCTGTGTCACTGTTGCCCTCTCCGTGCGCGGGGCCGGGCTCTCTGGGGATGATGCCTGACTGGACACCCCTGTAAGGTGTAGGGCTGCTGATTACGGGGCAGCTTTTCCCAAGGGATGTGTCTCGGCGGGGCCTCCCCTGGGAGAGGTTGTTTAGATGTCACACTACTACAGCTTTTCTCTAGACTAATAACAGATGCCATAGTTGTAACCAGGACTTGTCCAGAATTTTGGATTAATTACTGCTATTTCTTTCATCTCTGTGAACATGAGTTTTCAAACTGGCAGAGCTATTTCTTCATATATGTATATATGAAGATCAAGTGCAATAATATTCATAAAAGAACTTTCAAATCAATGGTCTACATTCGGCGGGGAAGTTACATTCAAGCTCAAGGTTTGTGTGTTTCCTTAAAGGTTTGCATGTATGTGAAGCCTGCTTAAATATTTTCTGTTTTTTTGAAATTTTCATAAATCGTGGGGATATTCTTTCCTTGATGTGTAATTTTTAGGCACTAGCAATGTAGTGACCATGATCCCAAATGAGAACATTTGCAAGGATCTACTCTGTGTGTCAGGTAGTGGACTGGGAGATGTCGTGTATTTTATTTATGTATTCCTTAAAAGTTCTATTTATTTTCAAAGAGAGTGTGTGCGGGAGGTACAGAGAGGGAGAGAGAGAATCCAAGCCCTGATGTGGGGCCCGAACCCACAAAACTGTGAGATCATGACCTGAGCTGAGTCAAGAGTCAGACATCCACTGACCAAACCACCCAGTTCTCCCTGGGAGAGGTTGTTTAGATGTCACACTACTACAGCTTTTCTCTAGACTAATAACAGATGCCATAGTTGTAACCGGGACTTGTCCAGAATTTTGGATTAATTACTGCTATTTCTTTCATCTCTGTGAACATGAGTTTTCAAACTGGCAGAGCTATTTCTTCATATATGTATATATGAAAATCAAGTGCAATAATATTCGTAAAAGAACTTTCAAATCAATGGTCTAGTGTACAGTCTCGAAGTTCTATGGAAAACCATTACTTGGTATAGTCCCCGTACTAGGGAGCTTATTAAGAAAGGGGGGCCAAGACTCTACGGGAAGGGAAGGGAGCCATATGTTTAGGGGCCTGAAGTACACCCGGGGTTTGTCACCCGCGATCTCATTTAAGCATTAAACAGCCCCTGCTGTTAATTCTCACTCTGCGTACTGTTTCGTAACCTGTAAATCTGGGACCGGGACTCCAAAGCCAAAGCTTTTCCCAGAGATGGAGTCCGTATGGTATAAATCTCTTAGACTGTCAGTGAGGAGCTCTTCCGTCCTTTGTTTGGCTGGACTTCTTCTGGGAGTGTCTTGACAAGCTCCTGGAGTGCTATTTCTGAGTTGCACAAGGTGGAAAATGCTCAGCTCTGTAGGTGCCTAATTTTGGTATGAGTTTCATGGCCTTAGTTTTTCCATACTCTGTTCTTTCAAATACAAATGATGACATGTTTCCCATATCCAAAGGAGTATATCACTTGTATAAACATGATGACACCAAGTCACACCCACCCGCCAGTTTCAGACGTGTATCTTTTTTAGAGTATTTTCAGTACTAGCTTAAGATATTTTGACCTAGAATGTTACCAGTTTTTAAGACCCTTGTGTTTCCTTCTGTGATTATAACTTTTGTCTTTTCTCCAAGAGGGGTCTACTAACCTGAATGTCTGGTTTCGTATTTTCTGACTTTTCTCTGTGGTTTTATATGTTTCCCTCTGTATGAATTCTTACAAAATATAGTTTTTAGTTTGAATATTTTTGAACATGAAATCAATAATATTTTACAGTATAAATTCTTCTGCTGATTTTCATTTTCCAGTGTGATTTTTAAGATCCATCCTTGTTTTTATATGTGGATGGAATTCATTCTTTTTCACTGTCGTTTAAAATTGGCTGAGGGAACTGTCATTTATCTGTCTGTTGATGGACATTTGGGCTCTTCTCCTGTTCTGTGCTTTACAAATATTGCTTTAATGAATTTTGTTTGCATATTTTGAGTCCATGTTTATATACATTTTTTTCTGGAGCATAAATCTAGGAGCACAATTACTGCTCCATAGAGGAGATAAATGTTCAGGTCTACTAGAAAATGCCAAATTGTTTATTCAAGTGGCTGTTTTCATTTCAGTACACACTCCTGCAAGCAAGACCTAAAAATTCCTGGTCTCCACTTTTCTGCCAGTGATGAATCAGACTGATTTGCCAAGATCATTGTGATTTAAATTTGAATCCTCTGATTATTTATGAGGTTGAAAATCTTTTCATATGTTTATCTGTCATTCTTATTTATTTTATTGCAGTCCTTATATCTTTTGTCCATTCTTTTATTGGATTGTCTTTGTTCTTTTTTTTTTTTTAATTTATTTTTGAGAGAGAGAGACAGCACGAGCAGGGGAGGGTCAGAGAGAGAGGGAGACACAGAATCTGAAACAGGCCCCAAGTTCTGAGCTAGCTGTCAGCACAGAGCCTGATGCGGGGCTCGAACCCACAAATGTGAGATCATGACCTGAGCCAAAATTGGAAGCTTAACTGACTGAGCCACCCAGGCGCCCCTTGTTCTTATTTTTAAGAGTATTTCCCCCTTGGGTACTAATGTCTTACTGTTTTTATGTATACAAATAACTCCCACCAGTTGTGACTTGCCTTTCTTCTTTTGTTAAGATACCATTTGATAAACAGAAGTTCATCACTTTAATGCAGCTAGACTTACCAATCTTTTCTTTATGGACCACAGTTTTTGTGTGTTTTAAGAAACTTCATGGATGTAAAGTAAAAAGGGTCTCATTCTATGTTGTTTCCTAAAAGCTTTATCAGTTGTTTTTCTTTCACCTTCATTTTTAAAAATATTTGTCTAGTATAAATAACTAATCTGGACTTATTTTTTCTTTACAGTTAACTAATTTTCTAGCATGTTTGTTGAACAGTCAACCCTTTGCCCAATGATCTGCAGTACTGCCTATTTCATTCACCAGGTTTACATCTTGAGTCAATGTTCAGAAGATATTTATTGAATGCCTAACATGGTAGGCATTGTTCTGGATGCAGACATCCATTGACTGGTGGGATCTGTATTCCTTCCTACTGATCAATTTGTGTTTTTCTTTGTCAGTATCAATGGTCTTGATAACAATAGTTTTATATTAATTTGGCCTTTTTTTTAATAGTTAAATGACACTTTGGGTACAATTCTACGTTGCAAACAATTTTCTCTCAGATCCATTTTCTTAGTATCTACTAGGGCTGTTGACAAGGCAGAAGGCATTGGATCTTTGATCCTGTGCCTTACGAATACATTCCTTCCTCCCCTCACTCTGAAAGGCTTTATAGTCTTTTTATTCTGAATTTTCTGAAATATGATGATGTCTTGGTGTGGATTTGTTCATTTTTATTCATTGCTCTGGATGCTTAAGAGACACTCATGATTTGGAATATCATGTTCATTATTTCCAAAAAGTTTCCTTGTGTTATTCTATGATAATTCTCTTTCTGAAGAACCGGTTAATCAGATGTGAGACCTTCTGAACTTGTTCTCCAATTTTTTTACCCTGCTTCAATCTCCTTTGTGCTAAAACTTTATCTTCCAACCTTTCTGTTGAGTTTTCCATTTACACCATTATATTCCTAACAGCCAAGGCTGGTTTCCTGACAATGTTGTGATTTTATGCAACATTCTGTTCTTATTTCATAGATATTTTCTTACACTTTGAAGATTTAATGATAGTACATTATTAAAAAAAATTCTTTTGGGGCATCTGAGTGGCCGACTTCAGATCAGGTCATATTCTCGTGGTTTGTGGGTTCGAGCCCCGCATCGGGCTCTGTGTTGACAGCTTAGAGCCTGGAGCCTGTTTCTGATTCTGTGTCTCCCTCTCTCTCTGACCCTCCCTGCTCATACTCCGTGCCTCTCTCTCTCTCAAAAATAAATGTTAAAAAATTATTTATTTATTTATTTATTTATTTATTTATTTATAATAGTTTATTGTCAAATTAGATGGTCATGGTGGGGGGCACTTGTGGGGAGAAGCACTGGGTGTTATATGGAAAATTTCTTTTTAAACAGTCTCTGTTTTCTTCAAATTATGTATCTTTGGGTGTGTTTGCTGTGGTCACTGTCTGATGCTATAGGCTATCTTGAGATATCTTGGAATTCTTATCTTTCCATGAGGCTTAATAGCAGGAAACTAAACAGCAGACTTAAATTTTTTTTAATGTTTTATTTATTTTTGATACAGAGAGAGACAGACCACGAGAGGGGGAGGGGCAGTGAGAGAGACACGGAATTGGAAGCAGACTCCAGGCTCTGAGCTGTCAGCACAGAGCCCGCCACAGGGCTCGAACCCACAAATGTGAGATCATGACATGAGCCGAGGTCAGAGGCTTAACTGACTGAGCCACCCAGGCGCCCCTAAAAAGCAGCCTTCAAACTCTTACTCCACGGGGGTGCCTGGGTGGCTCAGTCAGCTAGGCGACTGACTTCAGCTCAGGTCATGAGCTCATGGTTCATGAGCTCGAGCCCGGCTTCAGGCTTTTCTGTGTTTCCCTCTCTCTCTGCCCCTCTTGCTGCTCATACTCTGTGTCTCTGTCTCTCAAAGATGAATAAACATTAAAAAAAAAATTGAAAAAACTTTTACTCTGTGTGTATGTGAGAGAGAGAGAGAGAGAGAGAGGGGAAAAAAGTGTTTTAACAGTGAGTTTCATAGTAGAGTGGGATTTTAACTGTGATAACAGGAAATTTATTAATCGATCTAGAGAAAATTGGTATATTTGTAATTCTGAGTTTTTTCCCAATTAATGAACAAGATTTATTTCTCCATATAAGACTTATAAAATATATCTTCAATATTAGGTTTCAATATTTGCCATGTAGGGGCATCTGGGGGGCTCAGTTGATTAAACTTTGGACTCTTGATTTTGGCTCAGGTCATGATCTCAAGGTTTGGGGAATCGAGCCCCGCTTTGGGGATCTGTGCTGACAGTGTGGAGGCTGCTTGGGATTCTCTCTTTCCCTCTCTCTCTCCCCCTCCCCAGCTTTTGTGCCCCCCCCCCCCGTGTGCACATTCTTTCTCTCTCTCAAAATAAATAAATGTTTTATAATAATAAAAATTTCCATGTAGAGGCACTTTACATTCTTTAAAAAATACATTCCTCTGTACCAGACTTCTTTTATTGTATTATAAACGGTACATTTAAAAATTCAATTTTCCAAATTTTTATTGCTAGACCATAAAAATGGAATTGATTTTTGCATTTACACTTTGCATTCAGCAAATTGCTAAGCTCTCTTATTAACTTTGATAACTTACATATAGATGCATTTGGATTTCCTGGATATATAATCATATCCTCTGAAAGTGTTACCTTTTATCCTTACCAATTCTTAAATCTCCGGGTTCTTTTTTTTTTTTTTTTTTTGCATTAATTACCATGTGGCTGAGAATTCTCAGATGCAAAATTGAATAGAACTGGCAATAATGGACTTCTTAGTCTAGTTTCTAATCTCAAAGACAACTTCTCAAGGTTTTACCTTTACTTAATTCACTCGTGCATTTGTTATACATAAATATTACTAAATTGGGAAAACAACTTTTTTCCTGAAAAGAATGTCAAGAACTTATATAATGAATGAGTGTTAAACTTTTTGGATTTCTTTTCTTTCTTTTTTTTTCTACTTTTTTTCTTTTCTTTCTACTTTTTTTTTTTTTTTTTGCATTGAGAGGATCATGTAAAGTTTTCTCCTGTGGTCTGTTAACACAGTGATTTGTGTTGACTAGTTTTCAAATGTTAAACTACCATTAAACTAACATTCCTGTGTTACCATCAATTTGATCGTGATACACCTTCATTCACATATCTTTTGGGCTTGGTTTGCTAATATTTTATTTAGAATTTTTGTTACACTGCGTGTACAATTTCTGTGGCACACGTCTGTCCCCTTTCTTCCTTTCACTCTTGGTCTTTTTGTTCCCACCTTCTTCCACATCTTCCAGCCACTTCCCTGTCCTTCCCTATCTCTTTCAGTTTTTCCTTCCTTCCCTTCCTCCTTCTCTCTTTTTTCTCTTCACTCTGATTGGTTTCAAAGCAACCTTCCCCGGCAGGTCTCTGGGGTGGGACTTGGAGAAGGTGCTGCAGATTTAATTCTGCTTCAGAATTACCCAGAAGTTAGAGCCATGAGGGGGCCCAAGGAGAAGGGACTGTCTCATAATACTCCTTACCTCTGTTCAGGTCTGCCCTTGACTCTGTCATGTTTGTCTAGGTAGGTCCCATCCCAACTCAAGTTTCTTGACCCCGCTACATGCGCCAAGCAGGTCAGTGTTCCTTATGTCTTCATTTTCCCTTCCAGGGTGCCAGCTTTCTCCCCAGCAAGGCCTGGAAGTTTCCAGTACTTGCCAGCAATTCAACAAGGTGTGTGTGTGTGTGTGTGTATGTATATAATCTAGCATTGCTTTTATTGCTATGGATATATATTATCTAGCATTGCTTTCAGCCAAAGTGTTGATGTGAAAAACCTATTACCAGAAACAACAAATTTATAACACATTTTAAAAAATTGTTTTTAGATATTTATTTATTTAGAGAGAGACTGTGAGCAGGAGTGGGATGGAGAGAGAAGGGGAGAGCGACAGAATCCCCAGCAGGCTTTGCTCTGCCAGCAGAGCCCGACGTGGGGCTTGAACTCACAAACTGAAAATCTGACTTGACCTGGAACCAAGAGTCGGTGCTTAGCCGACTGAGCCACCCGACACGACCAGATTGAGGGCACACTTTTAGTGATGATTGTAACACTTCTGTTGTTTTATAGCAGAAGATTTTAAGGAAAACTGTTCCTGGTATTGCCAAGAGAAAGTTTCCTTTATGTTTGTTTGATTGGCTATCGAATGTGGGGGGAACTTTGTAAAGCATTTGCTGTAAATAATATTATGTAAAAGTAGAAGTGGCCTGCTTGGGAGCACTCTGAGGAGCTGGATCTGGTTTGAATTCATCCCGCTTAGTTCTCTTTTTGGGAAAAGGTTTGGGGATCTTAAAACTTCCTTTCATGTTCCGGGCCCGGAGGCCAGCACTGGGTTGTACAGCTCTGCTTAATATTCACATGATTGAGGTCATTTTTGAACTACATCAAGTTTATCTCCAGAGCGTAACGCATAAAGGTATTAGGATGAAAATGAGCACAGTTAGACCTGGTTCCGAGTGAATATTGAAAGGAAGGCAGCCAAGAAGCTTTTTCGGCAATGGGCTGAGCCTGTCTGTTCATGGCCTTTGATCGATGCGTTGATTGTCCATGGGGTTAGAGGCAGTCCGTTCTTGACTTAGCTCTTTACAGCCCTTGGAATGCTTTGATTCTGGTTTAATTTGGGGTTTTAAATGTCTCTTTCTGCTCAGCATTCACTGCCTTGCTGCTTTATATTTACACATCCTTCCGTCCATTATTTAACTTTATTTTTTTTAAACTTTTTTTTAATGTTTTATTTATTTTGATACAAAGAGAGACAGAGCATGAGAGGGGGAGGGGCAGAGAGAGAGAAGAAAACACAGAACTGGAAGCAGGCTCCAGGCTCTGAGCTAGCTGTCAGCACAGAGCCTGATGCGGGGCTTGAACCCACAAACGTGAGATCTGACCTGAACCGAAGTCGGAGGCTTAACCGACTAAGCCACCCAGGCGCCCCCATTATTTAACTTTAAATGCTTGCTTTGTTCTGGAGGACTCCGCTCCCGGAAGTGAAGGGGACCGGACGGACACTCCTCTGGATCAAGAAATAAGCTCACACCCACAAATGACCTATGCAAAGAGACACACAAAATGTGACACATAGGAAGAGTCTTCATTGAGTAGGGTGACGGTCTCCTGCTGAGCAGCTTGAGACCAAGGAGAGATTGGGGTGAGGGGGAAGGAACAGAGACTGTCACCCTTGTTCACAGCGACAGGTGACAGTGTGGTGGGAGCAAACACAGCGAGGGTCTTAACACACACCAGGCTCCTTGTGATTGCCTTCACCATTTCTTGCCTTTGTGTCCTACTTTGCTTTTCTCATAGACTTCTGACGATCTTGGAATCCTGGCTCAGACGATGCCCCTTGTCACCATGTCGCTGTCAAAGGTTGTGTTCTTAGGTTTGTTTCGCCCTGTTGCCCTTGCCCCACCCCGGCAGCGCCTCAAGGAGTGGCAGCCCCTCAGCGCGGAGAAAAGGCTGGGTTTGCCCTTCCCGCGTCGGACTCAGGTGTGGCCTTGGCCAAAGCACTTACCTCTGGTTTCATGTCCGAGAAGGGCAGGGGCCTCTAATATTGTTTGCCTGCTTGCCTCACAGGCTTGTGCAGAGGATCACGGTTGGCAGATAAAATACTTGTTTTAGGCGTCAGGTTCCCTATTCCCTGGCTTCATTGACCAGTGAACTTGCTTTAATCCATCATGCTTTGCTTAGGGAAAAAATGTCACTTGAGGGACAGTGACAGCAGCAGGACTTCTCAGTGGATAGGTCACATTGGGTTGTCTTAAAAAGTAAGAATTTCCAAATGCATTCCAAAAATTTGCTGCATTTTAATCTCATCAGCTTCAAAGTCTTTCTTGCTTAGGCAGGGGGAATTTTTTTTTAAAAAGTGATATCCTTTGTTTTCAGGTCTCTGCCCTTAAACATTCTGTTCAGAAAAGGAAGATGGTTTTAGAGTATTTCATGTGATTTATTCAGATACTATTCCTGGGATCATTAGCAGCAAAAGATAGCAGAAGCCCCAAAAGGGATCTTTTTGCAGACTAGAAGAATCTTGTACATACCTAATATAATTAGTTCTTCACAAATCCGAGTTCTCTCAGACGACTGGCCCCTTTAGGACAAGGATGGGCCTCTATTAATCTTTGAATCACTTTGTAATAGGGGATTAATACTCATTTATTAAATTAATAAATGCATTTATAGAAGCATTGCTAGAAGAGTAGATTTAGGCTTTGAACCCTGTAGCTCTCTTCAAGTTTGCACACATTTGGAACATACTTCTTGAGCTCCTGTGGTGGGTAAGAGGCTAAGAGCAGAGAACACCCCATCCCTTTTCAGAGAAAGCCTGATCGCCTGGGAGAAGGGGGCACGAGTAAGGTATGTGCTGCATTGTGGGACGGCAGTGGGAGGAGCGCCAGCTCTTCCTGGTTGGGTGTGCACAGGTCAGGGAGTGATCGAAGTATGGAGTAGGATTTTCCAGGAAGACCAGGAGACTCCGCAGTCAGTCCAGAGAGGAGGGACTGCTTGGCCAGAAGACCGGAAACCTAAAATATTCCCTGTCTCTCTTTCTGGAGTGATTGCTGCGGTGGCTCCTGTAAGGTGGTTCTACCTGCGTTCTCCATGCCGGCACGGGGAGAAATTTCCAGGGCGCCTGCTGCAACCGTGTATAATTACATTGCTGCTAATGTCTGCCGCATGAATCTTTGGATTTTATTGTTTCCTTGAGTGTAAATTCCATCAGTGTGGAATGTACTGGATTAAAAATTGTTAGACCTTAAAGTTCCTTCTACACAATGCAGTGCAAAATTATTTTCTGAAAATACTGAACGTTCCCCCAACCTGTGTACTTGGTGCTAATTTCACGATACGTTCACATGTTGAAGATATTCTTAATCTTAAACCAGCTTGTCACTTTTTCTCAGTAGGTAAAAAAAAAAAAGATACTTTATGAAAAGTTCCATGTTTGTCTTAAAAATGCATTTAAATGTCTTTCAGATATTTATAAGCATTTTCTCTTGTCACCTATGTGTTTACATCCTGTATTCTTTTTCTCCAAGGAGTTGAGGAGGTAGATGGGGCCTGTTAATATTTTCTCATATTTAATGTAAGTGTTCACATATAGTTTCTTGACTACTTTCCAAATACATTTAAGATGCAGACATTTGATATTTTCATGTTGTCAAACGTGAACATTTTAAGATTTGGGGAGATTTAAGTCTAAATGCCCTTTCCTACTTAAAGAATAGACAAATTCTCAACTACATTTCCTTCTCCTTGTATGGGTTCAATTTGACATCCAGCTTGTTAACCCGTCTGGAGTTTGACTAGCCTCGCATAAGCGTTGAACAGATGACGGTTTTTCCCACATAGCTAAGAAACGCCCCCCCCCCCTCTTTATTGAGCGCCTCTCCCATTTGTCCCTGATTTGTGATTGTATGTTGATTTTCCTGTACCTACTGGCTTCCATTTCCTGGTTCCCTGTTGCTGCCTTGATTTGCTGAGTGATTCCCATACCAGAGCCACACTGATTAGCTTTGAAATGTTCTAATGTCTAGTGAGGCCGTTACTTTTTCTCAGCTTTACTTGGTAGCTATTCCAGATGAACTTTGGAATCATTTTGTCAAAATATTTAAAAACACAGCAGGGTGTTGATTTGGGAACATGTTAAATCTTCAAATTAACTTGGAAAGAATTACCTTGACTGCCCAGATTATTATTTTTTTGGAATTATTTTGTGTACAGTTGACACACAATGTTACATTTGTTTCAAGTATACAACACGGTGATTCAGCATCTCCACCCCTCACGCTGTGCTCACAAGGGTAGCTACCGTCTGTCGCCGCCGTACACGCCGCACAGTACCTTCAACTGTACTCCCCGTGGTGTGCCTTCCATCCCACGGCTTACTTATTCTCGAACTGGAAGCCTGGATCTCCCTCTCCCCTTCATCCATTTTGCCCACCGTCCACCCACCTCCCCTCTGGCTAATCTTAGTTTGTTCTTTATATTTATGGCTCTGATTGCGCTTTTAGTTTGGTTCATTCAGTTATTTTAGATTGTACGTAGGAAATTTTCTGTCTCTGACTTATTTCAGTTAGCATAATACCCTCTGGGTTCATCCATGTTATCACACATGACACAATCTCATTCTCTTTTATGGCTCAATAATAATCCTCTGTGTGTGTGTGTCCATTCATCAACTGATGGACACTTAGGTCACTTCCATATCTTGGTAAATAATGCTACACTAAGCAGGGGCGCATGCATCTTTTCAAATTACTGTGACATTTTCTTTGGGTAAATACCCAGCAGTGGAATTACTGGGTCACATGGTAATTCTATTTTTAATGTTTTCGGGAATCTCCATTCTGCTTTTCACAGTGGCTGTACTAGTTTACATTCCCACCAGCAGTTTATGAAGTTTTCTTTTTCTTTGCTTTCTTACTGACACTTGTTACTTGTTTTATGTTTTTCAATTTTAGTTATAGTCATTCTGACAGGCGGAAGGTGGTATCTCACTGTGATTTTTGATTTGCATTTCCCTGATGATAAGTGAAATTGAGCATCTTTTCATATGTCTATATGTTTTCCTTGTAAAATGTGTGTTCACATCCTTGGCCTATTTTTTAATCAGATTGGTTTTTTGGTGTTGAGTTGTATAGGTTCATTATATGTTTAGGATTTTAACCCTTATCAGATATGGCATTTGCAGATATTTTCTCCCATTCAGTAGGTTGCCTTTTTATTTTGTTGATGGTTCCTTGGATGTGCAAAAGCTTTTTATTTTGATATAATCCCAATACTTTATTTTTGCCTTTGCTGCCCTTGCATTGTGAGAGAGATCTGGACAAATGTTGCCATGGCTCCTGTCAGAGAAATCACTGCCTGTGTCCTCTTCTGGGATATTTATGGTTTCAGGTCTCACATTTAGGTCTTTAATCCATTTTGAGTTTATTTTTGTGTATGTTGTTAGAGAGTGATCCCGTTTTGTTCTTTTTCACATAGCTGCCCAGTCTTCCCAGCGCCACAAACTGAACAGACTATCTTTCCCATTGTATATTCTTGCCTTCTTTGTCATGGATTTATTAGCTGTGTAAGTGTGGGTTTATTTCTGTGCTCTCAATTGTGTCCCATTGATCTATGTGTCTCTTTTTGTGCCAGTACCATACTGTTTTGGTTACTGCAGGTTTGAAGTATATCTTGAAATCTAGTATGTGATACCTCAAGCTTTGTTTTTCTTTTACGAGATTACTTTGCCTATTCAGGGTCTTCTTGTGGTTCCATAAAATTTTAGTATGCTTTGCTCTAGTTCTGTGAAAAATGCTGTTGGTATTTTAATAGGGATTGCATTAAATCTGTAGATTGCTTTGGGTGGTATAGACATTGTAACAATATTAATTCTCTCAATCCATGAGCATGGGATAGCTTTCCATTTGTGTCATCTTTAATTTCTTTCATAAGTACAGGTCTTTTTACCTCCTTGGTTAAGCTTATTCCTAAGTATTTTATTAGAGGCAATTATAAATGGAATTGTTTTCTTAAGTTCTCTTTCTGCTACTTAGTTATTAGTGTATAGAAATGCTACCAATTTCTGAGTATTAATTTTGTATCCTGGAACTTGATTGACTTCACTTTTGACTTTTAGGTTTTTTGTGGAGTCTTTAAAATATTTTATGTATATAGTATTATGTCATCTGTAAATAGTGACAGTTTAACTTCTTCTTTACCAACATGGATGCCTCTCTTTTCTTTTCTTGTCTTATTGCTGTACTCAGGACGTCCAGTACTGTGTTGAGTAGAAACGACGAGGGCGGCTTTGCTTGTCTTGTTCCTGATCTTCGTGGAAACGCTCTCAGTTCTTCACCATTGAGTTATGTTAGCTGTGAACTTTTCATATGTGGCCTTTATTATGTCGATGTATCTTCCCTTCAACCCCACTTTGTTGAGAGTTTTTATCATGTACAGATTTTGATTTTTGTTTGCATATATTGAGTTTATCATATGATTTTCATCCTTTGTTTTGTTGATGCGGTGTATCACAGTGAATGATTTGCAGATAGTGAATCTTCTTGCATCCCTGAAATAAAATCCACTTGATTGTGGTGAATGATCCCTTAATGTATTGTTATATTTCATTGAGGATTTATTTTGAGGATCTTTGCTTCCATGAAAAATTGGGAGATTGGCCTGTAGTCTTTTGTGTGTGTGTGTGTGTGTGTGTGTGTGGTATCTTTATCTAGTTTTGGTATCAGTAATGCTGGATTTAGGGAAAAAATATATATGTACACACATATAATACTTACATAAATGTATATATATGAGAGAGAGATTGATGTCTAGTTTCATGATGCTGTGGTTGGAATGTTGGGTGCACACTTGAAAAGAATGTGTGTTTGTTGATTTTGGAGGGTATATTCTGTATATACCTGTGAGGTCTGTCGGGTCTAAAGTGTCACTCAGAGACACTGAATCCTTACTGGTTTTCTACCTGGATGATCTGTCTGTTAATGTAAGTGGGGTGATATAGGAAGTGATTCTTATTATTATTTCTCTCTTTGTGTCTGTTAATACATATGCTTTCTGTATTTAGGTGCCCCCTTGTGTGTGCATAGATATTTATAGTTGATAGACCCTCCTGTTGTGATACTTTATGATTATGTAGTGTCCTTCTTTACCTCTTATTAGTCTTCATTTTAAACCTTGACTGCTCAAATTACCCATTGACCAGGGTGTAAAATTCTGCCTTGTTCTCTGATTTACACACACATACACATGATTATACACATACCACACACACACAGGCTCACCACACATACACACATACATGAAAAACACAGCCACTGCTCCTCAGTAGTTTGTCTTCTCATCCAGAAAACTGGCTTGCCAACTCTTTTAAGTCTCTTTTATAATTCTCAGTTGTTTGATTTCAGTGGCAGTTTCAGATTTTTCCCCTCATGCAAGTATAACACTGGCTTTACATAGTATCTCCCCTTTCCTTAAAAATCTAAGTAAGTTGGTATTTACATTAGAATTCTACAACTTACAGAAGTTCAATATCCCCCTAAAATAATTTGCAACATTACTGCTTCTCTAATCACCACTGGCTCTGAGCTCCTGCCTAAACGGATGGAATAAGTTTAGTTTCTGGATCATTTGCCACCTTACCTTGACTGCCTGGATTCTGTACACATTGGCAGGGATTGAATTTAGTCTTAATCTCTAATCTCCACTTGTCTCCCCACCCCACAACACACACACACACGCACACACGCACACACTTGCATAGTCACAGTCAAGTTCATGTGCTCACACATACACAATCTACTCTCAGAAGTCTTTTGTAGATTTGGGAGTCTTGGGTACAAGATTGAGAGGACATAAAATTGAACCTGAAATTCCCAGGTTGTTTAAAACTCTTCAGCTATCTCCCTGCCTTGTTCACTAGGCATCTTCTGTCCCCAAAAGCCACATTCTTTATTATGCAGCACAATTCAGGTATCTTTCTTTCTCCCTTCCCTTCCCTCCCCTTCCCTTCCCTCCCCTTTCCTCCCCTCCCCTCCCCTCCCCTTCTCTTCCCTTCTTACTCTCCTTGCCCTCATGGTTTTCCCCTTTCTCTAGTGACTCAATAAGATAGTTTTCCTAATTAATACAGTTCCATCCCTGATTCAGGGCCAAATGTACAAATAATATCCCCACATTGCTTGGTTTTCACATTGCTTGTTGAACTTATTCCCATATATTTTTATTTATTTATTTTTTTTTAGTAGCTATTAAGAATGGATGCTTTGGGGCACCTGGGTGGCTCAGTCGGTTAAACATCGGACTTTGGCTCAGGTCACAATGTCACAGTTTGTGGGTTCAAGCCCCACATCAGGCTCTGTGGATTTGATTCTGTGTCTTTCTCCCTCTCTGTTCCTTCACCATGTGTGCTCTGTCTCTTTCAAATAAATACTAAAAATTGTTTGAAAATAGATGCTTTTATTTTAGTTATTGTGGCATTCACGAAACCTTAGAAAACCTTATGTATTTATTTTATATCCTCACAGTTTCTAATTATTCACCTCAGGTCTATGGGTATTTTTCTTAAAAAGTCTATAATGCCAGTTGTAATTAGTCTACTCTTCTGTTTTCCAATGGCTGGATACCTCATTTTTGTTTTATGTCCTGTTGTGAAATACAGGGGGTTCTTGAGGGGTGTGTGTGTCGTGTGTGACCCCCTCCTCCTTCAGCAAAGATTCTCTGGAATTTGTAGGGTAAGCTAATGGAAGAGATGATACACCAGTTACAGGATTCCTTGACATTGTTCACCCATAACATCAAGGAATCACTTGGAATGTTTTGAAAGCCACTTTCTGGTAAAAAGAGATTACCAGTTGTGGCTTCATAGACACGGCTGGTGTCAGCAACTGGAAGCTGCCAATGTCAGTCTTCCAATGAAAGAATATTAAGCATTTATCCCTTTTTGGTCACTGTTTCTCCAGAGACAACACCATCATTTCTTATTATAGATTCCTGTCATGAAATGCCTAACATATGACTTTCGCACATTCCCCTGACTTCGTGATAATATCCTAGCTTACCAGTGGTTAAATTTTGGAGAGCGTAATCCTAAGTGTTGACTGTATTTGCTCTCTTCTTCCTGTGGGGTAGCAGTAGTGGTTGAAGTAGAAAACTTAAAAACTAGTTTAAAGAGCCTCATGGTTGCAGAGTTGGCACTTTGAACCCAATTTCCCATTGAGGGTCACTTCAAAAGTGGGAGAAAAGTCTAACTAATGAAATGAGTAAACTGAGGAGGTGGAAGAATTCCTGGGGGAAGACAGAGAGGAGTCCAGTCCATCTGAAGCTCATTTTGCCCCCAGACACAGCTGCTCTTCCTGAGAAGTCTGTTAGTAGTAGGCTGAGAAGCTGACCAGCATTTCTGGGCGCATGGTGGGGTGGGCACGGACTGTTCCCTGGCGTCGGGGCCTGGCTAATGCCTCTTGCTCTGGATCAAATGTGGAAAGGCCAGAATTGATGGGCACAGGCGTATGAGGGGAGCTAGAAATGAACAGATTTTCTTTCACAGGACTGCTCTCCAGCTTCCAGCTATCTCGTATTTGAAACTGCCAGAAACAACTGGAAATCCTCTTTGGAAAAAGAAACCCGTCCAGTGCTTAATGATTTCTACTTTTTAAAAGATGGAGGGGTGCCTGGGTGGTTCAGTCCATTAAGCAGACTCTTGATCTCAGCTCAGCTCTGAGAGTTGTGTGTTTAAGCCCCACACCCAGCATGGAGCCTACTTAAAAAAAAAAAAAAGAAAAAGAAAAGGTATAATGTGTAGCACATAACCAAACACGAGATAAGACTATGTGAACAACAGGAGAAAAAATGGACGATAGTTGTGCTCGCAGGGGCTCCAGATATTTGAGATGGATATTAAAATAAACATGCTTACTATAGTCAAAGAAATAGAAGAGAAGATTGAAAATGCCGTCAAATAACTAGATAGCGTAAGACAGAAATGGCAGCTTTGATTAAAACAAAAAGCCAAATATAGATTCTGGAGCTGAAAAAAACAGTAACTGGAATGGATGGCTTTAGTAGCAGATTGGATGTAGTTGATAAAAATAATAAATTATAAGTGAATATAAATATCCAGAATGAATCACTGACAAGTGAAAGAATAAAAGGATGGAAAACATAAAAGAATAAGTAGGTAAAAAAAAAAAAGTGGTAAAACAACAACAACACTACAGCCAGCAAGTCGTTATACTATACTTATCAGTGAAATCTCAGAGAGACAGGAAAGAGGAATGAAGAAAATGCAATATTTTGAAAGATAATGGTCCTGAATGTTCCAAAATTGATGAACAGCATCAAGTCAGAGACACATGAAGCCCTGTAAATATTAAATGAAGAAAACTTTAAAGAAATCTTTATCAAACATGGAAATATTAGTGAATATAAAAGACAAAGAGAAATACTTTCAGAGAAAAATGGACCACTTTGGGGGCACCTGGGTGACCCAGTCAGCTCAGCGTCCACCTCTTGGTTTCAGCTCAGGTCATGATCTCCTGGTTCATGGGTTTCAGCCCTGCACAGGGCTCTGTGCTGACAGCGCGGAGCCTGCTTGGGATTCCCTCCCTCCCTCCCTCCCGCTCTGTCCCACTTGCCCCCAAAATAAACGTAAAAAACGTCAGGTGAGAGTATTTCCTTTGCTAGATATTCAGACTTAAGGAGAAGCTCCAGAAATTAAGAGAATGTAATACTGGCATAAGAATAAGACAAATGGACTAGTGAAGTAAAATAGTTCAAAAACATAGCCACGCATACATAGCCACCTGATTTATAATATAGGTATTATTGCGAAGGCAATGAAGAATGGATACTGCCATTAGGTATCATGTGGATAGGGAAAAAGGTGAAAATTTGACCCTATTTCATATCATACACAGCATTTAATTCCATGTAACTTGTAGATCTAAATCTGAAAGGCAAAAAATAATGCCTCTAAAAGATAATATTGGAGAATATTTTCCTGACCTTCTGGTAGGGAAGTATTTCCTACACAGGATAAAAAAATTCGACCCATGAAGTCTTTTCTTGCTTTAAAATATGCTAATTTTCAGACACATGTAGAAGTAGAGAGACTGGCATACTAACCCCCACGCGTGGATGCTGGCTCCAAACATGATTAGCACGAACAGGTTTTGTTTGATTCCAACCGGCTCCACCCCGCACCTCCCCCACAGGGCTCTTTGGAAGCAAACCTCAGGCATCTACTCTTTTATCCATAACTACTTCAGTAAGTTTTTCTCAGAGATGAAGGATCTTTTAAAAACAGAGCCGTAGTACCATTCTCACACCTAAACGTGACTCTAATTCCTTAGTATACTCAAATATCCAAGCAGTGTTCTTATCTTCTTCATTGTCTCTTCATTTTCCCCACAGTTGTGGAAGGTTTCCTCTTCCTCACGTGACCAAAGCACCAGTTACCCAACGACTCCTCCCCCTTGGGCTGCCAGACTCTCATTTCTTGGTCCTGGAGACAGGATGACGTCAGGACTCATCAGGTCTGTGTCCTTAGGTGATGGTTGGGGGAGGGGAGAGGAGCTCCCAGGTAGCTTGTCTGCGCAGGCGTGGTGCGCCCTGGCCTTCCCCGAGGTGTTGTCTTTAAGTCTCTTTTAATCTGTACGTCTTCCTGTCCCTGGTCTTAGCACGGTATTTCTGAAAGTAACTGGGATCTGTTCCGAATTTTGCCCCGTTGTGTGGTTTGGCATGGTCCTTTGTGCTTGCGCTTCGTATAAATTAGCGGTTAGATAGAGGGTTGATCAGATTCGGTATCGATATTTTGTAAAGAATGTTGATGTTGCGTTCTAATTAGCAGAAGGAATCTGATAAATGCTTGTCTCTATTCTTTGTGATGTTAATATTGATCACGGACCTCAGTGGTCAGCTTAGTACATTCATTTTTAAATTCCCCATCATCTTTTTACATAACGGATTTAGCAGCCCAGATGCGTTGCATAAATTGCCTAGATCCTGTATGTCATTAAAGGCTGCAAAATGGGGGGTATTTAAATTTTCTTTTTCCATTTTTTAAATGAATTCCTCATTTAAAGAATACTCTTTTATCAACTGCTTAATCTGACTATAGTTCATAGAGGAAAGGCAGGATTAATCTTTGATTCTCTCCTTTTATATACCAGTTTTCAGAATAATAGGTGTGTTTTATAACAGTCCCCACTTTTGGCTAATGAGATTTTAGTATTATTAATTATCAGATTTTCAAGATCCTTGAAACGTATGTAACATTTATTATTATTTTGGTGTCTAACTTATCCTGTTGGCCAAAGGTGTACCTTCAAGTTGATGCCTGAATCCTTTTGAGATGTGTATCAGTGGTCTTGGGAAGGTGACATGCTTTCTTCTGGGGACAAGAGGGACTACGAGGTTCTTCCCGTGTCTATCTTTCCCCATGTACACAATCAGCCTTTTCCCCTGTGAAAGACATGATTGATCATTTTGATGATTTTGGTCATTGTTTCTACATTCTTTTGTGGGTAGAACAAATAACTGTGATTTTTTTTTTTTTTTTATAAAGGAAGTACATTTGAGTGTCTGAGTGTCTCAGTTGGTTAAGCATCTGTCTTTGGCTCAGGTCATGATCTCATGGTTTGTGGGTTTGAGCCCCGGGCCAGGCTCTGTGCTGACAGTTCAGATCCTGGAGCATGATTCAGATTCTCAGTCTCTGTCTTTATGTCCCCCTCCCCTGCTCACACTCTGTCTCTCTCTCTCAAAAATAAATCCAAAAAAAAAAAAGGAAATGTATTTAAGTTCCAATTAATATGTAGGGGTACAGGCTTTTTAACTACTTTGGTTTCATTCTTAAATATTTTTTCTTTTTACTTAAAAACCTTGGTTTCTACTAACATTAACATTATTATCATTTTATTTTATTTTTTAATTTTTAACTTTTATTTATTTTTGAGAACCAGGACAGAATGTGAGTGGGGGAGGGGCAGAGAGAGGGAGACACAGAATCTGAAGCCAACTCCAGGCTCCGAGCTGTCAGCACAGAGCCTGACTCGGGGTTCACGCCCATGAACCTCAAGATCATGACCTCAACTTAAGTCAGCTGCTTAACCAACTGAGCCACCCAGACGCTCCATTTTATTATTTTAAATTAAAATTGTTTGAGTACAGCTGACACACAATGTCACCGTGGCTTCAGGTGGCCAGCATCGTGATTCAGCTTCCCTGTAGGTCACGCTGTGCCCCCTGCAGCGTCGCTGCCGAGTGTCACCGGCCAACACAATTACAGCGCCATTCACTCTGTTCCCCACGCCGCCGCTTTTAGTCCAATGACTGATTCATTCCCTCACTGGAAGCCTGTATCTCCCTTTGCCCATGCATTTTCCCATCCTCCATCCCCTTCCCTCTGGCACCCATCGGTTTGGTCTCTGTGTTTATGGCTCTGATACTGCTTACTGTTTGTTTGTTTTTTAGATTACACATATGAATGAAAACAGACGGTATTTTTCTTTCCCAGTCTGACTTATTTTGCTTAGCATGGTACCCTCTGGGGCCATCTATGTTGTTGCAAATGGTATAGTCTCATCCTTTTTTATGGCTGAATGGTATTCCATTGTGTACATATGCTACACTTCTTTATCCATTCATCTCTGAACAAGTACTTAGGTTCCCTCTGTATCTTGGCTCTTGTAAATAACGCTGCAGTAAACATAGGGGGCATAGTTCCTTTTACAGTTGGCGTTTTTATTTCTTGGGGTAAATATCCAGTCATAGAATTATTTGAGGATGGTTTTAATATTTTTGCTTTACCTTGCTACTACTAACACACATACATGTGCACACACATACAGTGTTTTCAGGAAAAAGCATATTAGTTATACATATTATTAATAATATGTTATTAAAATCATTTAATGTTCTTTGAGTTCTTTTTGTCTTTAAGATACATCCCCACCAAAGATTTGCAGTCAGATTGTTTTAAAATCACTTGAAAAAATTTATTTCTCTGTGGTTACATACTTATTTTATTTGTATAATTTATTTGTCTTATAATTATCAAACATGAATTCAAAGATAAATATGCAGTATAAGGTCTAACTTTCTTTCCTCACCCGTCACTTTGTTTTGTTTTCCTCTAATCGTTTTTTTATTAGTTTGTATTTTATCCTGCCATTTGTTAGAAAATAAACACACGTGTATATGTACACACATAGATATTTGCGTTACTCATTACCTTGTAAAAAGTAACATACTATATATGCAATTTCCTTTTTTCAACTGAGCAGTATCACAGTGGATAGAAATACTCCACAGCTGCTCTTTCCGATAGCTGACTAGTACTCCACGGTACGGCTGCACCATAATTTCTTCAGCTAATTCCTATTGATGGTTTTGGGCTATTTCCAGGGTTTTAGTATTAAAAATAGTGCTGCAATGTCTAGTCAAATATGCATGTCTTTTTTACTTTTGCCTTTTTATTAGTGTTTATTTAATTTTGAGCGAGCGAGCGAGCATGTGTGGGGTGGGGCATAGAGAAGGAGACAGAGGATCTGAAGAGGGCTCCATGCAGAGGGAGGAGAGCCCAAAGTGGGGCTCGAACTCCTGCACCATGAGATCATGACCCAAGCCAGAGTCAGATGCCACCCAGGCATCCCTCCTTTTGCATGCACAGTTGTATTGTTGGGTTAAAGGGTAAATGCATATGTAACTTCCTAGATAGTGCTAGATGATCAAATAAAATATGTGGGTTAAAGTTAAGTGCTCCAGCAAAAGGCATCATTAAGAGAATGAGAAGGCAAATCAGCGAGACGTTACCTACAAGTACAGGCCCTTACCCAGAATGTGTATATGTACATATATGTGAATAAATCTTAAAAATCTACGAGATAAAGAAAGATGACCTAACCCAGGAGGAAGATGGGTTCAATCTCATTAAAAATATGAATATGAACTGAAATAAAAACTTATAATGCTAACGTGAAAAAGACTGCTAAAACCAAGTGTTGGAGAGAGTAGGAAGCATGTGGAAAATTGGCGGGATGATGGATTGGTACATTCTTGAAAAGAGTTTAAAGCTGAAAACACACATATTCATGACTCAGCATGCCCTCTCCTGGGTATCTGCACAACTAAAACGTGTGCCCGTGTGGACTAAGAGACGTGTTCAAGAACGGTTGTGGGGGCGTGCAGACCCCCACCTGCAGCGTGGCTAATACGCTGTGGCTCTTGATACAGTGCAATGTCGTGCGGTCTTGAAAACCTCTGCCTGTGACAACACGAACCTTTTTATTGCGGAGTGAAACACCCTGACACCCTATGTGCCCATGTGCTTGTTTTTAGAGGAGGGTGGGAGGGCTCCACGGGAAGGATGAATGGCGTGGCTCTGGTTTGTACCCAGGTGTCTTCAGTTTCCAACTTTGTGATCTAGGAAGCCTCCGTTCCTTTTAGTGATCAGTGTCCTCGTTTGGACAGTGGACATACTGACGTAACTGCTGTGCTGTGCTGGAGGATCAGTGAGTTAACACATACGCTTAGAGCAGGGCTTGGCACAGAGTTAGGTCTCAGTGCACGTTAGCCGATGGTCCCCCCGTCCCTCTCCTCTCCTCCTCTTCATTGTTAGTGTTGTTCTCGCAGGTCATGGTTATGGCGAAGACCAGAAACATGTCTTTTTTAAAAAGTATTTATCTTGAAAGAGAGAGAGAGAGGGTGAGAGAAAATCCCAAGACAGCTCCATGCTGTCTGTGCCCTGTGTGGGGCTTGATCTCATGAACAGTGAGATCATGACTTGAGCAGAAACCTAGAGTCAGATGCTCAACCACCTGAGCCACCCACGTGCCCCTAAACTATCTTTTAAGTAAGAAAGGAGAGTGTTCTCTCCTCTCTTTTAAACCCATATTAGGACACCGGCCTGCACAAACCACCTTTTAAGAGCTGTTACTACCTTGAGCCTGTGGACAAAAGCTGTTCTGCCAGATGTTCTGTTTAGTGCAGGTGACAGGGGTCTAAGTGGAGGGGTCGAACTGTATTCAGTCGCTTTGAGAACTGTACTCCCCTTTGGTATGTGGGACGGATGTTTTCTCTGATAAGGCTTCTGTGTCTCTCTGATCCAAGGGACTTCCGTACACTATAAATTTGTCTACCCTTTAAATCCGTTCATTGAATTCTTTATCATTGTCTAGTGCCATTATGGTTTTGTTCTTTAAAAATTTTTTTTTGTCATGTCACCAGAGCAGGTGGAGAGGATGCAGGCGTTGCTCTTTTGAATGGAAGTCCTCCTCGTGGTGGTTGTTATTTGTTTAGAATGAGGCTGTGTTTGACTCTTGTTACTTTGGTGGCTTTCTAATAGCCAGTTCCACTGGGGTAAAAAGATGCCATATCTTCTGTCCTTGAGTTTAGCTTAATTTCTGTTGGGTTTCCTCAGACTTCCTGGCTAGATCCCCCCACCCCGTCCCCTTCCTGGGCACCGTATACTTAAACCTCTTGCAGGGGAGACCACTTAGCATAACGCCTGGTTGGACACTCAATGAATGTTTGTGTAATTTGGATTGAATATGATGTCTTTATTTCCCTTATATTTTCTTAAAAATGGATCCCATTACTTCTCCCCTGGATTGTCTGTTGATGCAAGTCCTTGGTCACTGCAGAAATACTGGCCTCTCGCTCAGCCTTGGCTTCCCAACCTTCAATAGCTTTGTCTCTTCCAATTCCCTGCGAGGGCTCAGAGAGTAATTTGTGGCTCACAGGTCGCTCTTAAAATAATTTGGTGGAGGCAATGAAGTGGTTTGGAAGATGTAAGTAAAAAAGTAGAGCGCCTGGCTAGCTCAGTTTGTTAAGTGTCTGACTCCTGATTTTGGCTCAGGTCATGATCTTATGGTTTGTGAGTTCGAGACCCCTGTCAGCCTCTGCACCGACAGCACGGAGCCTGCTTTGGATTCTCTCTCTTCCTTTGTGCCCTCCCCCACTTGCTTGCTTGCACTTTCTCTCTCTCTCAAAATAAATACACTTAAAAAAATGGTAGGGATAATGATTTAGCTACAGATGTTTCATTCAAATCACAAATTCTCAGAGGGCATGGTAAAATGTGGCTCAATTCAAGGTCGGTTCAGTATCCAGTGTATCTGACCTTTGATGCGGACGCGGTAGTAAGAAGCTCTGTGTAGTGATGACAGGCATCATTCGGGAGATGGGCACGTCCTCGTTCGGGTTGGTCTCCGGTGTACATGAAGGCTGCAGAGAAAAGATCTGTTAATAAGTGGTAAATAGCAACCGAGCTCTCGGAGAGCTCAGATCTGGGGTGCAGGGGACAGATACTGCTTTTATGGGGACTGGAAGTACACATCCGAAGCCATCGCTGCCGTCTTTCCCCAAGACTGGGCAACCCCAGCAGAAGGCTGCAGCCATGACATCCATTGATTGTCTAAGGCTCATGCTGACTCCACTCCCCACGGCCTCTGAGTGTACCCTCAAGCCTGGGGAGGACTGAGTCCAGCTACACTGGGGTTTATCCTGCACAGAGCGCCTGGGCAAGGCGGGGATTAGCCTGGGACCTTCGTTCCCTCCGCTTCGTTCTCTGGTTTTCAGGGTCGCTCCTGTCTCTAAGACCTGTGCACCTTTGCACCTGGGCATCTTTATTGCCAACCAGAAAGGTCCTGGTTCCTAAGGAGGAGTGACAGGTGAAATGGGCGAGCTCCTCCTTCCCGGCCTCTGACTGCGTGAGAGGAGCCGCATGTACGCAGGCTGTGAAATGAAGCAGGCCCCGGAGGCTGCTGGCAGGGGCCCCGGCACTTCCTCCTGCTTTGTGACTTTTTATATGCAAGCCGGACAGACTGTGGTACTACTGGGCGCCTCCAGACCTCGCAGCTTCATCTTGCCCACTGCTCCTGGCAAAGCCAGAAGGTGAAGGAGCCACAGCAGGCGCCGCCCCCACAGCTGCAGCCATCTGCCAGACGGTGGAGTGCATTGCCAAGAGCAGCGCTGGAGGAGGGAGGCAGGGAGGAGGACCACGCTTGAGAAGAATCTGCCGCCCCACTTGGACCCCGGAACCCAGCAGAGCTCAGAGGTGCTTCCTTGCTCCCCTTTCCTACAGGAACTCTGCACGCCTCGGCTGCTCAGGAATGTTCGATGCTCAGCTCTGCCCACCTCCTCTGCTTTCCTGGAGGCGCTTTACCGAGTCTGTGTATCCTTAGAGCCTGTGTCTCCCAAGCAGGGCTTAGGTCCACGCTGGACCCTGTAGCTCCTTGTCTTCAGTCTGGTCCCTTAGACTCCTTCTCCCATGATCCTTTGCAGTCCCACTAGGGAAGCTTAATGCTGCTCATGTGTAGGCCGCCCGCGGAGGAAAGTTACCATGAGTTTGCTATTAATATGCAGGTCAAGGAAGGCTGTAAAAAAATTCCAGGATGTTGGCTGAGTCCACTCTTCTGGATCTCAGTGTTCCTATTTCTAAAGTGGGAGGTAGAATGAATAAATTCTAACATTTATTGGATACTTTAATATACATTGGGCATTAATTGAAACACTTTATATTATTTAGTCCTTAATATTATATTATCCCTGTTTTACAGATGAAGAACAGAGTCAAAGGGAGTTTAACTTTCCATGCATCTAGCAGTGGTGGAGCTACGGTTCAGTTTTAGACCGCTGCGCTTGGGGTCTTGTGCCTCCCTCCCATGCTGCTTGTTTGGACTCTTTTCCAGTTTTAAGATTCTCCAGTTTATTCAAGGCTCTGGCTTTTCTTTTTTTTTCTTTTTTCTTATCATGGAGGACACAATTGTTGGAGTGCAGGACTTTAAGTAATTATGTATTTCTTCTCCCAGAAGAAATGTGCTACGTCTTACCTGGATTGTTCGAATTCTCTGCTGAGTTCCCCCCTTTTCCTGACTCCAGTGGTGGGAACTGCCCACCGTCTATACCATACCCTTCCTCCTGAGCCTCCAGGAGCTTCCCCTGACCTTTCGGATCAAGTGTCAGCTTCTTGCTGTCTTCAGAGCTTCCCAGCTGTATGAATTTGCCTGCCCTATATGTCATCATTGCTTTCTAGCACATTCCTCCTTATAATAACATTGCATTCTTATTTTCCTCTCTTCCCACTTATTTTGCCTTGAACATTCCCTCTGTTTTCATAAGGAAACTTGTTTTACTTTTTGTTTGGTTCTCAGTTCATAACATTGATTCATATTGATTTTCCCATGGGCTGCCCAGGACAGACCCATGAGGCATCCACCCCAGATTATTAGAACCAGAGACTGGTCTGTCTGCCTCTAGACTTAATTCACCCAATTTCTTGTCAGAGGAATCTTTGAGAAAGAATAAATCTGTCCATATTACTCCCTTGCGTATACCCTTCCAGTGGATTCTCCTGTTCATATAGGATCTTGCTGTTGTCATCTTTCCAGCCCTTCCCTCCATCCGCCCCTCCCCCATCCGCCCCTCCCTTCACCCCTCCACCCCTCCACCCCTTCCCTCCATCCACCGCCCCTGCCATCCGCCCCTCCCTCCCTTCACCCCTTCCCCCATCTGCCCCTCCCCTCCATCCGCCCCTTCCCCCCATTCGCCCCTTTTCTCCATCCACCCCTCCCCCCATCCACCCCTCCCTCCATCCACCCCTTCCCTCCATCCAGCACCCTGCCAAGCCCTCTCCTCCCCACATGACTCGGCAGTCTTGACTACGCAGAGTCCCCAGAACCTACCACGGTGCCTGACAGCTCTGAGCTTTGTTCTTTCCTTCCCTGTCCTTCTCTTTTGTAGCCTGTCTAGTTCCTATTGTCCTTTCCAATTCTGGGGCCCGCCCCCCTCTCCCCCACGTTTCTCCGCCTACCTCTCTGCTCTGAGGTCATGCTCCCTTTGTGTGCACATCCATACCCCAACGCTTACCAGTTTGCATTGAAATGGTCTGTTAGGTGCCTTCTCTCCCAAACTAGAACTTTCCTGCACTGCATAAAGTATATCAAATATTCCTTTGAAACTTTTGAGTCCCCAGGTCTTAGTACTCATGAATTCTACAAATAAAGTACATCAATCTGAACTGAACTAATCCCCGTTTCATTGATCAGTAAACTGAGTCTGAGAAAGGTTAAATTAATTTCTGCAGGTCTCATGGCTAGAAATTGGCAAAGCCAGGACAACATTTCAGGACTGTATTTTAGGACTCTTGCCTAAGTTGTCCAAAATCTGTGACATAACTTTCCTCCTATTTTATGGGACAGGTCTCAAGAGGTATCTTGCTTGCCTATGTTCTCAGCTCAGGTTTATAAGGGTACCGTTTCCTGGCTTGCCTACTTTATGTCACATTTTCCACTCTTGTTTCTGATCTTTAGGCCAGGTCCTGCTGATTGCTCTTCTCTGCTTCATTCCCTGATGAAATGCAGCCAGTGGCCCCCAAGCACTGCTTGCCTTCTGACGGAAATCCCTCCAGATAAACCTGTGCACCCGGTCAGCACCCTTGCCTGGTCTGTGGAAATCGTTACTAAGCCCCAGTCTGTGCCCAGGAAATGAGGCTCTCCCTGATTTCTCCCCGTGTAAGTGCGCTGTCAGCCTCCTCCTGCCCCCCCATTTTTCCTAGACACTCCACTTGGCTGAACAGGCCTGGCATCTGACAGATGCTTAGCAGGATTTTCTCCTTCCTGCTGCATGGTGGAAAGAGCCAGAGCCTTGGAGTCAAAAGATCTGGGGTTGTGTCACAGCTCGTGGGGCCCCATTCTCCCCTCCAGATGTCGGGAGCTGAAATGGTACGTGCTGTGTTCAAGTTCCAGCGTCACTGTGGGATGAAACGAGATGCCGCATGTGAAACGTATTTTGTACATTTCAAATGCGCACACCTATCTGTAACACCGCTGATCCTTCTCAGTTGGGGATTCTGTATTTGCAAGTTGGCCTGAAACTTGTTTGTAACCTCAAAATCTGTACTCATCGTGCCTTCACGGGGATCTGTGGCCATGTACAGGGCTGTGAAAAACGTGGGCCGTTCCATAATGCACCTTCCCCGCTGAGGTGGAGCCAGGCAGGACCCTGCCTTCTAGTTTCAGCTCTCCTGCTGCAAACAAGTGTTCTTTTCATCATCTGCTTAAGTGCCACGTCTTTTGCATTTTTTGCTTTTTGCTGGTGATTTCACAGTTTAAAATGGCTCCCAAACCTAGTGCTGAAATGCTGTCTTGTGTTCCCACGTGCAAGAAGGCTGTGATTTGTCGTATGGGGAAAATACACATGCGAGATAAGCTTCATTCAGTCATGGGTTGTAGAACTGTTGGCTGTGAGTTCAGTGTTAATATACCACGATATATACTTAAACTGGATGCTTTCAAATAGAAACACACATAACACAAAGGTATGTCTTAATTGGTTGATAGAAACCTTAGGACCCCAGGCTCTGTGTTTATAGGAGCTAAGGTTTAGTATTTGGGAGTTCACTATTGCAGGAACATCATAGAACCTAACTAGTAATGAGAATTGAGTATTAGATTTTAAGAAAATATCTCACTTGAGGCTACTGCTCTTCTGTCTCTGACCCTCCCAGTTCTTAGCACAGGGATTAGCAAGCAGTTTTTGCTCCTTGAGGATCTTGGACAATCTTGTTCAAATCCAGATTGTGACCACCACCCTGGAATTGCAGACTGAGGAGTTTTTAATCCAGGTCATGGTCCAGGAGCAGCTGTGGAGAGGCGCTGACTCGGAAAAAGGCTGGCGGGGCGGTGGGTGGGGTGGGGCCGGCAGGATATGGACAGCCATGAGCTCATCGTGTTAGGATCAGTCTTCCCTGCTGCGCTGGGAGGTGCTCCCCCAGCCTGACCCTTCACTGCTGGAGGTGCCCTTTGCATCTTTTACTGAAGCTGCCAGAACCCTGGATGAGAAGGCCCAGGAAAGCGGAAGAGAAAAGCCACACTTGGTACCACTCAGGCCTGATATTTTGGAGGATCCCAGACACGTCATACTCTTCAACATTTTACTAAATGGTTTCCCAAGACATGGATGAGGAGAACCAAGTTGTGTCCCCCCCCCCCCCCCCCATCCCTTCCCGGCCTGTAGAGCAGACTCAGCAGGTGAGCTACTGCTGGTCACGTTAAGGCCTCACACCAGCGAAGAGGCAACGCTGCCCAGTACTTCAGTCCATTGTGTTTGGGCAAGGGAACGCCAGTGTCTCCTACACGGATTCACTTTTCCAAGTAATACCTGCTCCCAAACAGGACAGGAATTTTTACGTATATGTCATGTATACACACATGCACACACACATACATACATACATGCGACCAAGACCAGGTTGTGTCCAGTGGACAAACAAAACACTTTGTCAGAAGTCCGGAAGCCAGAGCTGGTGGGCCTCGTGCTCAGGGAAGGGCAGAGGACTCCGGGGAAGTCTAGTTCAAAATAATGGTTGCAGTGCAAGAAGGCAGTAGGCTTTGGACATCGGACTTTGCCGGATTCAAATGGTCTCTGCTGTTTTCTACCTAGCCTGTGAGCTTAGAGAAAATCTCCACCCCACAGTTCTTCCTCTTTTAGAAAAATGAAGACAGTGACGTTTATAGGGTTAGAAAAGACACTGGGAAGGTTCCCCAGCTCAGTGCACCTTGAAACGTGATAAGAGCTCCATCAATGAGTTTCTTCTCCTTCCTTCTCCCACCCTCTGTCGACAGCGGGAGGTCTTCTCATTTCTTGTCTGTCCCTGTGGTACTGGCTCAGTTCCAAATTCTAGATGAAATGCTACCTCTCCCACCCCCTTTCTCCCCTGCCCCTTCCTTTGAAAACTTCTTCCATTTCTTAAGAGTGTTTTGTGGAGGCGACTTTAACCCGTGAGCCAATTCCATGCTGCTGTGATCATAGTAGGGTGTGAGTGCGTCCCCCGTCCCATGTCATGTAGTAGGAAGAGGGGTCTGGTCAGGGACAGGAGTTTCCCTGTCAGTCCTGTCAGCCGTCTTATAGCAGATATTTCTCTTATCAGTTTGTCTCATCAAACAAGTAACAATCCATCCTTCCCAAGATTCATTCGAATCAAGTACTCTCTGAGCTTATGTTGAAAACAAGGGGAAGTCACTTGCCCATCATGAATGATCCACCTTCCCTTGGCTGAGCTGGGTGTAACTTCTGTAGGAAGCTAAGGTGTTGTCTTTGCCTCTTTATTCCTTTCTGTCTTAGTTTTCTTTGTAGCTCAGATACAGGCATACAGGAGACAGCGAGCAAATGCTTCTCCAATGGTTAAATAGATGACCAAGGAAGATTATGTTCGTTGAATCTAATTCCAGTGAGATTAAGCCCAGGAAGCCTTGTTTAAGGAAAATTGCAGGAAACTGTTGAGAAGGGTTTCCAATTACACTAAGGAAAACAAAGCAAAGTAATAAATGGAAAAAAAAAAAGTTACTGAGTTCTAATTGCTCCAGAAACGGTTGCCCCAAGTGACATTTCTGGGTGATTAGGTAATAGGGAAGGAAGCAGAGACTAGTTTTGGAGCCAGCGCTACAGATGGGCCTGAGGCCAGCCGTCGCCACGCATTTTTTCCCTCTATACTTTACAAAAGATGTGAAAACCAAGGCACAGAGAGTACAAGTGATTTGCCCCAATTCACACAAGTAATAAATAGGAGATCCAGTTTGAAACTAGTTTTAACTTGCTTCCCTCAATCTGCCCTCACAATCTACCCACTTTAATTCTGTGGAATGAGGGAATGGGACATCAGAAGCCTTTTACTTGTGAAGGATGCTTTTAGGCTGGGTTGCCTCAGTCTAATAAAAAAAACTTTACATGCTTCTAACTTGAAATTAGGTTGTGAAACACACACTGTTAGGCAATTGATATATTTGATTATATCAGTACTGAGGACCTCTTTTCAAGGAAAGATTAAACTGTTAGCTGAAATGATGGACTGGGAAGAAATGTTTGTGATCTCTAGAATCAAAAAGCAAATCATATCTAAAGTATACAAGGAACTTCTCCACTCAGTAGGGAAAGGCAGGATCTGCAGTGGTGAATGGGCAAAAGCCAAACCAAACAATAAAACACCCTGAATTTTTTTAATAGATGAGATGGCTCCAACTCACTAATAGTCAGAAATGTGCAAATTAAAACATTCACTTTTTTCATTTTTACTGACTCTGGGTGTAAATTGAATACCATGGAGTGTTAGCAAAGATGTGGGGAAGCAGGACCTTATTTGACCGGCAGATCGTTGGGCTGATGCAGACTTTGTGTGAAGCATCTGGTAATCCTCAGTGAGGTCAAGTACCTCTGCCCCTGACCCAGCAGTCTCATACCTGGGGACATATCCCACAAATGTCCTCAGGTAGGTCCCCGTGAGGACATGGCTGACTTGTAGCAGTGAGGAGTTGGAGCACCTCTGTGTGGATGTTGTCTGTGGACTGTCCTGTAGCAGTTAGACGCAAGAGTCACGTGCATGCGGGATGGATAAACCTTCAAAACGAGATGTAAAGTGAAAAAGGTAAAGAGAATGAGGTCTGTTACGCAGTACTACTCAGGAAAAATTAAAGAGATTAGACATTCAGGCATTTAAAAATTTTTAATGTTTATTTAAGAGAGAGAGAGAGAAAGAGAGTGCAAGCAGTGGGGAGAGGCAGAGGAGGAGGGGGAGAGAGAGATTCCCAAGCAAGGTCACTGCTGTCAAAGCAGAGCCCAATGTGGGCTTGAACTCACAAACTGCGAGATCATAACCTGAGCCAATAGCAAGAGTCAGATGCTTCACTGAGCCACCCAGGTGCCCTGTTATTCAGGTATTTTTATAATAAAATATTTTTTTCCAGCTTTATTGAGATACAGTTGACAAAGCTGTAAAATACCCATGGTGTACAATGTGATGACTTGGTGGACGTATACGTTGTGAAAGGACTGTCTCTGTCTAGTTTGTTAACACATCCGTCACCTCACGTATTTATGTATTTTGTGTGTGAGATCATTTACATCCTACTGTCTTAGCAAGTCTTAATTAGACACTGCAGTGTTACTAGCAGTTACTGCATGTCACACATGCATTCCTCAAACCTGGTTCATCTTAGAGCTGAAAGATTCTTTCTTCCTACCAGCCTCTCTATTTCCTTGATCTCTCAGTCCAGTTTTCTACTCGCTGTTTCTATAAATGCAACTGGACACCACTTTGCTACTCTTTGTTTCTAGGAGTTTGACTTTTTAAAATTTCCAAGTGTAAGTGACACCATGCAGTGTTTGTCTTTGTCTGGCTTATTTCACTTCAGACTCATCCATGTTGTTGCAAATGGCAGGAATCCCTCTTTTTAAAGGGTGAATAATATCACAAAGTCTGTGTGACATTTTCTTGACGTCTATCCATTGATGAGTATTTAGAGTGTTTCCGTATCTTGGTTATGGTGGATAATGCTCCAACATGGGAGTGCTGATTTTTTTTTTTTGAGATAATTGTTTCCTTTCCTTTGGGGATATACCCGGAAGTAGAATTGCTGACTCCTGTGGTGTAACAGGGTGATGATAAAGACCACCAAACGCCAGATAGAAGCGAGGCATGATTTTATTTACAGCCAGGCCAAACCTGATATCCCTGGTGTTAAGGAGCAGAGAATGGCCCCAAACAAAGGTAGCAGTGTGTTTACATTAACTTTTGCAAGGCAGCAAACATCATTTAGTTAACCAATTAAAGTTTACAGCATTTCAGGACACCCAGTTACATTTTTACAAACAGACAGTAGTTCTGGCGGGATCCTATCAGTTTTAAAGTTCTTTGTCGTAAGAGGGTCTTGAAATGACCAATTCTAGTTAGGCGCTCCAGGTTCTGTGAGACATTGAATACTGACTTCCCACACGTGTGCTTTGTCTGGTCAGCTTCAAACGGGGGTAGAAGTGCAGTTTACGATCTAAGTTGTCTGTTTAGAAAGCAGGCATAGTTATAGGCGAGGTTAGCACCTTCTGATGATTGCAACAGAGAGCCACAGAGCAGTCACCACGTAGTCTGAACAGTGAACAGAGAGATACATTTGCAAAGCAATTTACAGAAGCCAAAACAGCAAGTTAATGATTTTGTTTTTTTACTCAGTTTGCTGACCTACAACAGTGGTAGGTCTATCTTTAATTCCTTGAGGAGCCTCCCTACTATTTCCCATAGCAATTTGCCGGCTTATATCCCCCCCAGTAAGCTTACAAAGGGTTCGCTTTTCTCCACATTCTTGTCTGAATTTGTTCTTGATAGTAGGTATCCTAACAGGTATGTGGTGATATCTGATTGTGGTTTTGATTACATTTCCCTCATGATTAGTGATGTTGAGAACCCCTTCATATAACTGTTGGCCATTTGTGAGTCTTCTTTGGAAAAATGTCTATTTGGATACTTGACGTTTTTTCAGTCATGTTGCTTATTTTATTCCAATTGGGTTGTTTTGAGTGTCTTGTGTATTTTGGATATTAACCCCTTACTGGATAATTGCAAATATTTACTCTCATTCAGCAAGTTGCCTTTTAATTTTGTTGTTGGTTTCCTTTGCTGAGGAGATGATTTTTACTTTGATGGGGTCCCACTTGTTTATTTTTGCCTCTGCTGCCTTTTCTTTTGGTGTTAAATCCAAAATAATCATTGTCAAGACCAGTGTCAAGGAGCTCACCCACTATGTTTTCTTCTAGGAGTTTTACAGTTCTAACATTTAAGTCTTTAATCCATTTGGAGGTGATTTTTGTATCTGATGTAAGATGGGGTCCATTTTCATTCTTTTGCCTGTAGCTGTTTAGTTGCCCAACAACATGTATGCAAGAGACTGTCTTTTCCCTATGGTTCTTGACTCCTTTATATAAAAAATTAATTTACCGTTATGAATGGGTTTGCATCTGGGTTTTCTACTGTTTAGCTGACTCATTGTGTCTGTTTTTAAAATACTGTTTTGATTATTATAGCTTTGTAATATAGTTTTGAAATCAGGAAGTGTGATGCCTCCAGTTTCATTCTTGTCTCTAAAGATTGCTTGGTAATTTGGGAATCTTTGTGGTTCTATCGAAATTTTGGATTGTTTTTTCGATTTATGTGAAATATAGGATTGAAATTTTGATAGAGGTTGCACTGCATCTTTACATTGCTTTGGGTAGTATGAACATTTTAACAGTATTAATTCTTCCAGCTAATGAGCACAGAATATCTTTCTATTTATTTGTGTCTTTAGTTTCTTTCATTAGTATTTTCTAGTTATCAGTGTATGGATTTTTTTCATCTCTTCTTTGATTAAATTTATTTTAAGTAGTTTTTTTCCTTTTTAATACTATTATAGATTCCTTGTCTTTAATATTGGATAATTTATTTGTAATGTACCTTATTGTAGGTCTCTGTAGAGTCATCTGATTTGGAAATCTCTGGGCTTCCTGATCTGATGTCTGTTTCTTTTCTCCAGGTTAAAAAAGTTTCCAGCCACTATTTCTTTGAAAAGTTCTCCGCTCCTCTGTCTCTCTCTTCTCTTTCTGGGACCCCTGTAATGCATATCTCGATTGTATTTTGGTGCTCCCTAAGTCTGGTAGGCCAGGTGCGCTCTTTTCCATTCTGTTCTCTTTGTTTCTCTACTGGATGGATTCCACTGTCCTGTCTTTAGTTACTGATCCTTTCTTCCACATGATCTAGTCTGCTGTTGAATTCACGCACTCAATTTTTTTAAGTTCATTTATTGTATTCTTTACCTCTGTGATTTCTATATGGTACTTTCTAATGTTTTCTTTCTCTTTAGTGAAATTCTTACTTTGTTCATGCATTGTTCTCCTGACCTTGAGGAGCATCCTTCTGATCGTTATTTTGAACTCTATCAGGTATCTGTATTTCATTAAGATCTATTTCTGGAGTTTTATCTTGTCCTTTCGGTTGGATTATTTTTCTCTATTTCTTCATTTCCTCTGACTCTCTGGCTTGGTTTCTGTGCACTAGATGAAATAGCCGCCTCTTTCAGTCTTGACAGAGTTGGCCTCTTGCAGGAGACGAACCTCATCAGTCAGCCTGTCTTGAGCTGCTGGTTATCTATCAGACCTTCATGATTGCCCAGAAGCCTTTTTCTCGTGGCTCCCAGTTGTTGAGGGTGTGCCAAAACCTAGGGCTGTGTTCCTTGGGCAGTAGGGGAAAAGAGGGGGTGGGGACCTGTGTACCAGCTCCTTCCTGGAGACACCGGTGACTCAGAGTAAGTGAGAGAGAGACAGCAGATACGCTAGATTTCCTGGTCTCTGGGGAGAATTACAGCCTCTCCTGGATGCTAATAAATTAGAAGCCTGGCCTTCTGGCAACAGCTTCCAAAGTAGCAGATAAACCCCTTTTAGAGAAAGACTGGGAGATGGGCATTTTTTTCCCTGTTTTCTCTGCACTGGGCTCCTGGATATCCGAATACTTGTGGCAAGTCTTTGCATTAACAACTGCTTTTTTGTTTGCTGTAGTTTGGTCTCATGGACCTCATTGGTTTTCAAACATAGATGTTTAGGGGGGCCATGTCTCAGGTGGGAGTCTTAAACCTTGGAGTGCTGAATGTGGGATCCAAACTTTTACTCCTCGGGGAGAAGGTGGGAGTCGGCGTTCCTTCCCGCTGGTGGGACGCTCTCCCAGGGCGGGTGGCTGATGTGTTTCAGCCTTGCTTACCTATTCAAATGTAGGCATTTTCTCTTTGACACAGTCATTCAGCTAATTTCTGGATTTCTTTCAGAGGCAATTGCTTTGTATGTAAATTTGATGTGCTTTTAGGAAGAGGGGAGTTCAGGAGCCCACGTCACTATCTTGGTTGACCCCCCCCCCCCACCGAAAAAGTTTTCTAAGGAAGAAAATAGAGGTGGTTTTTAACTTCTAGCATGTCCAGTTTTGGGGGCTTAAACACCTAAAATGCATGTGTAAGTATCACATAAACCTTCCTTAATAGATGCATAGGCCACTTTGTCAGATGTGCTTTTAAGATATAAAAGCTTTTATGTAGCTAAAAATCTTCTAAATGCGTTGAGGCATGAGGTGAAGGTGTGGAAGAAGTCTATAATTGCTGTATTGGAGCAAAAACTTATTTTATAAACAGAACAATTATTACTGTATTTATTTGTTTTTTCTTTGTCTTTTTGTACCTGATATTTATTAATGCAACACAACAGTTTTGTTTTGTTTTTAAATAATACAAGTAATGACTGTTCATTTGATGAAGCCCGTCACTTTCCCTCATGCCTCCTCTTTCCGGGATGCTTCCTGAGAAGTGGTAAAGTCGTAAGAAACAAAAGAAGAGCGAGCTATAATTGGCTTATTCTGTACCGGTGCTGCGGTTGCAAAGTACTTTCCCCAGTGGGTTTTCTGAGGATGGACTAGGAAACGTGAGCGGTTGTGTGACTGTGTGATGGACGTTCACCTTTCAACAGGCGTGCCAGGCCCGCGTGCAGGCGGGGCCCGCTCACGGGAGTGTTGTCAGAAAACGGCAGAGATGCGGGTGAGGCTCGCAGGGAGCGGGAATGCCTTGAGCGGATGCCAGAGAGAGATGGGCCGTCGTCAGGAAGGTCACGGCAAGTGGCAGGTCCACATGGCTGGAAACGCTCCACACGGATTCCAGTGCAGTTACTGAAGTGACCCGTTACCTGTGCTCAAACTGTGGGGCCAGAATCATCTGTCTGAAATGGCGGCCGCTCCATTTGTGAGGCGCAAGAAGACATCAATCCCGTGGATTTCCATTAAAGGATGACATCTGCCTGTCACTTCCGGGCACTCTAGCGTCTGTATATCCCTCAGGTAAATCTGATCAGAAACAGTGCCCCTCACTCTGCAGAGGAGCGTGCCTTCCGTCTTCGCAGTCGAAGCTCTCGCTTGCCCTCAACTCTGGTGTCGCTGGGGCTGGCGACTGGCAGCACCTCCAGAATCGGCTGGATTACATGCCATTCCTTCTATAATGAGTATTTGTCACTTGGCAATTCAGCATCTTACACTTGGACATGTCTCAAGAGCCTGTGTCCCTCTCTGCAGGCTGAAAATGCAAGATGTTCAGGGTGACTGGGTGGCTCATTCGGTTAAGCTTCTGACTTTGATCTCAGCTCGGGTGATGATCTCACCGTGCATGAGGGGGTCTGCGCTGATACTGTGGAGCCTGCTGGGGGATTATCTCCTTCTCTCTCTAGCCCTCCCCTGCTCTCTTTCTCTCTCTCTCAAAATAAATAAATAAATTTTTAAAAATCCAGTTAAAAAATGCAAGATGTGCAGCCTCTATTACAGTTTGGGCACAAGCATGTAATAGGCTCCATCATGTGGATGTAGCTGCCTTGAGTCTTAATGGCCATGAACTTGAACTAGAAGGGCTAAGCAGGTGGGATGGGGGAGCATGAGGAGTATAAGCATGAGTTTTCAGGGGCCACAGTGATAGCAGAGTGGCTCTTTCCGCTGACCCGTGCCCAGGGAGTGGTGGCGGTGGAGAGTCTGGGGGTCAGAGGTGATCGTGTGCTCCGTTGTCTGGTTTTGTGACAGGGGAATTTGGTGGTGGTCCAGGTTCATGCATTAGCTTCCCTTTTTCTTCACTGTTTTCCAAGCTTTACCTTCCTAGAGACTATGAGTAACCCAGAAGCCTTCCAGCAACTTTGTTTTCTGCTTAATGTCAGCCAGAATTGGTTTCTGTTGCCACAAATCTGACTGCTACAGGATGGATGCCCAAGTTTCTGCTGGTAATTGCCTTCTGGAATCAGGTTTGTGGCCTATGGTTTGTTCACATATGATTTGTCTCTGAAAGGATGTGAGACCACTTTATAAATAGCTTATAATCATAATCTTTTAAACTGTGATTACCATGTTACTTCTTTAAATTGGTTGCAAAATCAGTATTTTAAAATTTTAATTTCAGTACCGTTAACATACAACACAAAGTCAATATTTAATGAACACCTCTATGCCAGATACTATGCTAGAAATGGGATTGACCAGTAGCCCCTTGCCTCCTAGGCCTCACTGTCTGAGATGGAAGATGAACACACAGTTGGGCCTTTGCAGGTGCAGGTACGGCGAAGGGTCAGGAGCAGGCAGGAGGTGGTCTAGCCAGGCCTGCAGCGGACTGAGCGACTGCATGCAGTGGATCTTTACCTGCATTTCTACGTTGTCTGAAACTCATATTCATTTTCTACTCCCTCCTTCCTTACTTAATTTCTTCATTATTATATTTCCCATTGTGACACCCTTACTCTCCATGTCACTTAGGTCTACACATAAAGGATAATTTTGTCACCTTCATTCTGTACGTTCACTCAGTTACCCAAATTGCAAACTAAAGACACATACTTGGAAATCATGCCCAAAACAATAGTTTCATGAAATAATACTTTACTCTGTGTGATGGTGTCCTTTATTTTTTATCCTGCTTTATTTTATTTCCTGTTCTAAAAAATGCCACTTCCCTCAAAATCGATCTCATGACTCACTCCCATCTTATTTTATTGATGAACAGTCAGCACATGAAGTCACATCAGTCTCAGGTGCGCCACGTCGTGATTCGGCATCTCTAGACTGCTGTCTCACCCGAGGTGGGGCCACCATCTGTCACCATACAACACAGTGACAACACTCGTGACTGTGTTCCCTGTGCCGTCCCTTTCACCTCTATGACTTACATGGTCCGTCGCCAGGGGCCTGGATCTCCCGGTCATCTTTCCCCATTTCTCCTGACTCCCTTCTTCTCTGCCAACCATCGGTTTGGCCTGTGCATGGATGGGCCTGCTTCTGCTTTTCTGTTTGTTCATTTTAGAAACATTTATTTATTTTTAAATTCTAGCATATTACTGTTCACTGTGATATTAGTTTCAGGTGTTCAATACAGCGATTCTGCAGTTCCATATGGTACTCAGCGCTGATCGTGGTACATGTACTCTTACACTTCCTCTGTTTGACCCTTCTCCCCGTCCGCCTCCCCCGGCAGCCATCATTTGTTGGCTAGAGTCAAGAGTTTGTTTTTTTTGTTTATCTCTTTCTCTTCATTTGCTTCATGAATTCCACATATGAATGAAATCCTCTGGTATTTGCCTTTCTCTGACTTATTTCGCTTAGCATTATGCTCTCTAGTTCTGGCCATGTTGTGAATGACAAGGTTTCATTCCTGTGTGTGGATAAGTAATATTCTAGTGTCTGTATATCTTCTTGATCCATTCATCTGTTGATGGATCCTCAGGTTGCTTCCATAATACAGTTTTATAAATAATGCTGCTATAAACATGGGGATACATATATATTTTCCAGTTAGTGCTTTTATTTTCTTTGAGAAAATATCCAGTAGAGCTCACTTATATTTCAGTGCCTACGTTTGAAAAACTCTGATTTCTTCTATATATTCAGACTTTACTTTCAATTAGATCATCCATTAAATTTTTTTAATGTTTATTCATTTTTGAGAGATGGAGAGAGACAGAGTGTGAGTGGGGGAGGGACAGAGAAAGAGGGAGTCACAGAATCTGAAGCTGGCTCCAGGCTCTGAGCTGTCAGCACAGAGCCGGATGCGGGGCCCGAACCCACGGACTGTGAGATCATGACCTGAGCTCCAGGTGGATGCCTAACCGACTGAGCCGCACAGGCGCCCCTAGATCTTTCCTTTGTCTTTAAGCATTAACGTTACAAGCAGCAGTCTCGACACCAAGGAGACTTCCTTGAACCCACTTTCCTCTTGTCTCCCCATTTCTCTGTTTTCTTTCTCCTCCATTCGGTTACCCCTAGTTTTCCTCAGTTGTAGCCAGAGAAACTGCTTTTTCTAAGGTCACTAACTACATCCATATTTCTGAATCCAATGGATATATTTTAGTTTTTTTCCGGCTGAATATCTCCCTCCTTCAGAAGCACTATTTAACATGGTGACTGTGACCTCCACCTACAGGCTTTCCTTTTATTTCCCTGGTCTACCCTTATTTTAGGTCTTCTTTTCAGCCTCCATCCTCTTCCATCTGGCCATTCAAAATTTCTCAAGCTCCAAGCTAACTTTTTTCTCACTCCGTAGTCTTATTATGCTCACATCTTTAATTCCCATGAACATGCCGATGTCTCCCAAACAGATCACTTTTGTCCCTGGGTTTTCCAACCTTGGCATTATTGACATTTGAGACTGGGTCATTCCTTGTTCGGAGAGGCTGTCCTGTCCCTTGTGGGAAGCTTAGCAGCATCCCTGGCCGTTACTTACTAGATACAAGTAGCAAGTTTCCTCCCTCCAGCTGTGATGACCACACTCTTCTCCAAACACTGCCGGCTGTCTCCAGGGGGCAAAGTAACCCCCAGTTGAGAATCAGTCTTACCCTGACCCCTTGGCTGCAGACAACGCTACATTTCCAACCACCTAATCAGCATTTCCACTTGGATGTTTCAAAGACGTCTCCAATTGACCACATCAAAATGGAATTTAATTCTGGTTCTTTTCTAATAATAAATTCACGTAGCGCCTCAAGCCAGAAAGCTGCAAGTCATGCTGGACATCTTCCTCCCCTCCTATCACAAGTTTTCTCTTGCCAGGCTCAGAACTTATGAAAATCATTGAAAGTTCTAAAACCCTTGGCTCTTTACTTTCTGTCCTTCTTAATGCGCTGTGCAAGTGTGATTGTTTTTATCCAACAAAATCTTGCAGATTTTCCTTTCTCCTTGGTGCTGAGCCTCCGCCTTCTAACTTGAATTGTACCAACAGCCTTCTCGGTTTGCCCTCTACTCTGGCTCCAGTTTCTCTCCGCCCTTCTAATATACACACAAACCCAGAGATCTTTTCCTGAGCTACTGCCCATGATTGAAAAACGTTTTTATTATTCACTTTTCTCCTCATTAGCCAAAACATGGACCCTGCATTTTTTCTTTGTTTAGATTCTTCAATCCAGTTTTTACTGCTGTTCGTAATCTAACTCGCCTCTCTCAGGACCCAGGACTGGCCCCTCCCCGGACATGCCCTCTGCAGCTGGCATTCCGCTCTCCTCTCCTGCATCTTGTCTGGATATTTGCCTTGTCTGCAGCTCTGCCTCCTCTCTTCCACCCACCGGAGTCTTTGTCTGTAAGGGCGAGTTCAGTATGTTGTTGCTCAGCTAATCTACTTCACCGAGTGCTCTCTCCCCACTCATCTCCCATGAGTACTTGCAGTCAATACCAAATTTGTTCTCGATTGCTTGATTTCTTTTTAATGTTGGGTACTCTCGACTGGATGCAAGTTTATTGAAAGCAAAGTCTTCATCTTACATTCATCTGCGTTCCCCACATCACCAATCACAGTGACCAGCACATAGTACGTGTTTAATGAATGTTCGAGTAAATATTGCTAAGTTTTGAAAACCTTCTGGAGAATGCAGAAGGCGTCTTTCAATCATGTTTTTTTCACCCCCAGGAAATTCTTCTGCACACCCTTACAGTTGCTCTTGCTTCATGGCTAAGACCTGCTTCTCTTGTTTCAAACTCACAGAAATAAAGATAAAAACTGTCTTATGGACATAAAAATCTGTCATTCTTTCACTTTGTTGAAGTTATGTTTGAAAAATACTCTATGGGAGTAAAAATTTAAATGCCTTTATTAGAAGTATTTACTTCCTACTTACAAATGGTATTAGGACTGTTCTCGAAATCACTTTTCAAATCGCCTTTGTTTTCTTTTTTCTAGAGAGATAGGAAATGAAAGTATCATTGGAAGCCAATTAATTTTGGGATCAGCGTCTACTGAGACAGAAAGCACGGTCAGGAGAATGAGTCTGTCTCAGAACAGAGACCAGGCATTCTGATTAGGCTCTTGAAATCATTTTCTGTGGGAGTGAGTTTTAATATTTGAAGGTTAGAAAGGTGAACTTCAGCTGAGCACAGTGTATGGAAACAGCCTACTTTTTGCTAAGCAAATTGCTTTGGAAGTGACTCAAAGTCACTTTCAAAAAGGGCTGTGCTGGCTCTCAGAGAAGGTTGGGGGGGGGGCTGTTGTTCCTGCCAGTGGGACACCAGTTATCTGCCCAAGCCCATCCATCAATTGTGGATGTCACAAATGAAATTGAATGTTCCGATTTCTTTGATATTGGCCAGGAGACGAAGATATCCTGGAGAACGTCCAGATGTAGAGAAGTCTTTGGATTTCAACAGTCTTCCCTAAAGATGGATTCTGCATTACTTTCTCTAGGATCAGGCTTAGTATTCACTCTCAAACATTGTCTAGGGATCTCAAAGAATTTTGCCTATGCCATCCCATTTACTATGCCTCCTTGGCAACAGAAACACGTGTTGGGGGCTCGTTTCTAGATTTTGGATGTAAGTAAATAAGGTTCATATGCAGAACTTAAATAAAATGTTTCTGACACGCATCATGTGCCAGACACTGTGCTGTTTGGACAGTTGTAGCTTTTATGTAATTTCCTCAGCACCTTTCTAAAATAGGTATTAATTAACATTGCCATCTTAAAGATCAGAGAATTGAGGCTCACACAAGTTAGGCAGCTGGAGAACAACCTCTTGTAAGAATCAGGTTTCTGGATGAAAATGCATGTTATTTGACTTGGAGGCTCAGATTTGTTTTCTGCTGCTCTGGAGAAAGTCTTGTCAGTGTGCCAACTCCCATGAAACTCAAGTTTCCTTCCAGCTTAAAATTAACAGCCCCTTGAAATAAAGTAGGTGTGCTGTCCTGTGGCTCTCTGTTTCTCATATGTAAAAAACCAAATGGGATGTGAACCATCTGATGTTAGGTTGACTGGGATTTTTCCAGAGTACATGAGCTCACACATTTGCTTATCATTGCACACGACAAAATTGTCCTCACAGGTTGTAGGCTGGGGCTCTCACATTTGAGGAACTTGGGACGCATGAGGACTGTAGTGTGCTTTCCTTGAATAGCGCAGTGTATTTCTGTTCTAACTTGTTCTGAGATTACTATTAGGCAAGGCAGATATTCCCATAAATTTATCCCTGGCCTCCTCACTACCTGATCATTACTTACAGCCAATTCACACCATTTGTGACATGCCTGACCTTTAAAAGCATTGAATTTAAAATCTTGATGAAAGTTTTCAGAATCCATTATAACTTTACTCTGGGATTTAGTAGTTGTATTGCCTGAGGATTTCAGGCTTCTCTACCGAGAGGACAGAAGAATCATACAACTGATTAACTTCACTAGAAGCTAGACCCTACTAGGTGCCGGGGATACAGTTATATTTAAGACATAGTTCTTAGCCTCACAGACTAATGAGGGGACTAGATATGTGATATCTATATGCCGTATTATACAAGAGCTATGCCTGGGTAGAGAGACTCTGGACTATAGGTAAAGAGTGAAGTCTTCAACAGAGCATGTGACTTCTGAATTACGTGTTTAATTTACACAAGTTTGCCAAGAAATCAAGAAAGACCATTTTTGACACATGAAAAAGCGTAAATGTATTAAAGTACACGGCCTCATGCGGTAAGAGCAAGCTCTCCGGTTGTGTCTGCAGCATCCTGCATACTGGAATAACTGTAGAAGTTGAAATAAGAGAAGAGCATGTTATGTGGAACATGAAGAATGTTGTATACTATACTAACAGGTGTGGGTTTTATTCTATAGATCATAGGGAATTGTTAAATGACTTTAATTGATGAATTAATTGGATCAGATTTCTGTTTTTGGAAGAAGCTCTTTGGAGTTAAAATTAGAAGGCAAAGACAGTCAAGATGGAGAGAATGTTAGGAGCTCATTCAGTAGCCCAGATGAAAAACATGAGGCCCTGAACTAAAGAAATAGCAACGAATAAGAAGCAGCATATGCCCAGGGATTATTAAGAGATGGGACGAGATTGAGGAGAGGATAGGGGAGTGGGCTTAGGTACAGCGGTCTCAGCTGATCATAAACTGCTGCTTTGCTGTGGGCTTGCACACCAGGCCCCACAGAAACGGGGGTTAGGGAACACCCTTTCAGGGGAAGGACCTTAGGGCACTGTGCTTTGTGCAGAGAGAGAAGTGGTCCAGGATAGAGATAGCTTTGTTGGCTGTGGTGAGTGGTTTGATTGATCAGGGTTCTGGAAGGAGCAACATAGGGATGTTGAAGACAAAGTCTGGGTAGGAAAACTCTCGACTGACCTACAGGAGTGGACACAAAATATGAGGATCTTCACCTTGTATATTAATGTCCCCCAGAAAGCATCTCTTGTGGAAGACCCCCAGACAACCAAATGAATAGGATACTGTGGATGTCAGCCAGCCTGTCCTTGGCTTTCTCTGTGTTTTTGTGCCTTAGGCTCATGACTAAAGTAGATAGGGTGGTAGAGAAGGAGGTCTTGCATGGGCCTTTTCTCACTAAGTCTGATCTAACTTCTTCTGATAAATATCTGACCTTCCAGGAATAGAGGCCAGTGTTGAATCTCATGATACAGTATCATGTGCCCGACGGAGACCATCTAGCAACTTAAAAGAAAGTTTGAGGAATCTAACTCATTTCCTCAGAAAGGAAGACATTTCATGCTGACTTGGACTGAAACACATTTTGGGTATGAGTTTGCCTTCCTGCCTCCTCAGCCTCAGCCCACATTACTATGTGAGGCTTCACACATGTCTGATTTAGTGGTATGGGATCACTCACATCGCCTCATAATCAAGGAGCCATTCTACAGCAGAGTAATTAAGGCAGTAGACACGTGACCAAGGGAAATGCTGGTCTTTCTGACCACGCTGTGTAGGCACAGCTGAGACATTTCCTAGGGTCACACCCTGTGAGAAAGGATTGTTAGCCTTCAGGATGAGGCACACACCTTAAATCTTAGACCGTTGTATGGTGAAGGGCCTACAGTTCATGGATCCAATAATCAAGGAATGAAAATAGGAGTGGCTCCATTTGCCACCATTCCCAGTGACCCATGTGAGAAATTGTGTTTCTTATCCCATGGACTTTAAGTTTGTGTGCCTAGAGGCCCTCGGTTCCAGAAGGGTGCATGTTCCTCAGGGGACACAGTGAGAGTCCCACAGAACTTAAAGCCACAACTATCACCTGGGTGCTTCGTGAGCCTTGTGTCAGGAGACCACTAAACAGGGATAATTGAATCTGATTCCCATGAAGAGCTGGCACTGCTGCTTCACAGTGGGAGCACAGAGGGATGTACTTAGGACTTAAATGTTCTACTAGAGTCTTTACTGTTAATGACAAAGTACAAAAACTTCTGTCTAACAAGGATCCGGTCCCCCTGGCTCAGAATGCTCAGGCATCAGGCTCTCGGTCATCTAGCCAGGCGGACAGCCTAGACCATCAGAAGTATTGGCCAAGGTGGAGGGGAATCTGATACGCACAGTGGAGGAAGAGGGTGATAATGAGTATCGTTAGGGACTCAGGACCGACTGTAATAGGGGCATTAGTGGGAAGAAACACGAGAAGTCAGCGGTTCTGAGCACTACAAGTGCTTGAGGAGTTGTCTTACCCGGCACAGATCCTCTGGCCCAGTGCCCCAGTCCCACAGTTGCTTTAAGTTCTAGCAGTTACAGACTCTTGACAGCCCCTTCTCCAGAGAATTATCCTCCACTGAACAGGAGCCATTTTTCCCCAGGAGGTGTATCTCCAACTTCTCTCTCAGAGGAGCCAGCAGCCAATAATTGACACATATAGTGACCCAAGAGGTTCATCACCTTGAGTCAAGGTCTGCTGCTAGTTTGCAGCAGAATCCGTACTCTTGTTGAGCATTTCTTCCGGTCTTACTATTTCCTTTCACTTGAACAAGAATGCTAGTCTCAGGCACTGTGTCTTGGGAACCTGACTTGAGTCAGGAGCTGGCTTGGAGCACTGCATATGTAATGAGAAGCCCGTAGTAATGCTGATGATGAGAGTGGATGACAGTGCTCAGGATGAGTAGGTAAACTGAGGTAACTGAGGTAAACTGAGAAGAGCAGTAAAGACACATGTTCAAGAACAGTTGGTTTGGATGACAGTCCAGAAAAATAATTTAGTGCCGAAGATAGTAAAAAAAAAAAAAAAAAAGAGAGAGCAGTGAGAAAGTAGCAGAAAAGGGGGAGAGCATATTTTGGATCTCAACCTCTCTGGATCACAACGAGTGCCAGTAACTCATGTCTTTGGATGTAGAAGTCAAAAGATTGGCGGTATCAGGATAGGGGATGAAAAGAGGCTGTCAGATACCAAATTCACTGGTATCCTGAGTACATATCCTGAGAGTTTCATATTTACTATAGAAACTCTGTATTTATGGATCAGTTGATATTTATGGTACCACTTATGGGATTCTCTGCTCTGCTCACGAGTGCTCTTCAACACTGTTGAACATATGCCATTTTTGCTAAACTCAAGTTGTAGGAGTAAGTGCCACGCAGCAGCAACTGAAAGAGTTCTGTGTCCCTAGCGTGCTGCTGAGCATGAAGATTGGTCCATGAGAAAACAATGGGTTATTTCATAAGTGATGTTGCAACAAATGGCTGGCCATCTGTAATAAAGAAAAAAAAAGTGAGCTTGAAATTCACTTCTTATATATAAATACACTCCACATGGACTAGAGATTTAATCATAAAAATGAACTATAAAAGTCTCTGGGTAAAAAAAAAAAAAAAAAAAGCCAAACTTTTTATGGTATTGGCGTGGGGCGTTTCTATGCAAAACACAACTTAGAAACTGTAGATTAAAACAGTATGTTAAAATTTAAAATTCCTGCAGGACAAAAATAATGGTATCTAATAATAGCTAAGGTTTGAATACTGTATGTATTCTTTACAAAGTACCATCTCATTTACTCTTGTAAGGAAATATCGTAGGTCAATATCATTGTTATCCTCATTCTAGGTTAAGACAACAGAAGCCCAGAAAGATTAGTCAAGTGTTGTAACATCACAAAATAACAAGGGGGAGAGTTAGAACTCAACCCAGCTGGTATGGTTCCAGGGCCTGTACTTTGGTTTTAAATATTTATCTTGAAACAGTTGAAGATTTATAGGAAGTTGCAGAAGTCCTATGCTGAACTTCTATATATTCCTTCCTCCAGCTTCCTCTAACATTCACATCTTGCATAACCACAATAGAATTGTCAAAATTGAGAAATTAGCATTGGTATAATACTATTAACTACAGGCTTTCATAGAATTTTCTCATTTTTTTTCATTAACATCCTTTCTCTGTTTTAAGATCCAGTCTAATATCTGACGTTGCCTTGAGCTATATAGTGTCTTCATAGTCGTCTTCAGCCTGCAACTTGTCTTCAGTCTTTCCTGATGTTTCATGACTTGGGTACTTAAGAAGATGTTTATTTATTTTAAGAGTAAAAGAGCATGCACATGTGAGCAGGTGAGGGACAGAGAGAAAGAGGGGGAGAGAATCCCTAGCAGGCTCTGTGTAGTCTGTGCAGAACCTGATGCGGGACTCCAGTCCATGAAGCGAGATCATGACCTGAGAGGAAATCAAGAGTTGGATGTTTAACCAGCGGAGCCACCCAGAAGCCCCAACCTTGGCACTTTTGACCGTTACTGATTACACATTTTAAAAAAATAATCCTCTGTTTGGGTTTATCTGATATTTTCTAGATTGTAGTTGTGCATTTTTGGCAACAGTGTCACAGAAATGATGTGGTTTTATACATGCATAATATCATGGAGGATGTAATGTCAGTAGTCTCAAAGGTTAACCTTTATTGTTTGGCCAAGGTGGTATCTTCCAGGTTTTGCTAGTTTAATATTAGTATTAATGTTTTCCCCTTTTTAATTAAGAAATATTTTGGAGGAGACTCTTGACTCTATATAAATATCCTGTTTCTCTTTAAATGTTCACCTACGAATCCAGCAGTTCCTTGTGGGTCTTCCCTGCAGCCTTACCACTGGTATTCTAGTGGTGACCTTTCTATTCTTTTGGATTTATTATTTCAAATTATTTTGTAAGGAAGAATTTCCCTTTTTCTTTCTATTTTTTTCTTTTCTCTTATTTATTTTTTAATCATTTATTTTTATTGGTACAGCCTCACATCTATTTTATTTTGGGGGTTATAATCTAAGGCTGTAGTTATTTATTGTGTTCCTGCTTTGGCCACTGAGAGCTCTTTTAGATTGCCCTTTTAAAATGCCCTGATTCAACTAATTTCTGTACATTGATTTTGTACGCTGCAACTTTACTGAATTCATTGATCAGTTCTAGAAGGCTTCTGGTGGAGTCTGCCAGGTTTTCCAAGTAGAGTATATGTCATCTGCGAAAAGTGAAAGTTTGACTTCTTCTTTGCCAATTCTGATGCCTTTTATTTCCTTTTGTTGTCTGATTGCTGATGCTAGGACTTCCAGCACTGTGTTAAACAGCAGTGGTGAGAGTGGACACCCCTGTCTTGTTCCTGATCTCAGGGGGAAAGCACTCAGTTTTTCCCTATTGAGGATGATATTGGCTGTGGGCTTTTCATAAACTGCTTTTATAATGTTTAGATAAGTTCCTTCTAACTTTCTCAAGGGTTTTTATTAAGAAAGGGTGCTGTATTTTGTCAAATGCATCTATCAACAGGATCATATGGTTTTTATCCTTTCTTTTGTTAATGTGATGTATCACATTGAGGGATTTGTGAATATTGAACCAGCCCTGTAACCCAGGAATGAATCCCACTTGATCATGATGGATAATTTTTTT
>NC_043710.1:100641544-100740691 GCF_006229205.1 Suricata suricatta
CCAGCAATAGCACTGCTAAGGATTTACCCAAGGGATACAGAAATGTGGAGGCATAGGAGCACATGTACCCCAATGTTCATAGCAGCAATGTCAACAATAGACAAAACATGGAAAGAACCTAAATGTCCATCACCTGATGAATGGATCAAGAAGATGTGGTATATATACAATGGAGTATTACATGGCAATGAGAGGGAATGAAATCTGGCCACTTGTAGGAAAGTGGATGGACCTCGAGGTGTCATGCTAAGCGAAGTAAGTCAGGCAGAGAAGGACAGATACCATATGTTTGCACTCATAGGTCTAACAGGAGAACAGGAGAAACCTAATGGAGGACCAGGGGGAGGGGAAGAGGGAAAGAGAGTTGGGGAGAGAGTGGGATGCAAAACTTGAGAGACTTTTGAATACTGAAAACGAACTGAGGGTTGAAGGGGAAGGGGAGGGGGGGGAAGGAGGTGGTGGTGATGGAGGAGGGCACTTGTGGGGAAGAGCACTGGGTGTTGTATGGAAACCAATTTGACAGTAAACTATTAAAAAAAAAGATATAAGGATGAACCAAAAAAATAAAAAATAAAATGCCCTGATTCTTTTTCCTCCCGTCCCTTCCCGTCCCTCCCTCCCTCCCTTCCTTCCCTCCCTTTCTTTCCTTTCTTCCTTCCTTCTTTCCTTCCTCCTGTCCCTTAATCCTGGCACCATAAGATGCTTGAAGATAATCATGTATTTTCCCTGCTTCATAAGGAGAATCAATCACTTCTCAGAGGAGCTCTGGCTATTTTTATTGGGAAAGAATAATTAGAAACAACATCTTGGGGGGCCTTCCCTTCATTTTTGAAGTAAAATTTTCACTGATAGAAAATTCTAGACTGATTTTTTTTCTTGCAGAATATTACATGGGGTGTTCCACTATATTCTGGTTTATATTGTTTTTGATGAGCGACTAATGCTGGTTTTCTTTTAACACTGTTCTCCTGTATTGAATGAATGTGTCCTTTTTTTTTTTTTTCTCTGATTGCTTTTAAGATTGTCTACGTATCTTTGATTTTCAACAATTAGATGCTCCAATATGGGTTTTTAAAGTGTATCTTTTCAGGGGTTTGTTAGGTTTTTGTATCTGTGGTTTTATAATTTTTGTTAGTTTTAGAAAAATTCTGGCCAGTCTTTGGTCAGTCTTTTTGCTCTTCACCTTTTGGTCCTCCAGGGGGTGTGTGCCACTCCACTGCATACTGTCCCATGGACCACCGAGGCTTTTTCTTTTTTCTTGTTTTTCCCCAGCCTGTTTCTCTCTGTGCTTCAGTCTGAATCATTTCTCTTGGGATTTCTTCAAGTTTATCAATCTGTTAAACTGCAGTATTTAAACTGCTGTGGAATCCAGTGAATATATATATTTTTCAGGTATTATGTCTTTTATCTCTAAATGCTCCATTTGTTTTTTAAAAGTTGATTTGATTTCTTTCCTTTCTCTGTGTATGTGTATGTATATGTATACATATGTATGTAAGTATGTAGTAAAACCTTGGTTTGGAGACCATAATTTGTTCCGGAAAGATGCCTGTAATCCAAAGCACTCATACATCAAAGTGAATCTCCCATCCAAGTATGAACCAGGCCCGACCCTGCTTAGCTTCCGAGATCAGACGAGATCGGGCACGTTCAGGGTGGTATGGCCGTAGACCAAAGTGGATCTCAAGAACCATTGACTTACTTGCGATCCTGTTATGTTTGGCATCATGTACTATTTGTATTAAAAGACATGGATCGTTTATCAAGTTAAAATTTATTGAAAATGTTTGCTCAGGCGGCCTGGATGACTCAGTCGGTTAAGCATCTGGCTTTGGCTCAGGTCATGATCTCACGGTTTGTGGGTTTGAGCCCCGCATCGGGCTCTGTGCTGACAGCTAGCTTAGAGCCTGGAGCCTGCTTCGGATTCCGTGTCTCACTCTCTTTCTGACCCTCCCCTGTTCGTGCTGTCTCTCTCTCTCTCTCAAAAATAAATAAAAACCATTAAAAAAAAGTTGGCTTGTCTTGCAGAACACTTGGAGAACAAATTACTTGCAATCCAAGGTTTTCCTTGATATACATTCCTTTATACATTTTTCTTTTAAATCATTGAGAATTATAGTACTTTTAGAGCCGAATTGGCTAATTTACAGAAACTTTGTTGTATATTGGTTTATATTTCTTGATCGAATCTCCTGAGTATGGATTATACTTCCCTGCTTTCATTGCATGTCTAGTAAATTGTGATTGGATGCTTAATCTTGTCAATGTATTATTATTGAGTGCCTCTTTCTTGTTGTCTTCCTTTAAAGAGTTTTAAGGTATGATTTGCTAGAGAAGTAATTTTCTTTAAATTAAAAGAAAATATTAATTTAATTTTAAATTTTAATTTCTACTGCAGAAATGAAATTTATAATCTTAACCTATTTTTAAATGAGCAAGTCAGCAACATTAAGTATATTCATATTGTACAGCCATCACGACGGTTCATCTACAGCAGTTTTTCACCATCCCACACTGCCACTCTGTGTGAGTAAACAGTGAACCTCCCATCATCCCCTCCTCCCTACCCCTGGTAACCACTTTTCTGCTGTCCGTGTCCCTGAGTTGAATGTGCTAGGCTTCTCGCAGAAGTACACCCATATTATATTTGTTTTTTTGTGCCTGGCTAATTTCACTAGCATCATGTCTTCATGATTCACCCATATTATGGTATATATCAGAATTTCATTTCTTTACAAGGCTTAATAATATTCCATTGTGTGTACATACCCATGTTTTGCCAGTCATTTCACGTGTTGATGAACACATGACATTTGGCATGTTCCCACCTTTTGGCAGTTGGGAATAATGGTGCTCTGAACATTGGTGCACACATCTCCGTTTGAGTCCCTGGTCTTCATTATTTTGGCTGTATAGCTACAAGTGTCATTGCTGGGTGATAGGTTTAACTTTTTGAGGAGCAACCACATGGTTCTCCACAATGGCTGTGCCAATTTACGTCTGTTCTAGCAGTGCATGGGTGCCCTCCTCTCTTCACATCCTTGCCAACACTTTCTGGTGTTTTTTTTTTTTTTTTATATAGCTCTATTGATGAGTGTGAAGTGGTATCTCATTGTGGTTTTGATTTGCACATCCCTAATGATTAGTGATGTTGAGCATATTTTTATATGCTTATTGGCCATTTGAGTATATTCTTTGGAGAAATGTCTATTGAAGCCTTTTGCCCATTTTTAAATTGCTTTTTATTCTATGCTTTGAATTATAGGTGTTCTTCATATATTCTAGATATTAATGGATTATCAGATATATGGTTTGCAAATATTTTATCCCATTGCCCTTTCTTTTCAATGTCTTTTTAAAAATTATTTTATTTTATTTTTAATTTTTTTAATGTTTAATTTTTTAGAGAGGTAGACAGAGCCTGAGTGGGGAACAGGCAGAGAGGGAGGGAGACACAGAATCCAAAGCAGGCTCCAGGCTCTGAGCTGTCAGCACAAAGCCTGACGTGGGGCTCAAACTCACGAACTGCGAGATCATGACCTGAGCCAAAGTTGGACTCTCAACCTACTGAGCCACCCATGTGCCTCCTAATTTTAGTGTGTGTGTGTGTGTGTGTGTGTGTGTGAGAGAGAGAGAGAGAGAGAGAGAGAGAGAGAGAGAGAGAGAGAGAGAGAGAGAGAGAGAATCTTAAGCAGGTTTCATGATCAGCACAGAGCCGGTCATGGGGCTCAATCTCATGAATGCAAATCATGACCTGAGCTGAAATCAAGGGCCAGATGCTTAGCCCACTGAGCCATCTAGGTGCCTCCTAGTATCTTTTGATACATAAAAGTTTTAATTTTGTTGAAATGAAATTTATTTTTCCTTTTGTTGTCTATACTTTGAGTGTCATGTCGAGGAAATCATTGTCAAATCCAACATCATTGAAGCTTTTCTTCTGTTTGCTTCTAAAAGTTTTGTAGCTTTATTTCTTATATTTAGGTTTTTAGTTTTTCTATGTGGTATGAAATAAGGGTCCAGCTTCCTTCTTTTGTATGTGGATGTCCAATTTTTCTAGTATCATTTGTTAGACCATCTTTCACCTCCATTGATGGTCTTGGCACCTTTGTCAAAAATAATTTGACTGTGTGTGTGTGTGTGTGTGTGTGTGTGTGTGTGTGTGTATAAGAATTTATTTCTGGGCTCTGCATTTTATTCCCTTGGTCTGTCTGTCTGTCTTTATGCCAGTAAGTACCACACTATTTTGATTATTATAGCTTTGTAGTTAAGTCTTGAAACTAGGAAGTGTGAGGCTTTCAACTTTGTTCTTCATTTCCAAGACTATTTTGGCTATTTGGGGTGCCTTGAGATTACAGATGAGGTTTTTTTTTTTAAATGCTTGCTTATTTTAGAGAGAGAAAGAGAGCACGCACGAGCTCATGAGCAGGGGAGGCACAGAGAGAAGGAGACACTGAATCCAAAGCAGGAGACACTGAATCCGAATCTGAGCTCTTCTGTCAGCTCAGAGCCTAACACTGGGCTTAAACTCACGAACTGTGAGATGATGACCTGAGCTGATGTCAGACATTTAATTAATGAGCCATCCAGGTGCCGCTCCACATAGGTTTTAAAATGGGTTTTCTATTTTTTAATAATAATAATAACATCACTGGAATTTTGAGGTAGAGTACATTGAATCTGCAGATCACTTTGGGCAGTATTGACATCTTAATGATATTCTTAGCTATGAATACAGATGTCTTTCTTTTCATTGATGTCGTCTTTAATTTCTTTCATCAGTGTTTTATAGCTTTCAGTGTGTAAGTCTTTTCACCTCCTGGGTCAAATTTATTCATAATTATTTTATTCTTTTTGGTATTTGTAAATGAGATCATCTTCTTAATTTCCTTTTCATATTGTACATTGTTTATGTATAGAAACATGACTAATTTTTGCAGGTTGATTTTGTAACCTGCAGGTATGCTGAATCTCTTTATTAGCACTAACAGTTATTTTGTGGAATATTTAGACTTTTTTCTATGTAAGATCATGTTGTCTGTAGACAGAGATAGTTTTACTTCTTCCTTTCTAGTTTGGATGATGTTCATTTTTCTATGCTATGGGTTTTCCGTACATGACCCTCTTGATGTGGAGATAGTTTCCTCTATTCCTAGTTTTTTTCATGCTTTTATGTATCAGTTGAGATGGTCATGTTCCTGTTTTCTTTATTCTGTTAATATGTTATATTACATTGATTAGTTTTTTATGTTAATAAGGAAAGCTTTATTTTTTCCCCAATCTATATAGCTTTTATTTATTTACTCATTTAAATTTTAGTTAACATTACATTGATTAAGTTCTGTGTGTTGAAACATCCTTGCATATCAGAAATATATCCAAATTTTAATATATAAATATAATCCTTTTATAAAAGGATTTTATAAAAATAAGAATATAATCCTTTTAATATACTGGTGATTTTGAGGATAATTTGGTCAGTATTCCCAAGGGCTCTTGGTCTGTAGTTTTCTTTTCCTGTAATGTCTGCATCTGGTTTTGGTATCAGGGTAATGCTAGCAAAATAGAATGAGTTAGGAAGTATTATCTCTCCCCCCCTCCACTTTTTTTTTAATTTTTGGAAAGAGTTAGAGAAATATCAGTGTTACTCTTAAAATATTGTATAGAATTCACCAGTGAAGCCATTTGGTCTAGACCGTTTTCTGTGCTGGATCGTTTTTGGTGATTGATTTAACCTTCTTACTTATTATATATCTATTCAAGTTTTCACTTCTCATGATTCAGCCTTGGTAGTTTGTGTGTTTCTAGGAATTTGTCCATTTTATTTAGGTTATCCAATTTGTTAGTTTAAATGTGCTTCTAGTAATCTTTTATCACCCTTTTTATTTCTGGAAGATCAGTAGTAATGTCCCCACTTTCATATGATTTTAGTAACTTGAATTTTCTTTCTTTTTTCCTAGCCAATCTAGGTGAAGATATGACAATTTTACTGATCTTTTCAGAGATCTTTTTGGTTTTGTTGATTTTTTCCATTGTTTTCCTATTCTTTATTTTATTTATGTTTGCTCTAACATTATTTTCTTCTGCTATTTTGCATTTAGTTTGTTTTTGTTCTTCTAGGTCCTTATGGTGTAAAGTTAGATAGTTGATTTGATTTGAGATCTTTCTTTTTTAAAATGTAAGCATTAATAACTATAAAGTTTATTAACTTTTTATCATAGGTTATTGTCTTAAATGTCTCTATCCATGTTGAACTATACATGTGGTTGAAATAATAATGCACTGTTTTAAAACTTACTTTTTATTTATTTTTTAAAGATTCCATTGTTGCTAACACACAGTGTTATATTTCCCTTTTAGCATGACTTCTGCTGCATCCCATATGTATGATTGTATGATGTATTTTCATTTTTATTTGTGTAAAGATATTTTCTAATTTTCCTTGTGATTTCTTCTTTGATAGTTTACATGTATGTTGTTTAATATAAACATAATGTTAGATTTCTCTCATTTTTCTTCTATTGACTTCTAGTTTCATTCCATTATAATTGGAAAAGATATTTTGTATGATTTCATTCTCTTTAAATTTATTAAGATGTGTTTTATGAGCTAACATGTGGTCTGTCTTGAAGAATGTTCCATGTGCACTTGAGGAAAACATATTCTACTCTTGTTGGTTGGAGGGTTCTGTGTATGTTGGTATGTCCACATGGTTTACAATGTTGTTCAAGCCCTCTTTTCCTTATTGATTTTCTTTCTGGTTGTTTCCATTATTGAAAGTAGAGAATTAAAATCTCAAACTATTATTGTCAATCTTTCAATTTCTCCATACAGTTTTGATGTTTGGAGTTTGTGTATTTATAGTTGTTTTATCTTATTGGTGAATTGATTCTTTCATTGTTACATAATGTCCTTCTTTGTCTTTTGTGATAAGTTTTGAAATAAAGTCTATTTTGTCTGATAATGATATAGCCACATCAGATTTCTTTTGGTTACTATTTGCATGGAATATTTTTTTCAATCCTTATACTTTTAATCCAATGCTGTCCCTGTAGATAGTGTATGAAGGAGTTCATTACTACTAGATTTGTTATACTAGAAATGCTAAAGGGAGGTCTTCAGGTTGAAATTAAAGGACACCAGATATTAAAATGAAGCCATATAAAGATAAAAAGATATTTGGTAAAGGTAAAACAAGGGCACATATAAAAACTAATATTATAATTTTGATTTGTAATTCTGCTTTTTGTTTTCTACAGGATTTCAAAGACAAATGAAGAAAGCATAAGTAAAAATCTGTATTACTGAGTATGCAGTGTATAAGGACATCGTTTGTGGAGTTAATAACAAAGGAGGATTGAGCTACTAGACTTTGTATATGATGGAAGTTAAATTGGTTTCAATTCAAAACAGATTATTATAACTTTCAGGTGTTATATGTAGTCCCCATGGTAACCATAAGGAAAATATGGATAGAATATACCCAGAAAGAAATGATAAGAGAATCAAAAGATGTCTCTAAATAAATTATTTCATTAATTAATATAAAGAAAGGCAGAAATGGTGAAAATGAAAGAAAGCAAAAAGCAATTAGATATGTGGGAAACAAGTAACAAAATGGCAAATTAAAGTCCTTTCCTATCAGTAATTGTGTAAATAGATTAAACTCCACAATCAAATAACAGAGATTGGAATAATGGGTTTTAAAAAATTTATTTTGGCCATTATTTCTTAAATGATCTCTCTACCCCTTTTTCTTCTCCTGGGACTCCCATAATGTGGATGTTGGCCTATTTGATGGTGTCCTTAGGCTCTGTTTACTTTTCTTTATTCTTTTTTCCCCCCTGTTCCTCAGAGTCAGCAATTTCAAATATTATATCTTCAAGCTTGCCGATTTTTTCCCTCTATCTGTTCAAATCTGCTTTTGAACGCCTGTGGTAAATTTTCAGGTCAGCTTTTATATTTTTCAGCTCCAGGATTTCTATTGGTTCCTTTTTATATTTGCTGTGTTGATATTCTCATTTTATTCATGTTATTTTACTGATTTTCTTTAGTTTTTCATCCATTTTTCCATTTAGGTTTGTGAACATAATGAAAATAGTTTTTGAAGTTTCTTGCAAGTCCCATGCTTGTGCTTCTTCAGCAATAGTTTCTGCCAGTTTATTTTCTTCATTTGAATAAGCTTGGATTTTCTGATTTTTTTTTGTATATGTTGTGATTTTTTTTTAATATGCAAAAAACAGCAACCTCTCTCAGTCTTTGCAGACTGGCTGTGTATCAGGTAGTCATTCACTAAATAGATTTGCACAGCCTAGAGATCAGCCCACGGTAAAAGCTTAACTTTTTTCAGGTCTTTTCTTTTTGAGCATGTGTTTTACCTTCGTATATATGTATCTTTTTCAATTGCCTAATATATGGGGCTACTACTGAATTCTTAATTTCGCGAAGAGCCTCACCCCAACTCCTCCTTGGGGCCTTAGATGGTCTCTTGTGTGTCTCTACCAAGAGTAGGCATCTGTGGGTTAGTAGACCGTTGGCAGAGTTCATGGCCAAGCCTGCCACGTCTCCCAGATAAGGTGGGACAGAGATGTGGTCTCAGGCAGCTCGCAGGTGGGTTGGACTATTGCAAATAAAGTCTACTGGCTTCCCTCTGACTTGAGAGAGAGAATTAGGAACTAGGATGCCACCTCCTCCAGACCAAGACCACACTGTGCCAGGGTGTAGGTGGGACAAGGATGAGTAAAAATGCCACAAAATTTCCTCCTGGTTCAAAAGTAGCTTTTTCTGGATTGTGTGTTTGTTAGTTCCTGCAAAACTTTGACTATTTCCCAGAGCTCCGTGGTATTTTAGCCGTTTTCTAGTTGTTTTTCAATGTTTCTGTGGGAAAATGAGGGCTTGAGGCTTTCTTGTCCACCTTTTTCTTGAGGACTGTCTTAAGATTTTGTTTTGGCAAGTTGTTTGATACTGGTTCCAAGGTGTTATCATTTTGGAGTGTTGATTGTGTATCCGTGTGTTAAAAACAAAAAAAATCTCTCCAGTCTGACTGGATGAAACTAGAATGTCTATAATCTCAGTGTGATTTGTGGAAATTGTTCAAGTTAGGATTTCTGGTGGATCTGTGCCCAATCTTTTGAGTTTTTCTATTCGCATTCTCACCTTAATATTTAACAATAGATTCAAGAGAAATCCAGTTCAGATTTGTAGAAATATTTCTCTACATGCTTTTTTCCCCCAACAATATATCTTTGAAATTTCAGCCATCTCAGCCTCCCTAGACTCTAATGTTTGTCTCCTTAACTCAGTGAGACACCATGGGCTCCCTCTCCCTGAACCATTGTTCAGAGAATAGCTCCAAGTGGAAATAACAAGGCTCACCTGTTTTTGTTGTATCTTTGTTTATGTTCCTTAACTGACTGCCTATTGGACACTCTCGGGAAATAGCTGCCTCACACGGATGTTCGTGTTTTCTAGTTATATACGTTAGGGAAGCAAACTGAGCACTGCTTGCTTGGTCATGCTTGGAGGTGGAAGAGATGCACAGATGACTTTTACTCTTTTGAACGTATATTCAGCTTCATCATTACAAATGTAAATTAAAATATACATTCATTACAGTTACAATTCTGAAATTAGGACTTTTATTTTTTTAATTTTTCTTTGTAGTTTATTTATTTTTGAGACAGAGAGAGACAGAGCATGAGTCGGGGAGGGGCAGAGAGAGAGACACACAGAATCTGAAACAGGCTCCAGGCTCTGCGCTGTCAGCACAGAGCTCGACACGAGGCTCCAACCCATGAACCGCGAGATCATGACCTGAGCCGAAGTTGGATGCTTAACCAACTAAGCCACCCAGGTGCCCCTGAAATTAGGACTTTTAGGTATGGGGTAGTGGTGGAAGTTTGCTGAGCTTCCCTGTCCACAGTGCCCAGAACAGAGACCTACATTTACTTCGCAGTCAATACATGTTTTCACAAAGCCCTCTTCGCAGTCGGGGACGTGTTTGCGTAGAGCGCAGTCACAGGGGAGGTGACCACCTCAGTTCTGTAGTCGGTTCATTTCTTTTCCTAACTCTCTTGCCGTAGCTCTTGGATTGTAATTTGTTCTCTGCTTGCTCATCCTTTAATGTCTTCACTCTTGAATCGCCTTGGGGCACTCTGGAAAAATTACAGCTTCGCTGCTATAGCTAATATGTTAGAGAAGGAGACAGAATGATTTCCTGCAGAAAATGGACCTTAGGTATAGAATAGACGAAAGGCGGGAGTGCATCTGGGGTTTGCCATCACCATCAGCTTTGGATAATATAATGTTGATTAAATTCCTGGGGTGTTTGTGTGTATAATCATTTTCATCACTATTGGGGATGTCACAGAGCCCTAAGATGATGCAGGAATTGGTCTTGTGAGAAATTTGGTGGTTGTATTTTTAAATTTGTTGAAGGATGTTTATAGAGAGTAGTCTTGGCATTGGATTCTCATAGGTCTTCCCTTTCTTCCGTTAAGGTACCTAGAAAGATCTTACCACATTCCTTTTATCCTTTTACTCATTTGTTTATTTTGAGATACTGAGAGGATGGGGGAGGTACAGAGAGAGAATCTGAAGCAGGCTCTGTGTTGTCAGCACACAGCTCATGTAGGGCTCGAACTCACAAACCATGAGATTGTGACCTGAGCCAAGATCAGGAGTCTGACACTTCACCCACTGAGTCACCCACATGTCCCTCACATTTTTAGTATTAGCTCTGGCCTCAGCACCTAAGGATCACTCTGCCTCTCTGATTGGTTGCTTACTTTTGGAGTTGGTGCGTACAGGAAGTAATTGTAATTGTTGCCTGGAAGTTGGAGTTGGGGAAGATTTCGCAACTTAGTTAAATCGCATGTTAATTCTGTCACCTTGAGAAAATCATCAGTTCTTTCTGGGACTGTTGTTTCTTCATGAGGGTCATAATTCCTTCTGAATATGAACTGCCATGAGGGTTAAGTGGAATAATTTATGTAAAGCTCTTAACACAAAGTTTGGAATGTTATTACAAACCAAGTAAGTTGAAATTATTATTATGATGATTATTAGTGATAGCAAAGATGTATTGCTAAATTCCAAATGACGATACAACACATATTTTAGTCCTAATTGTTGCCTTGTTTTGGTCCTGTCCTTCACCTTCCAGCCTGTGAAGGTATATTTCGTGTTAGAGTCCCTTTTTCAGGGCAGCAGATATGCAGCTCGTCTTTGTTCAGAGGACCTGGGATCATCGGCTCTGAAAAATCCCCGCAGCGGGAGTCGGAGTCGGCTGTGAAGTTGGAGCCAGACCACAGCCCCGTTGCCATGTGTTCTCTCTCCTCTTCTCTCTCATTCTCTCCTGGTGACACAGGACACTGACGCAACACCAGCTCATCCTTAGGCTATGGTTAGGATCTCAGGGGTGGACCTGCCAGGAGAGAGTCCTGCCTAGTTTGTCACTGTCCATCACGTAGGGCACCACTCCCGTAATAAATCCGTCTGTGCCTTCGCTGTGTGAGCAGATGGCAATTGATTGTTTTTACTAAAAATTACAGTCAGAATTGTTCTCTAAAGATACTGCTGCTGAGCATATGGCCACAGCCTAAACAGTTAAGATGATAGGTTGTCCACAGGCTCCAAGGAGACTGGGGAAGGACTCCTAGAAGCAGCCCGACTCCATCTCCCAAGTGTGTGTTGATGACAGTGGTGAGCATGGCAGAGGACAGGCCGTCCTCTCTCATCTGGGTCAATGCCTGTGCTCTCCCGAGGGCCAGTAGGGTAATTCTGAGTGGGTTGGAGATGAAAATGTTTGTCCTTCAGCATCTGTGGTAGGTTGTGGAAATTACAGGTGATTTTTTCCATCCCAAGGAAGAGTTTTCTTTAATGACAAAAACAACACATGATCACTGTAAAAAAAATTTATAAAGTTAACAGTTGAGAGAAAAAGATAAATCACCTTCCCCTATTCATACACAAACACACACACACACACACACACACACACACACAGTCCTGTCAACCAAAGACAATCACACTGTGACTTTGGGTTTTTTTCTTCCTAGGTTTTTACATTTTTTTTCTATAACCAGCTGTTTGTGGCAGACACATTTTGTTGCCCACTCAACAGCTATCAGCCTTCCTCTCTTGCTGTTAGAACCCCAAAATTATTTGAGGAACGCTGTGCTTGGCATTAAGTGGTAAATCATAATTGTAATAGGTTGAAGTCACTTCTGACAGTTGTTTTCCACTTTGCCAATGATTGAATTTAGGGCAGACGTGTCCTGGGACAGTGAAATGCGTGAAGATGTTTCCTGGGTGCAGGGCTGGGGACAGATGTTGACCTCTGATTGAAAATAGAATCAAATGAAGAAAATTTTGAGTGTTGACTTTGAAAGACATTCAGTCTGAAGGATTAACAGCCACTGGAGTCTATAAAGAGAGGAGCTGGGTCTCTAATGACTCTGTGAAGCTGGCTGACCAACCCAGGCTCCTGTTAATAAACCAGCGTCGAAATGGTGCAAACCAGTGTTTTTGTTCTTGTTGCTTCTTGCTGTTGGTCATATACTCTCTGATGTGGTTTCTTTGTGTTTTTGAAAAACGGTGCTGATCAGAGCATCAGCTGTGAGGCTGAAGAAAAGATGTGTTACTGGAAGTCGAGGAATGGTTGGTTCTTCTGGATCAGGGGGGTGTCCTCAGTGACGTTTCAGACAGTATGTCTCGATGAAGTGCTGCTCTAGTGAAGGAGAATGCAGAGGAGCTGAGACTGCTCTTTCTTCATGTGCCTGTGTGTTTTTGGAGCACAGATTCTTCATAAATTATTTGCATTACTGGCCTGCTTAGAATATATTTTGCAAAATGTTTGAGGGTTGGCAAATGTGATGGTAGAAATTGTGCTGGCCACATTCCATTCTGGAGTCGGTGAGTTGCCATTTGTCTGCTCCTGGAAATGGTAGCACACAGTTCGTCTGCTTTTGAACAGGTGCTGTAACATCCTGTTCGGAATGTTGCTCTGGCTGCCGGTCAAGTCTTATCTGATTCTGCCGGCGTGAGAGAAGGAAGGTAGAAGAGGGAAATGATGACCTTTTCCTCTGTAGAAAAATAAAAGAGTGGCAAATGCTCTACGGAGATGAGGATGTGATGATGATGCATTCTCAACAGCCATGTGTGAGGGCTGACCCTAACTGCAGAATAATAGATAGCCACCATCTCAGTTACTAGAATGTTCCAGTCACTTTACATTTATCTCTTTCCATTTAATCCTTACAGGTAAACATCTCCCGTTGGTTTCTAGGAGAGTATTAGTGCTTCCCAGTTAAACGTGAGGAGGGGCCTCAAATAGAATCTGCTCTATTAAATATTTCTTCCTTGTCATTCTCTGGGGTATTTACTGAGGTATTCATAAGGCCCCTGTATTTCTCCTGGTTGACTGTGACCAGTTCAGTTCTATGTATCTGATAGATTGATTCTGAGAAAAGTTAGAAATCAGTGTGGTGAAATGAAGCATGATTCACACTCTACGTGAAAAGCCAAATTCCCAAGTAGATTGTATGCCACAATATGAAGAAAAAAAACATGGGAGAAAAGTTTTCTTGGGTTTAGGTTTGGAATGATTTTTGAAGAAGAAATAAAATGCACTGAATGTGGCGTTTGGCTACATAGCTATATAGGAAATGAATAGTGAATTGGGCTTCACTAATACTAAGAACTTGTGTTTCTCAAAAACACCATTAAGAGAGTATGATAGACATCCTAATGTGTCATTTAGATTCCTCTTCAATGAAGACCTTGTTGCCTGGCCTGCGGGGAGTGTTGGCCACCACACGCCGCCTACAGCTCCTCCAGGGATTGCCTTAGCTCTGGAGACGGGCCTCACCCAAGACCACGCCTCTTTCTGGGATGGCCGAGGACAGTGAGTGATGGACTCAGGAGTATCAAAGTCTGGCTCTCTTCACTACACTTGGGACAACTCTAAAAGGCTGTTCTCATTCTAAAGGCTCCCCTGAGCCTTTCGTTGGTCCTTTATTATGGATCGTCCTCTCTACCCAGCCCTGATTCTGGCTTTTTGCTTCTATAGTTATTGAGCCACTTAATGGGAGACTCCTTAACATATATTTTGCTTGCTAAACCTTGTCTGAGTCTGTCTGGGAAACCCAACCTGTTTCAGAAAATAGAAAAAGAGAGAAAAAAATTATTCATAAAATTTAAAAGAGATGAGGATAAGCACAATTTATAAATAACTTCTAGAAGTCATTGAGAAAGATAAGGAACCCAGTATAAAAATTAGCGAGCAATAGATTTCAACAGTCCATGTACGTAACAGGATATCCAGAATGACAAATAAATCTGAATGAGAGAAGGTGTTTGACCTTATTATCAATCAGAGAACTACACATTAAGAAAACACAATGAGCTACTATTACACACCCAGCAGAATGGGCAGTGTCAACACGCTGTCACTAGGAAGTGTTTGTAAGGAACAATAGGAGTCTTACTACTGCTGTTGCTAAAGTTCATACCGTCACTTTGGAAACTGACAAAACAGATTGCGATTATGTATTAAAGTTGATATGTATACACTATGATGAGCTCAATTCCACTCCTAGATACGTACCCCCAGAGAAATGTGTGCATATGTTTAGAAGTCAAAATAATAGTTCTCTTTGGGCTGTCGGAAAGAGGCAAAAGCAGACAGTTGGGGTGCTGATGGTGTTGTATGTGGTAATGCACTGAGGTATATATTGATGTTTTCTGCACTTTGCTGTATGTGTGTTACATTTCACAAAAAAAAGGTGAAAAGAATTTGCTATGAAACCTAAAAAAGGAACTCTAATATTAAAGAATTTAATACTGGAATCATAAGAAATTTTCCCTCCCCACCAGAGCAAGAATGAATTAGAGACATAATGACGACCATGGGACACAGGCAGAATGTCCGTTAATGTTGTCACTGTTGGAGGGAAAGAAGAGCTAAAACCATGTGATGATGATATCAAGGCAAGATCTTTATATTCTAGAGTTACATCAAGGTCATGCCACATCATTAAATTACAACAGGCGTCAGCATCTCAGATTATGTGGTAGTGGACAGAGGGCTGTTTCTGTCATTGTTTCCATAGCTTGGTTACCTAATCTTGAATCTTTGTGTCCTTGTTGCTAAACTGTTAATAAGACTCATCTCATGGTGTTGTTGTAAAGACTGAAGAAAATAAGGTACAAAAGGTGTCTGCACATCATAGATACTCAATAGTTTCTTTGTCACGGTGCCCCTTCCCCCGCCGTGTTGCATTGTTGCCTTACCGTAGCAGGCATTTGAGATAGATCTCCAACCTTCAGTTTGGTCTCCTTCCTACCATATAGCAGTGATCTGGCTTTACAAATACAGTTTTGTCCCAGGGTTGCATTCTGATTGGTCTAAACTCACGGTAGTCCCAAACTCCTTGCTAGTGATTGGTTCGGGAATTCAGGCTGAACTTTTCCTGGGGAGCTTGTTTCTTCAGGCTGTGAGAAACTCAGTTTGAGAATGAAGGTGACCCATGGCAGAGGGCATACCTGAGAGCCTTGTAGGGAAACCAGGGATAATTCCCACTCATAACACATCTGAAGTGGCCGCCTCTCCTTCTTCACTTCTGGTTATTTTAACAAATGAAATTTTACTTTTTTTAAAGCCTTATTGGGCTGGGTTTCTATTACATTCACATTACTGTAACCTACATGCTCGTACTGATGTATGATAAAAAATTGTTAGATCTTCTTTATATGAAATCTTTTTTGAGTCCTATATCTTTATAGCTCATAGGGGGATTTAAGTGTAATGCAGTATAATTATCCTGGGAGTTACATGCCTATTAAGCATCACTTAATTAAAGCCAGGCTATTCTGATCTGCTTGAAGTTTCTTTTCTAGCTCTCATATTAGCAATCCCTCTTCACAAAATCCCAAGTTTGATTAAAAAAAGAAAAAAGCCCTGGATGTGGCTTTGCCCATCCCAACACGAGGTAAGTAGGGTCCTGCTCCCTTTTCCCTTTGTAGTAACTTCTCACTTGGTGTCACATTCTCTCGCTCGATCGCTCCTTCCGGTCTTGTCTCTTGGTGTGTCTTGTGCGCTCAGCTCTGTCTCTTCTGCCTCTGTCTCTGTGTTGTCTTTCTTGGTCTCTTTTTTCCTTATCACCAGCACAGGGAGACTGCTTTTCTTGCCCAGAAGTATTAATACTTATTTGAAATGGTGAGTGACTGATGTGTGTTCCTGACTTTTCTGTTTTGTAACACATATGGTTGTAGTGGGGATTATGTGGAATAACATCCAAAGTGCCAGGACCATGGCAGGCCCTAAATGAAAGTCAGGACTCTTGCTCTTCTCTCTTGACTCCTCTTCTGGATAGCCAAAAGAATGTGCTGTGTTTTCTCTGAACTTTGAATAATTTGCCGTCATAAAGTGTGGAAGAGGAGGGGCGCCTGGGTGGCTAGGTCGGTTGAGCATCTGACTTCGGCTCCGGTCATGATCTCACAGTCTGTGGGTTCAAGCCCCACGTTGGGCTCTGTGCTGACAGCGCAGAGCCTGGAGCCTGCTTCAGATTCTGTGTCTCCCTCTCTCTCTGCTTCTCCCTGCACTCTGTCTCTGTTTCTCTTTCAAGAATAAATAAACAGTAAAAAATTAAAAAGTAATAATAAATTGTAAAGATCTGTGACTGAGTTTATCTGGTGTTTCAACTCCTGGTTATTGGCTGCCCTGCTTTTAAAGGTACTTCTCATTTCCACAGATGAACATTTTTTTCTCTTTTCCTGTGATGTGAAGCGCACAGGAAAACAGTGGACTAGCCAGAACCTGGTCTTTGGAGCAAAATCTTCCCGCGTTTCCTCTGTCCACGCAGTCTGCGGATTACTGCTGCGGACCTCCTCTGGGTGCCTGCTGCCGGCCTGGGCTTCCCAGCTCTGTGCCCACCACGCGCTCTCACAGCCAGCTCCTGGGCTGTGGGAAAAGAATGGATCATCCTGGCTTAGCAGCCTCTTTGGCGGGCACCTCGCTGCTCCCTAGATTAAGGGTCTGGCTCTTGGTTTCCGCTCAGCGCATGATCTCACAGTCTGTGGGATCAAGCCCCATGTTGGGCTCTGTGCGAACAGCACTGAGCCTGCTTGAGATTTTCTCTCTGTTTCTCTCTCTCTGCCCTTCCCTCACTTGCATGCTTTCTAAATAAATAAATAGATAATTTATAAAAAGAAGAAACCTCCATTTTAACCCATCTGTAAAATCTGTTTCTGTCAAATACTGTATATCCCCTACTTCTGAATTCTAGTTATGATTTGAATTCTAGTCATGACTTCCATCCAGTCAAATCTTGAAAATACTTCAAATATTTTTAGTCTTGGGGCACCTGGGTGGCTCAGTCAGTTAAGCGTCTGTCTTCAGCTTACGTCATGATCTCATGGTTCGTGGGTTTGAGCCCCACGTCGGGCCTTGTGCTGACAGCTAGCTCAGAGCCTGGAGCCTGCAGCCTGCTTCAGATTCTGTATCTCCCTCTCTGACCCTCCCCTGCTCACGTTGTCTTTTTTTGTCTCTCAAAAATAAATAAAAAACATAAAAAAATGTAAAAATATTTTTAGTCTTACGTAAAATACCAACTGTATTTGATAGATATAGTCTATTAGTCTATGCAGTGGTAAATAGGACAGTTTATTAATATGTGTGTGTCTATATTTATATAAACATATATAAGTATATAATTATGTGTCTCTTGTGTGCTAGTACTAGGTCTTTACATCCTAGTCTTTACATCCTCATGTCACCTCCTATACTAGGTTAAATAGTGTCCCCCCCACCTCTTAAAATCTGGAACCTATAGTTGTGGCCTTATGTGGAAATAGGGTCATTACAGATGTAATCAAGTTCAGCTGAGATCATACTAGATTAGGATGGGACCCTAAATCCAGTGTTCAGGTGTCCTTAAAAGAAGAGGAAAATTGAGACACACATAAACACTGAAGGGGGAATGCCAAGTGACAATGGACAGACAAGAAGGCCATGTGAAGTCAGAGGCAGAAACTAAGGGGGCACCTGGGTAGCTCAGTTGGTTGAGCCTCTGACTTTGGTCATAATCTCACAGTTCATGATTTTGAGCCTCCCATCGGGCTCTGTGCTGACAGCTCAGAGCCTGAAGCTTGTTTTCAATTCTGTGTCTCCCTCCCTCTCTCTCTGCCCCTTTCCCATTCATACTCTGTCGAGATCTCAAAAAATGAAATATTAAAAAATAAAAATAAAAAAATTAGATTTATGTATCTACAAAGATTGTAAGCAACCACCAGAAGCTAGGAGGGGAGCAGGGACTGTCCCTCAGTGGCTCTGGGAGAAACCAACCACAGTGGCACCTGTAGATTTCAGACTTCTAGTCTTCATATCTGTGAAAGGGTGTATTCTTATTGTTGAAAATTTATCCACTTTGTGGTTGTTATAGCAGCCCTAGGAAATGGTTACATAGAGTGCCCTTCCTAGTAATTTTTAATATGTTTGTTCTTGAGAGAGAGAGAGAGACAGATGAGACAGAGCTTGGGTGCGGGAGGGGCAGAGAGAAAGGGAGACACAGAATCCAAAGCAGGCTGTATGTTCTGAACCATGATGTGGGGCTTGAGCTCGTAACCGCGAGATCATGACCTAAGCTGAAGTCCCACGTTCAACCAACTGAGCCATCTAGACATCCCCCTGACCCCGCTTTTTTGTGGTTTTTTTTTTTTTTTGCTAATTTTTCTTACTCTTTTTATGAGAGGAGCTCTTTTCTCCATTGTATTTACCTCTATAATAATGACCCAGGCATTTATCTTCATTTCTCTCAGCCATTTGTTTTAAGTCTTCAAGATTATAATTGTAATTCGCTTTTTCTTGTTTTTCATGGGACGTGTCCTTTGCCCGACAGTAGACTTTGATTTTGGAATCATAAATCACAGTCTGGACGCTTGTGTTTTGATGCCACCTATTTAATCAACAACAACCGTTACTGTTTCTTGCATCCCAACCTGAAGCATGCCCTTCAACAGGAAGAAAAAATGTACCCCATCCTTCCAGGGCTTCAGGCTGTACTCAGGGCGTGCATTTTCATGACAAATGTCATCCCTTATAGTATTTACCTCAGCTTGACTTGTACCCTCTGCATTATTTTTGTCCTTCTGAAGAAAATGTATGGGCACTGAGGGTACGAAATACTGTTTTCTCATTTTCTTTCTCCCTTTTTCCCCCTTGCAAAATGTTGACCACTGAGATGAGCACAAAGTCAACATTTATTACTTGGCTTTGACTCTTACTTTTTCCCAGCAAAGTTTTGGGCCAAGGACAGATATTCTGAAGTTCTTGGAGCCAATGTACCAAGCTTCACTATTGGTAAAAAGGACAAAATACAAATTTCTGTTCCCTGGAAGGTGGGACCACCTTCCACATGTGCCCTTTCAACTACAGCCATCCATCCTTATTTGAGGCTCTGTAAGTACTGTCATCTTACAGTTCTTTCCCCCATTATAAACGTTCATTCCGGAGAATGGTCTTAGTAGCAGCTTCTGGGGGAAGTCTTCCAAAAAGTAATCAAATGGACACACACCCCTCACTTTGACATTCTCTCCTTTGATCAGACTTTTCAAGCCACAGAATGAATCCAAGCCATATATTCAGGTTGGAGATTATCCCATCGGTCTTAGACACAACTGATCGATGGATTTCAATTCAGTAGTTATTTCAGAGCCTTTGTTTGTGTCTAGGCTGAAGCCCAAGTACCCAGAGACTCTTAGGCATCCATCTGAACAAAGCCAGCCATTTATAAAGGATTGTGTTTACCTCCTTAGAAAGGCGGCTGGCTCTACTAATGGTCATGGACTCCCTGACTTCCTGGTGAATTTATGGACCAGTGACTATGAAACTCTGTCACCTTACCTCCTCCCCTCCCCTGAAATGCTCATAAGCTGCACTTGTATACCATACAATGCTAAAAACTCATCTCTTTAGTCAGGTGTTGATCTAGCATAATATTTGTGATGTGTTCATTCGGTTTCATATTTTATGGTGTTGAGGAAAGGATCTTTGAGGATAAACACTGTGTTTGTTTTATCAGCCTTGGAATAGGTGCCCTCCCCTGGACAGTTTTAATTGAGGGTCATCTCTCTATTCCATATTGTACACTATTGACATGGGTCCACAAGGAAAGTAATTGACTTTTCTTGGTAATTTATTTTAAAAAAAAACAGCATCTTGCCTTATAGATTCATGTGAGTATGGTTCTATTTCATTTTCTCAAGACTGTTTAAAAATGGATGGCAGCTATGAAAGAGGATTTGAGAATGTGAGGTGTAAGTATAAAAGGCTAATGAGAGATAAGGTTGAAATACTGGATTGAGGCAGTTTAGAGAGGTCTTGATCTTTATGTACATGAGGTTAGACACAATGACATAGGCATGGGGAGCATGTTGAAGGTCTCTGAAGAAAAGGGTGACATGACTGGAGTCCATCGGTCATGTGTTCAAGTGCAGGCTGGAGTGGAAAAGGGCTAAGTGTGCAGGAGAGACGCATGGAGTCTTACTGCTCTACATACTTTGCTGAATTTCTGAGCTGAGCAAACATGACCAACAGTTGTATTGTTGTAGACCTTTGGAGTTAAAGATTCTTGTCATTATTTTAGGACTGAGAAATATTATCTAATTGCAAACCTACACATAAAACTATGCTGCGTTTCCATTTACCGGCAGAAAATCAGGGAGCTAAAGTTGATGAATTGAGAATAAACTTTTGGTGAGGCAGAGAACATTACCAGGAATTCTGCTGAGCGGGGATTAGGCTTCTGCGGTATACATCTCCCATGCCTATTTCTGTCTCTACTTACACCTCCTCAGGTCTTAAATATACATTTAATAACTAGGGCCTTACATAACCAGAGATTACAGAAAGACCACTTCAAAGGAGAGGAGGCACCAAAGAACGGACATTTAATGACACATGGACAAGTGAAGAAAAGGGGAGGTTCTCATTTCCTCAAAATTGTGAGAGAATCTACAGAGGCAGGAATAGACTAAATAAATAGGCCTGGTGAGTGAAACACGAAAGCGTTGGCTTTTACCTGAGCCCAGTGCTCCTAGAAAACCGGTAAGAGATCCTCCCCATTCCTTTGTGAGCAGGGAGATAATTTTTGTAAAGGGTTTCTCTTCCTTACATGACTTAGATAAGACTCACAGAGACTCCTCTTGATTACCTCTGACAAGGTCAGACACAGACCCTGTGAATTACCATAAAGGATTCCTGGAGTTGTATAGTGATAAGAGCATCTTTTGTTCTAGATACATCTGGATTCAAGTGTTAATAAGGATTGGTCTTGGGTGGATACTTTAACCCCTTTTAAGCTGACAGCTCTCCAATGGGAATAGCGGTAACTACCTCACTGTGCTCGAGAAGCTTGGAGAACACAAAACGTGACTGCAGCATGGTAGGAGCTCAGTAATTGACAGTTGTTAGTACTAATCCTGATGCATCAGTATTAATGAACTCTGATAGATACATAAAGGAAATCTCCATCTTGCCAGGATTTACTTCAAAAAAGAAAAAGAAAATTTGCTACCTTGACTTGACCAAACTTAAACTTTGCTCCTACCTCAGGCCCTTGAACTTTGACCCACTGTCAGTGCAAGCCAGCCTAGAAGTTCCTTCTTATTGTCCTGAGCATTGACTGGCTACAGGGAAGATACTCCCTGACCAATAGTCACATTAATACAGGCCTCTATCGCAGTTACCCACGTCCAGTTCTCGCCAGCCTTGCTCACTCCTCTTTATAAAATGAAAGCCTATGTTGCTGGCTTTTCAGACCCTTGCAGAATGTCATAGTCAGATCCTCTCTCTGTTGCCATAGTCTCCCTGATGTGATAGTCCTTTCCCTCCCTCTTGCAATCATCCTTTCAAATAAAGTCTTCCTTTAGCCAAGTCTAGACCTTTTTTTTTTTTTTTTTTTTTTTTTTTTGACAAGTGGGTTATAGAGAAAGAAACTCTTCAGAGGAGCCTGGAAAGGGGCTTCTTCTGACAACTCTTATTCCCTCCTTCCTGGAAATTCCAACAACAAAAAAAGAGGAGACAGCACTGTGATAACTGGGTCAAACAACCTGTTGTTTTCATAGACTCTTCTAACTAGAGTGGAATCTTAGGGATTAACCTCAACTTGCAAATAAGGAAGCCATGGCCCCATGTATCAAATTTCCACAGCCATGTAACAGGCTACTGAAAACTTAGAAGCATAAAATACTAGTCGTTTCTTTAGCTCAGGATTCTGCTGGTTGGCTATGGAGGCTGGGTCCAGCTTTTCAGCTCTGTTGGACTGGGCTAGGTTCAGCTGTGAGTCTGTGGTCAGCCACCGGGTCAGGGACTGGCTGGATTGGGAGGGCCTCAGCTGGGACAGCTCAGTGCTGTGTCACATGGTGTGTCATCTCCCAGCAGGCTAGCCTGGGCTCATTCCGGAGGGTGCTTCTGCTGGGTTCTAAGGCACGGAATGAGCATGTGCAAGGCCTCTTGACCTCTAGATTCAGAACTTGTTTGACTTGGCTTTCAATGTATTCTGTTAATCAAAACAAGTGGCAAGGCTGGCCCATGTGCAGGAGGTCAAGAAATGGGTTTCATGACTTACTGGGAGACCATTTTTGCCATCTGTAAAATCCCAAGAGGTGAATTCGTTTGCCCAAATTCAGTTCACCCAGTCAGTGGCCAAGCTGGAGCTGAAAGAAATGTTATGTGTCTTAGGTACGGACATTTTGCTGGTCTCAGCCTTGCAGTTTCCAAATGACGCTGTCCTGATCAGGGCCTGTTGAACTAGAAGAAAGAGGAAGACTGTCTCTTTTCAAAGGACTTACTGTGGAAAGTGCATGGGAAGATGGAGACAGAAAGCATGGTTATTCAGGTTGTGCCTCACAGGGGTGGGACCACTGTGAAGGGGGTAGGAGCTGAAACTCAGTTGGTTCTCCACCCAAAAGCCCCTCGGGCTCTTGCACAGGGATTTTGTGCTTGAAGACAGGATTCCCTATAATTTCTACAAAGGCACTATTGCTCCCTAAGCCTGAGGCCATGCCTGTTTCTAATGCTTGCAAAGCTCCCTGTGAGGTAGCTTTTGCTTTGGACACAAAGCTCCTGACACTGCTAAGAAGCTGGCTATGATGGCACTGTCCCAAAGTCTTCTCCCAAATTGGCCATTTTGATGGACATCTCGGAGGTGTTAGCTTGAAAACTCATGCAGGTACAGAGAAATAATTTGATGATAAGAGGCAAATCCAGTCTTGAAAGCCTATAAAGGAATTTCCGGAACAGGAAGGGTCCTCCTCAGTGTTTTTGGTTCATCCTACACTTGGCTTCCTGTTCCTCTTACCACTTTCCTCCAGCCCCAAACCTCTCTAGAAATAGCAGTTCTGTAGGTGTTGTCGACCACATTGGCTTTGGGCTTTGTCTCAGGCACCTCCCTAGCAACTCATTCCTTATGTTCACTGATGTCTGTGGGCTGTTGTACTTGAATTTCTTTCTCTGCACGTGGTTTCTTAGCCCCATGAAATATCACTTCTAAGACTCCAAAGAAAAAATGAGTTCTTTACAGGAGATTGGTGATACGAATAAAATGGACGATGTCCTCTCAGATTGGAAGATCTTCTCTAAAAGAGATCCATAAATGTTTTCAGGCAGTTGTTTCTATGCTGCCAAAATGTGTTTGCAACACTCACCTCATGAGGTGGCCCCTAGCAAACCTGTCCTTTAGTTAATCAAGTTTGGGAGACATTCCATTTTTGTATTCCTCTCTTAGAGGGTCTTACATACATGAGCATGTTAGAGGAAGGTCCTTCAGGAACAAACTCTGTTTAATGTTTAAAACAATTTTTTTAATGTTTATTCATTTTTGACAGAGACAGAACATGAGTGGGGAGGGGCTGAGATAGAGAGGGAGACACAGAATCTGAAACAGGCTCTAGGCCCTGAACTGTTAGCACAGATCCCAATGCGGGGTTTGAACCCACAAACCACAAGATGATGACCTGAGCCGAAGTCAGATCCTCAACTGACTGAGCCCCTCAGATGCCCCTCTATTTAACATTTTTAAAAAATGTCCTGAAATGTCTTTGCTTCTGAAGACCTTTATTCTCTTAGACCTAACACCGTCTGATAGATGTGGTCTTCTGTGGTGTGTACTTCAGGAGATGCTGCTCCTCCTGATGCTGCAGTGCACAGAAATATGAAGTCTAGTAGATACTGGCTAGAATTAAGGACCATGGGACCTGACTTCTGACCACCTCACTGCTAGCCATCTTTGTGACATTCAAGGGACCAGCAAATTTCGGTTTTGCTTCTTCATAAAGCCTTCCTAATCCTCCATGGCTTCTGTGGCCTCTCTTATTTCTGAAATTCTCTTGCATTCACTGTGTTACTAATCTTGCCTTTGTCTTTCCTGTGGACTTGTCACATCCCCTGGCTTTTATAAATCAGTCCCCTCGTTCATGTGGGCTTTTGCAAAATTCTAACTGGGACCCCTGCCTCTGATGTGCACCTTTGACCCTCTGTCCCCCCTCCAGTCTCCCCTTCACCGGAGGGTCTACAACACAAACTCGTGTATGTAACTCTCTTACTTTGACAGTCTTTGATGAATACTTGTTGCTTCCAAGATAAATTCAAACTGGTTATTCTAGCCTACAAAGCATACACCAAACTGGCCCAATTTAACTTATCTTCCTTAATTCTTACTCTTGACCAAACACCTGTATTTTACTCACACTGGACACTCTGTTGTTTCCTGAATATGATAAGCACTTTAAACATGGGACTTTCTGCTTAGAATCTCCTTATCATCCTTAATGGTCAGCCCTGAATATCACTTCCCTGAACAGCATGCTTTCCCTTTTATGTTCATATAATCCTTTGTATTTACCTATATAATACAGCACTTAATCACGTTGAATTAAAGATAGACATGAGTCTATATTTATATCATATTATGAACTCTTTGAATGCAGAGGCTGTACCATAGGCTTCGTGGTGTCTCAGTCCGTAGCACACTGTCAACCATATTGAAAGTATTCAGTAAGGGGCACCTGGCTGGCTCAGTCGGTTAAGCGTCTAACTGGCTCAGGTCATGATCTTGGGGTCTGTGAGTTCAAGCTCCACATCAGGCTTTGTGCTGACAGCTCAGAGCCTGGAGCCTGCTTCAGATTCCGTCTCTTCCTCTCTCTCTGCCTTTTCCCCACTCACACTCTCTCTGTCTCTCTCTGGAAAAAAAAAAGTATTCAGTAAATTTGTGTGAGCAGATTGAAAATGAACCAGCTCCTTCCAACTTAGGATGATCTACTCAAGGAGATGACATAAATATATATGGTTTTCTCTCTCTAACACTCTCCCCTTTCAAACTCATGGCAGTCATTGCTAATCAAAAATGGCACTTTTCTCATTGAGCTCAGGTATATTTTAGAATCCATATCATCACACTGCTTTAGGAAGTCACTCTTGATTGGTTAGGGTCGGCACTTAAAATTTATTTTCCATTCTTGACATATTGGAACTCTTTTATAGATGAGGAAAGAGACTTAATGAGTTGTCCAAGAGGTCACACAGCAAATAAATATCAAACCCGAATCCAGGTTTCTTTATTACTGCCCCTGTGCTCTTCCCACGAAACTGAGATGCTTACTTGGTGAGTTTTTATTGTATCCCTGTATTTCCCGGGCTCTTGAATCAGTTGGAAATCCCCCGAGGGGGTGAAGTAAGGATAGTGCCTTTCGGTGCTTGTCCTCTGACGCACTGTGGGAGCTCAGCGTGCGTCTGCAGGAGTGCGGATGGAAAGACAAGCCTGGACTGTGCTGCTTGGGTGTGCCGCTCCTCTTTGCCGCCTTGGCCTTGGCCTTGGCCTTGGCATCGGCATCATGATGACTCCGCACTTAGGAGATTGCCAGCTTTCTGTGAACCCGACATGTGCGATCATGGTTTCACCCGGTACCCCCACCCCAGTCTGGGCGGGCTGTAGTAACACCTTAGTCATCACAGCAGGGGGAGAAAAAATGAAACACATTTGTAAATCATGCAACACATCAAGCACACCCTGTCTTCTCTTCCCCATATGGGACTTGTGAACATACAGTTAAACAGACAAAAAATAATCTTTACCCTTTATATCCCTTTTTGTATGTGTGTTTAGAATCAATGATAGATTTTCTTCTTCCTGTAGCAGCTGCTTACCCATAGCTGTGAATCAGGAAAGTGCTGGGAAGTGTGATGATCTGAGGGGTGCTAATGCGGCTCTCTGCTTCAAATTACTCATTTTCCCTTCTCCTGCCCTGACGGTGACATATCACCATGCTGAACATTTCACTCCTGGAGTCTGTTTTTAGGCCAGTGCACATTTCCAGAGGCAACTGCTAAAACATCACAAATGCCCATGAACATTTCACTATGCAAATATTTGAACCAGGCAGTTTTCCTTAGAAGGATTAGTAGTGTTGTTCCCTAGGTAGACGCATTATTCAACTTTTTCAAGAATTGTTCAAGAAATACAGAGTAGGAAAGTTGGGGTGTGGGTGTGTCCTGTGTATGGACCTTTCCAAGCACCCATAAAAGAGCATACGGGCACTCAGTACCTGTAATAATACTGCACTGAACGAGGGACCCCAACACAGGTGCAGAGATGGACAGAACTATTTTAAAAAGCCTAGTTTCAAAGTCTTAGCTCATGGATCGGATGACTAAATGTCCAGTAATTTGGGAAGCCATGCCATTCTTTAGGTGATATCTTTCTTACCACTTCTGTTTGGATTTATCCAGGATCTTCTACCACTGACAGCTTGGGTCTTCTGTCTCTCACCTGAAATATTGCACCTGCTCTTAGTTGGCCTGCTGCCTTCTGGAGCCTCCAGCACAGTTCATCCTCCACAATACCTCCAGGGTTATCATTCAGAAATAGACGTGGTCACCACCCGACTGGTTGTCTTGGCCTCTGCTCCCTCTCCCTGGTGAGCTTCCCTCTCTCTGCTTTGCCCACACCCGTCAGTCAGTACTCGAGGCCCAGCACAGACGGTACTTTCTCGGTGAAGGGTTGCATATCCCCCCGACAGGTAAATGCCATCTATGCTCCAGTTGCAGGTTTCCGGTAGTCATTTTGTGGCCTCACCACTTGGCCTCCTTTTCGGTGGTCTGTCGTCGGTTTTCCCCATCCCAGTTACAGACTCCAGTTTCTGTTTACTTGTGGATGCCTAGTGCCTAATACAATGCCTGTCACATAGTGTGACTTCATTAACTATTTTTGGAATTGACTTGAACCCATGGCATATGAGGGTTCATAAAATAGAGCAATGTACAATTAAAAAAAAAACCGAAATAAATAATTCTACCTTTTGGGGCATTCTCAAGAGCTAGAAGCCTATCTTCCCATGTGTAACATATTCATCTATCTTGTTTGGGCATTTAAAAATCTTTTCTAGTTAGCTAGAAAAAATGGAATTAAAAACAAGCCTCTGTTTACACTGAATTTTGTCTATGCTGGTTTTTTTTTCCTCTTTAGTTAACTTGGACTTACTTTTATAGAGATGGCTACTCCCCCTCCTTCTGAAGAGTAGGGTCTGTGTTGCTTCCCCATCCTCCTCCACCTTCTCTCTTTCGCTGTTATCCTTCATCATGCCGTTGCTGTCACCAGCCGCCCTTACTGTTGCCAGCCCCCCGGTTGTCCTTATTTTGTGTGCCAGGTGCCTTACCGATACCGTCTCGCACTTAATCCTCACAGCAAAGGTCTTACTTTACTTGTTTTCAGGAGAAAGAAACGGGTTCAGGGAGGTTTAGGAACTTGGAGAGTGTCAGAGCTGGGATTCGATGCTAGGACACTTCCTTTCTCCTTCCCTTCCTTCCCTCCTGCTTTCCTCTGTCCTCCTCCCCCCCCCCCCCCATTATTATAAAAGAATAAAGCTAGGATTGTGAGTTCTTCTCTCTTACTTCTAGAAGTGATTTCTTTGGTTGGTTAACACATGTGCATGGGTTCAGGCAGTTTGTCACCCACTTAGGCACATCCCCTTCCGAGTCGAGCTCAAGTTGAAAGGCTAGATGAACCTCACCTTGCGGAGATGGCCTGTGCTGTCACGCAGGTCTGCATAACTTGCTAGTGATCAGCCCTAGATCCACATCCAGCGCCTGTTCCGTGCTCACCGTGTGGGTGGCTCTTTCAGAGACAGATTTTTCTCTTCCGTTCGCTAGTTCGTTCTTCCTGATCCCTTATTTTAGATCCAAATGTTTTCTTCTGGAAATCTTCTATTTCACTGTGGTCTGGGTTCCCCAGTACAAAAGCAAATGGAGTTTTTTTGTGGATTTCTGGACAATTAGACTTAAAAAAGAAAAAAAAAACCCACTATTTTTTGTCCTTAAGGAAGCTAATGCTTAAACTTTAATAGATTCCCAGAGACCCTCGTCTAGGATTTGGGCACACGTAGTGTAAGTGGGTTACCGATGATTCTCTAACAGGAAAAAATGGGAAACATCCCAAATGAAGCTAGAGAGTTTTCCTTCTAACTGTTAAATTCTTAAGTATCACTGACCCAGATAAATGCCAACAGATGGCCCGGGAGCTAACTTAAGCTGCAGCGCAGCAGCCCTTGCTGCCGCCTGGGAGTTTATAGATACCGGTGCACAAAGGTGCTGGCACCGAGGAGCGGCAACGTGTAGAGTGTGGTGGCTGGACCATCTTCTCTGTGTTGCCAGTTCTGGCCCCAGAGTCTCACTGTCCCCAAACATCAAATGTTTCTCCAAAGGCCATTGCTCCTCAAGTCACTGTTCCATTGCATTTTTTTTTTCCCCAGAGGTGGGCCCTGCGCATCTCCGGAGACCTTCCTGGTGTCGGCATTCTTTTCCTCCGACCCACCATCTGCTCCTGTGACTAGTTCCACCGACCACGTTTCCCGAGGCTTGTTTCCTTATGTCTCAGGGCCCCTTTCACTGCGCCTGATTTTTATGGAGTTGGTGTTTCTCGAAGAGGAGAGCGGAAAGGAAGGAGGGGGTTTATAAGAATAATGAGACTGAGCTTTGCTTAAAGATGTTCCAAATCACCCACTTGTAAACTGACTGTTTAGAGAGGAGAGGCAGCTTTCAGAATTGGCCAGGGAGCTAGAAGGAAAAGAAGTAAAAATAATTCAAGCTCAGCAGATATATATTTAGATAACAAATTCAAAGGAGAAGCAGATGAAGAAACCTGGATAATCAACTAAAAACCAGCAAATGAAAAGAACAGATCGCACTTGGGCCACACAGCTGACACATGAATAGTAAATCCTGACAAGGCACAGTTGCAGATGAGGAGGCCCCCAGAGGCAGAGATGACCTGGAAGGCTGGGCCCTAACAGCTCCCAAGTCTCAGGTTCCCCCGTGGGGATGGCTTTGGAGCCAGGGCACTCTGACACTAGCTTCTGCCTCAGCGTCACAGGACCATAAACATTCCACCTTGTGATGACGGCCTGTTTTTGGTCCTGCTTCTTGCTGCTCTGGGGCCCCTACTTCCTAAACTCCAGGCCCTGGCTTCACACAAGAACTGGGCACAGTACAATCCACACACACTTGCTAGGAACCATGCTAGTTCCGTGCGGATACTGATTCATAGGTGCCCATGATTTACAGATTATGTTCCAGTGTGTCCAGTGTGTTCTTTTTAAAAAATTTTTTAATATTTGTTTATTTTTGAGAGACAGAGAGACAGAGCATGAATAGGGGAGGGGCAGAGAGAGAGGGAAACACAGAATCCCAAGCAGGCTCCAGGCTCTGAGCTGCCAGCACAGAGCCTGATGTCGGGCTCAAACTTGTGAACTGTGAGATCATGACCTGAGTTGAAGTCATACTCAACCCACTGAGCCCCCCAGGCACCCCAAATGTGTCCAGTATATTCTAATAAAAGTCTCTCAACAATTTAGGAGGTAGATTATAATGCTTTTGTTGCAAAATAGTTAGAGACCGGGGAGCTCACTAAGAGTGTGTCTACGATTTCACAGCTCTCAAGTGGAAAGTACGGCATTTAACACTGACTGTGCATCATACAAGGCACAGGGGTAGTTGTTGGGACCCAAAAGATGAGTAAGACATGGTCTCTGCCCTCTGAAGATGAGAGACCAGGAAGGGAGAGCAAAGAGGAATAAAGGCTTCAGTATAGATACCAAGGAAGGAGCTAAGGATGGTAAGAGAGGTACTGATAAAGAGAGGTGGAAATTGAGTAGGGCTGAGAAGAATTTAAGGAATCTTCCCTTCCAAGGGCATTTGACTTAGAGTTGAGAAAAGCTGAAGCCCAAAAGCAGTCTCTGAGTCCACAGGAATAAATCCTAAATGGGGCATTTCACGTATTGATGACTGGAAGGTGAGCAAGCTCGCTGGGGGCCGGACAGCCTGCTGGCTGACCCCTGGTTAGTGTAGAATGGACACCTTTGTGTTGTTCAGTCTGACACTTTGGCTTGTGTTTTAGAGGCAAGTGGCTAAGAATAACTCCCCGGCCAGTAGATTAAAAGTTCATTATTAGAGGGCTCCAAGTGTGGAAATATTTCTTCCTTAGACCCTGGTCTGAAATTGTGTGTCTCCTCCCTGTCCTTGACCATACACGTGAGCGCACTCAGCCAGTTGGTTACAAATCCATCGCTGTGCAATACCTCCTGTGGGGCTCCTCCTCTAATCGTGCCCTCACTGCTTCTGCCCCAGCAGGGTCTCAGTTTTCAACTGAACCATAACAGTGACCTCCTACAGCTCCCCTCTGGTCTGTGCACTACATTGCTGCCCAGTGACCAGTGTCACTTACAGCCATGACCCCCAAACGCCCCTGCATTCAAAGCTATTGGAGGACTACCCTGGTTAAGAGAAAATACCCATTGTACTGAGGGCCAGGCATCTGCTTTTGCCCAGAAGATAGCACACTTTATACCTGTGTTCCCTGCCTCACCTCATAAGTGGCCTGGTTTGGATGTCACCCTACTCTCTTATTTTTAATGTTTATTTATTTATTTTGAGAGTGAGCAAGTGAACATGCAGGGGAGTGGCAGAGAGAGAGAGAATCCTAAACAGGCTCCACAGTGTCCATGCAGAGGCTGGTGTGAGGCTTGAACCCATGAACCATGAGATCAGTACCTGAGCAGAAATCGAGAGTCAGATGCTCAAGGAGCTAAGCCATCCAGGCGTCCCTTGGATGTCACTCTGCTCTTGGTCTTCAGCCCTCTGGTCTCTACTTACCTTTCCAGACCCATAGTCTACCCACCCCTCCCTGCCGTAGTACTCAGTGCTGTAGACGCATCCCTCTCCGTCATTCCCAGCTGGGCCTTGCACCTCTGCACCGGAGTGGCTTTTGTGCCTGTTGCACTCTGTCTCATCTTTCAAACCCAGCTCAGATGCCACCATCTCCTTCTAGACAATGCTATTCACTCCGGATTAATGCTTCCTCCTTCTGGACCCAGAAGACCTCTTGGATCTCTATCATAGCTATTGGGTCCTTAGACTATGTATTATAATTGTTATCTGTAGGTAACACTCCTTGACTAGAGGGTGGGTTCCTTAAGGGCAGGATTCTGTTAATTGTCTCTCTTCTGGTTAGTGTCTTCCCAGCCAGGATTTTGTATATAAAAGGAGCACAAAAGAGTTACATAACGTAGATATTGAATAGTTCAGTAAATTGGGAATTAATTCATGGCTACTCAGTTTCAGGAAGACTGTTCTCCTTTCCAACAGTTAAAGGGCCTGTGTGACCCTTTACACTTGGCCAGAGGGACCTCGTCTGACTCCTCCTTCTATAACCGGGTCATAGGTTTCAATCACAGAAACATTATCCTTCACTAGATATTCCTTGCATCTTTAATAACCACTATCACTTTCTGTTTACTTGGTTGAGTACTTGCGTCCCACTTTGAGTAAGTTGATATAACCAACAAGGGTTTATGAAGCATGTTAAGGGGTAACTGTTTGCTTTGTGTGAGGATTCTCCCTACGGTTGCTTTTGGTAGTCAATTCTGTTAGTTTCTCTACTGACTTTAAAAGTAGTTTGAAGAATGCATTTATTAGACCCAGGAAACCCTGTAATTGGAAGACTGAGTGAACTTGTGTCTTGATACTGGTCATCTCTTCTTAGTTTCTTGATTGTTTTGATAAAAATTCAGTTCACGTTCGACCATTCTGGGTTCCTGAGCCTGTGAATGCTTTTATGGAGACTAATTGAGACTTTAGATCTAATTGTTCCTGGAAGATCACCTCACCAGATGAACTTTGGTCATTCTTTTTGACCAACCAGCATCTTCCAACACTCTTCTCCATTTGGGGAATTTACTGTCTTCTCTAAAAACTTGTTTCCCTACCTTCCTTTGTAGTCAGGGTTTAGGTGTGCGGGTGCTTATAAGCGAGGTATCCTCACCCAACTTCAAATTGGAAGCTAGCGCTATAGAGAAAAAGGCCCCTTGGGGCAAATCACCATGGCCAGGCTGGCAGCAGTCACATCTGCTCTTCTGAAGCAGCAGCTTCTGTCCCCAGCCTTGCGTGCTGGAGGCCTCGGGCCAGCAGTGGGGACAGGGACATTTCCAGTGAAGCAGCCCGCAGAGTGATCTTGCCGTTATTCCCGGCTGCAGAGACTTTGATTCCACTTCGCGGGCCCTCCAGGATGATTAGCACATGACTCAGTATCCTTTAATAACCTACCTAGAGATAGTTTTTATTCTTCACAACTGTGAAGATCCTGATGGATAGAGAATCTGCGTTATGCCTCGTGCTGGTTCACATTGTCGGTTCTGTCTCTGGAAATAGTCCGTCCTGACAGAAGGGACCAGGGTGCACCTGCTGTGGCCTAGGTCTCGGCAGTGAAGCTGACGCCTGTGATGCTACAGTCCTGGAGGCTCTAACTTTTCGGTAACCCGCCTGGCTGTTGACTTTTCTCCATCTCCACTGCCATCATCTTTGCCTGGGCTCCTGCGGTGGTCTGTGCTCCACCTCCCTGGGTGATGTCTTGCCCTCTGTCATGTGCCCTCCTACCGCAGTCAGAGGGAGCTTCCTAATGAATGCATTTGATCCTGGCATTTCATTTGGTGAACCCCTTTAATAGCTCTGTCATACTCTTCAAACACAATCAAAGTCCCCAAAATGGTTTCAAGACTTAAATGATACAGCTCCATTTACCTTTCAAACTTTATATATCTCACTTCTCTGTTCCTTTTACACGGGACTCTGTATCAGTTCCTAGAACATGGTTCTAACCTCTGGGTCACTCTCTTTCTCCTGCTTTGAACACTGTTCCTCTCTTCACTCTGCTTTGCTTGTCTGGCTTACTCTTTAGAGTAGACAAGGTATTGCTGACTGCAGTAAAAAGATAAATTCAAAATCCTCAAGAGGTTCTACACAGTGAGAGTGTGGTTCTCATTTGCTTCATGTTCCAGTGACAGCATTCCCAACGATTAAGCCTTCTTCCTGGCCATCCAGGAACCTAGGCTCCTTCTTTCTCCATGACTATCCTGCCCTCTGGGTCCTTGGAGATGCCCTCATTCAGTGGACAAGGGGAAGGGGAGAGAATGAAGAATCTCTGAACCAGGCCTAAAGGATACATGAGACTAGTCCTAGATTATAAGGGAAATGGGAAGTCCAGTCTATTCTATTCTGTTTCCCTATGGGAAACAGACATAGGAGCCTCTACCACAGAGCGCTTTAATTTTCAAGGTTTCAGCTGACTGCCTTTTAAAGACTTTCTTTGGTTCTCTGTCCCCTAATCTATTTGGTACCCCTTCTGATGCTCTCAAACTAGCATGTTTTCTAAGAGGGGCATTAGAACATAGGAGCTAAAAATAGAGCATGGACGTAAGCACAAGACAGACCTGCCTTTGCATCTCAGCTGCCCTAGTTAGGAACTGCTGCGTCTGAGCAAGTTCCTTCGTTATGTTTTGGGGCCAGTTACCCTTCCTGTGAAACTTGGATATAGTAGCACTTCCTTCACAGTGGCAGACATTAGATAAGATGAGGTATGTATTGTAATTAGCACCGTGCTCAGATGCACGGTAAGTGACAAATCGTGGAGCTTACGTCTGCGCGTGTGCGTGTCCGCCTTGGCCTGTTAGAGTGTACAGTGCCCGTGCTCGTGTGGCCAGGAGTGTCGTGGACCTCCCTGGCCCTGCGTGATGCGGGCTAACAACATATGTATCTCTTTCCAGCTCTACTTCCAGAGACCTCCCCTTGGCTGATCAGAGCAGGCAGTTGTGCGAGTACCCTAGAAACAGGCAAACACTATAAACATTTTTTTTAACCTGCGCACCACTGCTTCTGCTTCTGTTTGTATTCTCTGCCTCGTTCTGTGGGGAAAGATCTGTGAAGAAAAAACCCAAAATAGCCCCTCATATATTTTGAGAAACTGGCTCACAGTGTTGGGAGACGATGCAGTGGGGACCTGTAGAGAAAGTGGAGCAGAGCCGCATGTGCCCCAGAGACCTTGAGGAACAGACGACTGAAGACTCCCCGGTGTCCCCGGTCTTCCCGGCGGGAAGGGGCCACTCCTGACTGGGCTGGGTAGGAAACACCAGAGAAGCAGGGAGCTCAGAGCACGTGAATGATACAGGCTTGGGTCCCCCATTTGTAATCAAGGGGTGCGGAAGGGTATAAAGGAGACGTTTCCCAAGAGAAAACGAGCTGGTAATCCTTTGAGCAGGATGTCGTGAGCGCTGCACTGAGAAGCCAAGTGCCAGCGTGGAAATGGCTGCACGCCCCTGGCGGGCTGCACGGTCTCGGCGCGTCTTCGGGTGATTGCTTTCCGGGTTTGCGCTCGTCCTGGGGCAGCCTGGGCTCCTCCCTTCCTTGTAGGTATACGTACTGATTTTGACGGGGAGGATCCATCTTGCATTATTTCAGCTCCTTCTGGGAAGTACCATAGTGCTCGGGGGCAGGGCCATACACTGTTCCGGGGTCAGTCCTCGCCCCTTGCCGTGGTTTGTCACAGAATCTGGCCCAGGTTCAAAAACTGTTTATTAAAAGAACAGTTTTGACTAATTACATCAGAACCCTCTCATACACAAGTCAATCTGATCTGTTTTCCAACCTCTACAGAGCTGCTCTCCTGCCCTTACCCACTTATGGGAGGGGTTTTCATCCCCTCTTCCTTTCGTTTTTAACATTTCCACCTGACTCCAGGTATCACTTCCCAGATGTGACAGTGGAGATGGTGGGGAGTGGTCATATTTCATCCTGTATTTATCACCTCAAATGCGACACGTCTGCACATAAACATCAGTTCAGTTTCAGCACCGTCTTCACGGAACCTTCCAGAATCCAACTCTTCCTTCTGGTTTTATAAGTTAGAAGTCTCACAGCACTCCGATTCTCTGTTAAATGACCTGGGTCTCTCCACAGCCGTCATGGTTTCGTGATGAAATGTCTTCTGGACGTGTCTCCAGATCGAAGTTGTGACTTGTTTGGGAGGAAGGGCTCTGTTTTCCTCTTCTCGGTTTTTCCTGCACAGAACACAGTATCCAGCACACAGGAGGAGTTCTAGAAGTGGGTGTTGAATATTTATATTTCATCAGTGATAGGGAAGGCTAAGCCCCGTAGTGCCTCAACATGCCTTCTCCTATGAGGGTCCAGCGTTCTCAGGCCCTGCAGGGAATTTAGGAATCTTTTAAGTTTGCGAATTCTCTTTCACAGATGAAAAACCCGAGGAATCAAAGAATGGAACTTAAAACAGAAATTCAAAGTGAGTTTCCGGAGGTCACACAGCTAGAATGTGGCGGAGCTGAGACTCCAGCTCGTTTCCCAGCCCCAAACAAACTCTTTCTGTCACTCAGTGGGCACCCTTCTGGTGCAGACCTTCCCGAGTGCCCCAGGCAGACTGCGGTGATAACGTGCACTTTTTGGGAGCACATGCATTGTTTTAAAGGTCCATTTAGCAGAGGGAATGGCCGTGAATTACTACTCAGAAGTTGCAAAGGTGTTTTCATTCCCACAGGAAAGAGAATGCATCACAAAATGGAGACGAATTTACAGTAGTCACAGCTCCTCTGGTGCATGACTTCAACTTTTGAGTTTATTTATCCTCAAAAGCCCAAAAGAAGAAGGACCAAGGGGGAGTTATTATTTAGAAAAAGTAATCCAATCTGAAGCTGTGGAGATGCCAGCCTTCTTCCTATTGCAGAAGAACATATCTGTGTACTAGGAGATTAAAATAACGGCTATTTGCATTTCTTCCAAATAGTCTTTTAAAAACCTAGGATGGAATAAAACCCAGCCACACAGGAGAGCTATCCGGTCACAAGTCTGTAACAACAGTACGCCAAGAACTAGGAAACAACAAGAGGGTAATTACCGAGCCCTTAAGCCCGCCCCCATTCTCACTGGTGTGTTTGGAATCTCATCGAACTTAGCCTCCACTGTGCTCTTTTGACTTTTCTGAGCACAGTTGCCTGCAGGCTACAGGGTTATTGGTATTGTTTTGTTGTTTTAGCATAATGATTTCCCAGGAGATAGGGGCTCTCTCTGATACCTACTGCCTGATCAGTAACAAGAGTATTTCAGAAATACCTCGTTGTTTTCTTTTTAACAGCATTCTATTACTGAAATGAGGGGAAGGAAAAAACACATTTTGGCTGATGGATTTTATTCCCTTCCCACCCACCCCCAAATTCAGTGTCCACAGGTACTGGACACCGTGGTAATAGGTACCTGACAAGTCAGCTTGGGAGAACATTCCAGAGAAGTTGTCAAGATCGCTTTCTTCTTTAGGTATCCCTTCATCTTTTGAAAAATTTTAGGTACCCATTGCATACCAAAATCATGGCAGAACTGTTATTCCCAAGATTTCAATATCATCCCCCAAAACCAGGAGACCGCCAGGGAGACCGAGTCACACATGCAAAAGCAGAAGGCTTTGTTATGGGCTTAGGCTGGCCGGGCCTAAACTCGGGCTCACAGACTTTACCAGTGCAGTGGATCCGTGCTGAGAGCCCCGAACAAAGGCGGGGTGGGGCCTTTATGGGTTTGGGAAGGGGGAGTTACAGGAAATTGTGACACAGGTACAGGGGTCCAATCATTATGGCATAACATCATTGGCAGTAACTTTAACCATACACATTGTCCAGAGTGTTCCTTACTTTTGGCGGGACCCAATCACAACATTGATAACCAATTACAGAGTAGACCCAGGACCCAGGACCCTCAAGTAGGGTGTAACTAGCCTTAAGCAATAAGTGATTATCTATAGCTCTATCTCTAGGCCTGCCCTTAGAATGTTAAGGGTGTCAGCTGGCCTTTCCTGATTGGGTGTTACAAGGGTGGACCCTCCTGCCTTGGGCAATGTGTGCCCTTTTTTGTCTAATGATTCTGAGAAACCAACACCTAGGCCTCCAAGGTCAGAGGGAAACTTGAAGCCTGTCATGGAGTCAGTTTGATTCAGACCTGCGTCCTTACAGAACCATTAATAGACCTGGATGATGGGCCATGGACTGTATTCTTTTGTAGTCTAACTGCAGCACACAGCTCAGCACTTAATAGGTGCTCATTAAATATTTGTTAAATGACTCCTCTCTGTTAGTTTGGCTGTAAAGGGCTTTCATTGCCATTAGTCTACGTGATCTATACTTAAACCTTAAGATGTGGGATCTCTTAATGACATTTTAGAACTGTGAAAATTGAACTTCAGAGAGATAAATGACTTGTCTAAACTGATATAAAAAATAGTTCACAAAAAGAAGCATAAAATAATTAGTAAACCTATTGAAATGATTTGCATTTATTAGTACTAAAAAATGCACCACATTGAACATACCATTTTCACTAATACTAGCCAAAATTAGAAAAAGTAATATTGACTACTGAGAAAAGTGTAGGAAAATGGGAACTCCTATACTTTTAGTATAAGCATAAATTACTACAGCCTTTTTGGAGGGCCATTGGTCAATATGAAAAAAAAAATCCTTGAGAATTTAAAAACTTTTGATCTAGCTATTCTCAAACATATTTCTTTTAAGAAAATAATTGCACAAGGAACTTATAAGTATGATTACTAAACCATTATTTATGGTAAAATAGAAGTCAGTTAGAAATCCACCAATAAAAGATTGCTTAATTGATGTATCTATTGGTTCATATATCCAAATATTTAGAAGACCATTCAGAAATTAAAGTCGACGAGTTTGGTAATGTTAGTATGGAAAGGCTTGCATGACATACTGTTTTTTGGGGTTTTTTAAAATAATTTTTTAAAAATGTTTTATTTATTTTTGATACAGAGAGAGACAGAGCATGAGAGGGGGAGGGGCAGAGAGAGGGGGAGACACAGAACCGGAAGCAGGCTCCAGGCTCTGAGCTGGCTGTCAGCACAGAGCCCGACGCGGGGCTCGAACCCACAAAAGTGAGATCTGACCTGAGCCAAAGTTGGAGGCTTAACTGACTGAGCCACCCAGGCGCCCCATTGCAAGACATATTGTTAAGTCAGAGAGGCAGTTTACAAAATAGACCCTATAATGTGATTGTTGTTTTGGTTAAAAAAAAGCTTTATGTCTCTGTGCTTAGGAACACGTATGGTTTCTCACATGCTTGTGTGTATGCGTTCAGGCATCTGGAAGGATGCATCAAACTGTATGTTAAAGTCCTTGGGTGTGGTAATCATTTTTTTTTACTTGCTGTATCTTAAGATGTTTTGACATCTTGAGGGGCCTTACAGCCCCAGGGAGAGACTGTCCTTCCCAGGGGAGCTAGCTAATTCCTAGAGATCATAAACAACCCAGGAGCGCTATCTCACTTGCTAGCAAACTCCCCTTCCACACACACGTATTAAACTCCCCCGTGCCACGCCAGCATTTCCCCTGGGCCGCATCAGCCCAGGGCCAGGCACCAGAGAGCTAGAGACAGCCCCTAGAGCCTGGAGCCGCTGACATTCACAGGGGCTAATCCCAAAATGTGCATTCTGCCCTGCTTTGCCTTTCCCACAAAAATCCCAGTAAAGGCTCAGGCCTAGGCCTTCCCCTCCCCCCTGCCCCTGCCTCCTGACCCAAACCCGAAGCTTCCTTGCGGTCCTGCTTGGCTGGGCGTGCCCCTTTGGGACAGGTCAGTAATGAGTCATTTTCAGCGATATCAACCTCTCCAGTGTCCTCTCTAGTGACGTCTGCAAATTAAAATCCTTTGGGGACAAATGAGATGTCTGGGTGGTAAGAATTCAGGTTAATTTTACTTCATTCTTTCTTCTTTTCTATATTTTAAGTGTGTGGGCATTAAAAAAAATCCTTTTTTTTAAACTGCTTATGGTTTTGATCTCTTCTTTTATATTACATACTCCTTTTTTTTAAAGGATTATCTGAGAGCATCTGGTGTTTGGGGAAACCTTACTCCTGTTGATTCTGAGTTCGCTGGCTCACTCGTGGTAGACTGTTTCCTTGTCTCGTCCAGAGCTCTGTGGGCTCACCCTACCTGGCGGGTGGAGGCCTCACCCTACCTACAGTATGGAGCTTCCTAGAATGGGCTCCCCGGAGGAGTTTTCCATCCTAACCCAAGGGTGTCACTAGCTCCTCATTCTCAGTTTGAAGCATCCTGACCATGAAGGTGCTGTGCACCTAATCATAGAAGCAGGGATTTTAAATTTCTCATTTAGAGCGTATGTAGTAACGCACCAACTTCCTGTGGTCGTCCTGAGCTGGTGGTTCCTTCCTTTTCTGCTTTCTAACCCACACTCCTGCCCTTGCTTCCCTCCCCACTCGGCCTGCATTTTGCCTTCGATCGATCTTTTTTATCTTCCCCCGAATCTCTTCCTCTTCCTCCTGCCTCTTTCCCTGTCATGATGACCTTCTTCACCTTGACCTTCCCTCCATTCACTCAAGGGCCTAACTCTCCACCTTGCTGGAGCCCAAGGACTCATTACCAGTTTCATTTGGACATTTGGTCTCCAGGTTCTTAGCTCCTGAGTGTGGCACGCTGCCCTTCCGCCCATCATCGCTGCTGCAATCGCTGTGGTCGCATGAGCTCACAAATCGGCTTTGTTCTCTGGTTTTTAGTTTCATCTCTGGTTTTTCTTCTTTCCTTTTTTTTTTTTTTTTTTTTTTTTTGGTCCTGAGGCTTTCCCTTACTTTTCTAAGAGCTCAACTTTGTATTTAAAGAAGAAATCCTATTTTATTAAGCTCGCCATGTGAGCTTTAAAAACTATGCCCTGGAAGTGTAAATCTTGTGCACATAGGGGGAAAAACAATGAGCCGTTTCGCTTCGGAATATGAAGTGGTTGCCTAATATCATAAATTGGCAAAGGCAAAACTTGAGTGTAGGTCTCTGGGTCCAAATTCGATATGCTTTTCTGTCTGCTGACCCCCAACCTCTTGAAAGAAAAAAAAAAGAAGGCACAGTAAGGTGATAAGCACCATATGAGAATGCAGGAGACCTAGATTCTTTTCCTTTTTTTTTTTTTTTTAATGTTTGTTTATATTAGGGAGAGAGTGTGAGCAAGCATATGCGTTCAAGCGTTCAAGTAGGGGAGGGACAGAAGGAGAGACAGAACCGGAAGCAGGCTCCAGGCTCTGAGCTGTCAGCACAGAGCCCGATGGGGGGCTCCAGCCCACGAGCCGTGTGATCATGACCTGGGCTGAAGTCAGATGCTTTAACTGACTGAGGCTCTCAGGTGCCCCAGAAGACCTAGATTGTTTTCAATAAATTTACCACCTGCTTGACCTTGAGCAAGTTTTATTTCTTCTCAGACCCTTAGTTTCACTCTTGGCAAAACAAGAATGATACCACTCTGCTTATTGCTGATATTGCCATTAGGAAGTGCATTATAAAAAGGGCTTAGGGGCACTTGGGTGGCTCATTCGGTTAAGTGTTCCACTTCGGTTCAGGTCATGATCTCATGGTTTGTGTTGGAGCCCCGCGTCAGACTCTGTGCTGACAGCTCAGAGCCTGGAGCCCGTGTTTGGTTTCTGTGTCTCCCTCTCTCTCTGACTCTCCCCTGCTCGCTTGCGCTCTCTCTCTCTCTTTCAAAAATAAATAAAACGTTTAAAAATTTTTTAAAAAGCTTTAAAGTTCTCTTAAAATGTTCAGAAAGAAAGAAAAAAGCCATTTTCTAAGGGGATGTCTTGTGAAGACAGCGGTGCTATTACAGACATAATGATCCTTAAATATTTTGTTTGTAGCTAACCTTCTATATTCTATTTTTTTCTTTGTCATTAAGATTTTCAGTCTCCATATGGTCCTTTCCTTCTCCCGTCTTCATAGTGTCATCTGATAATTTGGGTTTTTTTTAAATGTTTTATTTATTTTTGAGAGAGACAGTGGGAGCAGGGGGTGGTCAGAGAGAGAGGGAGACACAGAATCCAAAGACAGGCTCCAGGCTCTGAGCTGTCAGCACAGAGCCTGATTCGGGGCTCCAGCCCACGAGCCATGTGATCATGACCTGAGCCAAAGTCGGATGCCCAACCGACTGAAGCCACCCAGGCGCCCCATTGTCATCTGATATTTGAACACTCATTTTCCTTCCATCAGTTACTCAGACATTTGTTAAAACCCTGTCTGTGGGTACAGGGAGTTCATGGGCCACCAAGGAGTCAGCGGAGTAGACACACTATTCGGGCAATGAGTTGACAGCGAGTGGAGGTGAGCCCAGGGGACGGGACTCCTGTCATCCACCTGCCCTTCAGTATATCATATTCGTTGTGTGTTGGAGCCTTGCTTCTAGCTGGGGAGGGGATGAGCTGGGAAAAGCCGGCCTAATTTGACCGAGGCTGTTGACGTATTATTCTTCAGGAGATAGGCTTTCTAGAGACACTGCCTCAGGCTACGAAATAATCTTGATGATGGGGATTCAAGCAGCCCTCACTGGCAGGAGGACTGTTGGGAAGCCAGTACCTTCTGATACATCCTTGGGTCATAATGTGTTGGTTACCAGGTCACCACATGGCCCACAGGGACCCTGATGGACAGCTCAAGCGGTGGTTCTCTTTAGGAGAACTGTCTGACCAGTACTGACAAGACAAAGGTTTGTTTCTGTTTTTGTTTTCTTAGGGGAGTGACTTCATGGATAGGTAGGGAAAGCTTTCTTCCCTGAAATGCCATTCATATTTGTAGCTTGTGCCTTTGGAGTGGTCCGGAGGAACTGAGTGCCACACATGGATCAAGTGCAAAATCAGGGGTATTGTGATCTCTTTGAGTGGCTTGAGATGCCTCTGGTCTCATGTCTGAGTTTATCAAAGTTACAGGCTACAGTAAATTTGTTCTGAGGAATCTGCTCAAGGAAAATAAATCAGGGGTTGGTGGAGAGAGTGGGAGTGGTTGAAAGGGGGCGACTAATCCTGGAATAGGTTAAAAAAGCAAAACACTCAAAGTAGAAATATTAAAAATAGAGAAGCCTCCAGGACCAGATGGTCAGAATTGCGAACAAGCCTGAGGACGAAACTAAATAAGCCTCCGGGAGGTATTCTGTCATCTTGTCGGGAAGCCTCCGTGGGCACTCGGAGCTGCTGGACAGCTTCCTGTGTGCCCCCTTCTCCATTTAAAAGCTCCAGGAGCGGAAGCGAAAACCTGACCTACTTTCCAGGAAACTTTTTTTGGTCAGAAAGGAAAGATGAAATGATACCGAGGCAGCAGGGCACAGAGATAAAAGGACTGGGTTTGGTGTTGAGAAAGCTGGACAAAAGTCCTGACTGTCAACATACGCAACTCATATTTCCTGAGTGTTCAGTGCGCTACACACATGACCGCATGGCCTGCTGGCGGGGCTGCTGTCTACACCCTCCCCGGGCAGGTGTCCTGGCAGAGGCAGAGGGGAGGCCCCCTTCCTTGTATGCTCTTAGACTCCGTGGCTGGCAAGAGAGCTTAACAGGAGAGAGACATACAAATGTATTTAACGCGTTCATGTGTACACGGGAGCCTTCAGGAGGAAAATAAAGATTCGAGGAAGCTGTTGGGCACAAAAGCTTATGACCTTTTTACATAAAGGACAATGACTTGTGGGGATGTGAGGAAACAAAGGGGCTTGGAGCAGTGACTTGTGGGACAGTGACTGGCAAATATATAGGGGAAACTAACAAAAGAGAAATTATTTTAGTGAGTTTTTCCAAATCCGCTCCGGCGTTGGCTCCCAGTCTGGCCATAAGGAGGCTCCTTCTCTTCCTGGTCCAGGTGGGGCGCCTTGCTCATGGGAAGCTTTATGATCTGCTTTGAGATACAAAGGGGTTGAGTCAGAGAACCCTTCTTGCCCCTGCTGATTCTGACGTGCCTTCAGCTCAAAATAATCAGTGTGGCAGGGTGGCGTATTGTGGGGCGGCGTGCCCTGAACCCCTGAGTCCTGCACGTCCCACAGGGCAGAGCCAGTGCTTGCAGCCGGGTCTCGTGCCCCAGAGACAAAGCTCACACCTGATCCCACCTGCTGAGCCTTGGGAACGTCACTTTCTCGTCCAGCCTCGTTTTTTCTGTTTGCATTTGCACGTGATTGAGCTAGACTTGTCTTCTCTGTTTATAAATAGTTGTGTAGCTTCTGGTTCAGTGCTCCCCTGTCTCTCTAACATTGTGACTGCCACAAGGACAGTGGCTTTGTTGGGATGGCTGTATTTCCAGCACCGTATTTCCAGTATCCGATAAATGACAAATGTCCAGTAAATAGTCACGAGGTGAATACATGAACCACTTTCACCCATCAGTTTCATGATTGAACAGCAGCAAAGTCGCGTGAGCCTTTTGCCCTGCTTCCCCTGCTTCTTGGGGTCTTGGGGGGCTTTCCCAGAGGGACTGAGGACTCACTTGTTTGGTTTGTCTTGACTCTACCTTTGGAAACGTCACTAATTTATGTGAGACCATTTGTGTCCCAGACACAGCAGCTGACACTGTTGTGTATTAAAGTCTCTGCATATAATGTAGGAAAAAATGGCACCTTCAGTAATAACTTAGAAAGCGCCTTCCCTCTGGCCAGGCCTGTGCTGGGCATTGTCAGGGTAGAAGTGTCCCTGGCCTGTGCCAGCTGGGGGGGGGAGAGCAAGCACATCAGACAAGGACATTGTTAAGAATGCTCTGTAGGTACTAAAGCCACTAAGCCAACACTGTGGAGGTCCTGAAGGTCTGGTGGAGAAGGAATAATGGGGGAGGGAAAGAGCAGAGTGGGGAGGGTTTGAGTAAGGAAAGGAAAGGAAGAAAGACAGTCCCTCAAAAGCTTTCTTCTCTTTTCAAGAGAATAGAAAGTTACACACGAATTCCTGATGATGGCTGCAAAAAACGGCATCGACTTAATAGCTATTGAGCCTTGACCATGTGTTTTTACCTGCATCATTTATTGGATAACGGTCAATCCAACCCAAGGAGGTAGAACTCATTATTGCTACTGATTTCCTTTTGTAGACAAGAAACTGAGCCGCGGGCTGGTTAACAACACGCTCAAAGGAACACTGAGTGAGTGGTGGGACCAGCGGTTAAGCCTGAGAATCTGCATCACGAGATGTGTTCGCGGGAGAAGAGACGTCAGTGTGGATTCCCAGCCTAGCGAATGCCCTGCGTGGGAAGAGGCAGTAAGTGCCCCCTCACGCCTCTCTCTCTGCCCTGCTAAGCCCCTCTCACCTCAAGGGCCTCGTGTGTGTCTTCTGTCTCTGGAAATACGAGGAAAAGTGAAAATCCTAAACCAGATGGGGTCCTAGTATGCAGATCAGAATTATGGAGACCACCAGGGCTCAACTAGAATGTCTAAATTGCAGTGTGGTTCAGACATGTCTCAGAAGGAGCCGGTTGCTCATGTTACAAAGGATGAGTGACATCTTGCTGCCACATGTCCCCCCCATCGGATGGGAGGTGTGTTTTGGAGAGGCGTTGTGGAGAGTTTTCTGGTGAAAGTTAACAGGGAAGTGTCTGAACACGTGCTTTACAGGGATCTCTGGAGTGAAGAGGGAGGGGATCTGGAAGGTCACAAAGCTGAGGAAAAAGATGAAATTGTTCACTGCACATCCTAGTTTTGTGCTACTTCTTTTAGATGATTGGGCATGGCTGTGCCTAGGCCGGACTCAGCAGTGACCTTGCTGGTGACTCTTCTCTTACCGTATTGTGAAGCCTGCCATTGATGACTTTGGTCTATGTTTCAAATGGACGCGGAAATGCTGTGCATTAAGATAATTTTTACATGTGGGTGTCCTGTGTCCTTAATTTTGTAAATCCCTAAATGACCAGTACTGTGCCTTAATTGCCGTTTACAGTCATTGTGGAACTAATGATCTCCAGAGTCTCTTCCAGTGCTAACGTCCTGAGATTGATTTGCTTCTGTCCAGACTTTTAGAGGGTCGCTGGGGTTGGGGTGGAGTAAAGAAAACTGGGAAATGTGTTCTGACCTGGCAGCTATGGGTACTGTGGTGTCTTCCATTAGCTCTGAATGTTAGGGGTGAATGATGGGAAACTGGAATCTGCTCTTTCACTGTCTTAAAGGATCCAAACTTGTATCTCGTTTTCAAATTATGTGCTGAGTTTGATGGATAACAAATTTCAGTTCAGTTTGGGGTAGAATTTTCAGGGACGTGTTACATAATTTATTTTTCTTCCTGAGTTTTTCTTTAATGCAAAGAGCCCAATTCTGAAACATTAGGTAATGAATAAAACATGTCTACTTGTCAACATATGAATATGAAAAAACCCTGTTGTTTTAATATTTTCCAGAGAAGGTCAATATCGATAGTCACTTTCTTCATGAGCAAAGAATACCTTCACACAATTCTATTATGCAAGGGGTTTGCTTCCTTAGGGCAGAGCTGACAGTCAAAGAGCTGCAGGACGTGAGGAGAGAGCAGAACCCATCATGACAAGAGTGACAAGGTTAACGTATTTATATGGTGTTGATGTCAAGTTCTAGAATCTGATGCTCTTGTCCTTGGTTCAAACTGTCCTATTGCTGCTTAAAAGTGTATTAAAAAAGAAAGATGTATTGGGCACCTGGGTGACTCAGTTGAGCAGCTGACTTCTGCTCAGGTCATGATCTCAGGGTTTGTGAGTTTGAGCCTGGCATTGGGCTCTGTGCTATCAGCACGGAGCCTGGAGCCAGCTTTGAATCCTGTCTCCCTCTCCCTCTGCCCCTCCCTCGATCATATTCATTCTCATTCTCTCTCTCTCTCTCTCTCTCTCTCTCTCTCTCTCAAAAGTAAACATTAAAAAAGATGTATTGATTTTTGAACTTCATGTTCATAGTATTTGCCTTTTTGCCAACACATTCATTCTCTTGTGCCTGTCGTTTCTAGCTTGTGGAGAAGAAAGCTATCTTGACCCATCCCATAAACAGGTAATCTGGTGATCTGATGTATTACTATTGTGGAAACTGAGGGCCTTTGGGGGAAACTTCATGATTTTCTGGCTCTGAATTCATCCTTTGGTATTGCTCAGTAGTACTTGGTGATATGTAGGTTTTACAGTTTTTTGTTTTCGTTTTTTAACCATTAACCCACTGAAGAACATCTGTGTTGTTTTCTCTTTGGGGTTCTTATCAATAAGGCTGCTCTGAACATTTGTGGGCAGGTAGGGGCGGAATATAAGTTTCCACTTCTCTTGGATGAATGTCTAAGAGTGCAGTTGCTGGGATGTATGGCAGGTGCAAATTTAGTGTTATCACAGTCTGCCAAACCGCTTTCCAGAGTGGCTGTACTATTTTATATCCCCACCAGCAGTGTATGGATTTTTCCGTGTCCTTGCCAGCATTTGGTGGTGTTACTATTTTTTAACTTTAGCCATTTTGTAGGTGCATAATGATACCACATGATGGCTTTAATTTGCATGTCCCTAGTGTCTAATGATGTTTAACATTTGGCGTCTGTATATCTTCTCTGGTTAAAGGTCCATCTATTCCTTTTGCTGATCTTCAGATCTCTTTTTTGTAAAATATCTGTTCAACTTTCTTTTTGCCTATTTTCTTCTATTGGGTTTTCACTATTTTTATCTCTCTGGCTTATAAGAGTTTTTTATATTTTTTTCTAAATTTAAGCCCCCTTTTTTTGAATACATGGATTACAGATATCATCTCCCATCTGTGAATTACCTTTTCATTCTCTTAATGGTATCTTGTGATGAATGGGAAATCTTAAGTTTAGCTAAGTCTGATTTACTAAATCTTTCTTAGCACTTTTTGGGGGGTCTTAAGAAATCTCTGACGACTTAAAGATCATGAAACTGGACCATACAGTTGTGACTACGTTCTCATCACATAGTTCGAAGTGGATTATTGTAACATCCCTAACTTCCATTTTGTATTGTGGATTTCTGGTGTTTACCACATATTTAGTGTAACCCACGATTATGTTTATCAAAACTTGTTTTTATTATTAAGAGCTATTTCGAACGTACAGAAAAGGGCTAAAAATAATCCAACTCCCCTCCAAACCCTGGACTAAATTATGTTAATGAATTTGCTTTATTTGGTCAGATCAGATTTTTCTCTTTATGCCTCTTAAAGAAATAACATATTACAGATATGCACTAAAGGCTTTCAACATACTTTTTTCTTCTCTCTACTTGCTGCACAGAACAGTTACCTGAAGATGGTCTGTCTCGTTCTCATGCAAGTTTATACACTTTCGCTATATTTGCATATGTTGATAAATTATAACTTCTATTGTTTTGTATGTTAGAATTTACAAAAACTAGTGTTATAGTTTAAAATTTACTGAAGAGAATATATTTAACTGCTGTATAGTAATGCATTATATTAAAAATCAGTTTGGGGCGCCTGGGTGGCTCATTCGGTTGAGCGTCCAGCTTCGGCTCAGGTCATGATCTCACGGTTCGTGGGTTTGAGCTCTGCATCGGGCTCTGTGCTGGCAGCTCAGAACCTGGAGCCTGCTTCCGATTCTGTGTGTCGCTCTCTATCTGGCCCTCCCCTGCTCATGATCTGTCTCTGTCTCTCAAAATAAATGAATGTTAAAAAACGATTTTAAAAACCTAAAAACTAAGATGTGTACATATTTTAAAACATCAGTTTATTTTTCCTTTCCTCAACTTTTTAATTATTATGAATAGTAAATATTTGATATGTCTTTTTAGGTACGTACATCTCTGGGGTAGGCACCTAGTACTGGAGCTTTACTAGATTTTGTAAGATTGCTCTTGAAAATTATTTTAATAAGTTATGTAGTTACCAGCAATGTGTCATTGGTAACCTACCTTACATCCTTGTCAACATTTGATGCTTATTTAAAAAAATTTACATTTTACTGAAATCCAAATAAATTGAACATTTATTTAAAATGTGTAAGTTTTTTCCTGTGATTACATGTCTCTATTTTCTGCCTTGTTTTTGAGCCTTTTTGATTTTTTTTATCTTTCATGTAGTGGTGTGAAAATACATCCACACACGATACCCCTGTCCGCTAGTCCTTCATGGGCTCATGTGTTATGAATGCATTCTCCTAGGCTGACTCTCGTCTTTATACTTTGTTTATGATGTATTTCATCATTCCAAAGTTTTAACTCAAACATGAGCAGATCGATCATTTTATATTTTGTCTTTTTAAAATTTTTTAAATTTTATTTTTTAGAGTGAGAGCAAGTGGGGGAAAGGGGCAGAAGGGGAGAGAGGAGAGAGAAGAAAAAGAATCTTAAGCAGGCTCCATATGCAGTGTGTCTTTTTAATGTTTTACTTAATAAATTTTTTAATACTTACGTGTCGTGGACATATTTTACATGTTATCTAGTAAATATTTTCAAGTTTTATTTTTCATATAGAGCTTTTAAATCTTCTTGGGATTTATTTTCCATGTCATGTAGGGAAAGGCTTTGTTTTTTCCCCTTTCTATTGCTACACTGGTGACTGGTCACTAATTGGTATCAGTAGTTGGTCGTTCCCTGGCCGTGTTGTAAGACCAGCTCTGTGATGCACCCCGTTTCCGTACATGTGTGTCTGTTTGTTGGGCCCATGGGTCTAGTTATCTTTACAAGCAAAAAATATGAAACTATAAAAATCATTATAGCTTTACAGTAATTTATACCAACAGAGAAAGTCCTGTATTTCTCTGCCTCTTCAAATTTAAATTGGCCCTATTCTTCTGAAAATAAATTTAGGATCAACCTATAAATGCTTTTCTTGGAAGTGAGATAAATTTGAGGGAGAATTATCTTCCTCATAATACAGTCTTTTCTCATCCCTGAATATGGTATGCCTTTCCATATATTTATGTTGCCTTAATGTTTTATAATTCTGTCCTGTAAGGTGTTAGTTCAATTACAATTACTTCTAGTTACTACATTGCTTTTGTTCCTATTATGAATGAAAATAAAATAGTAATTGTTATTAATGAAATGCTATTGGTTTTTGTTTCATTATATGTTACTCATAAGTTCTGTTTTGTTTATTTGCTTTGTCTATTCTTTGACCGATATCACACTATCTTGATTACTGCAGCTTCATAGTAAACCTTGAAGTCAAGTACTGTTTATCTGCTGACTTGGTTCTTTAGTCTCTATGTTGAGCAAGCTGTTCTGGGTGTCTTGCCTCTCCATGTAAACTTTAGATCCATCCACTTGTCAGTATCTACAAAATAACTTGCTGGGATTTTGATTGGAATTGTTTCAGATCTATCTATAGATGAAGTTGGGAAGAACTGACATCTTGACAGTATTCCTCTCCATGAACATGAAATATCTCTCCATTTATGTAATTCTTCTTTTTGATGGCTTTCATAAGAGTTTTGTAGTTATTCCTATATACCTCATCTTTGTTTTTGTAAATTTGTACCTAAGTATTTCATTTTGGGGGCTATTTATTAATGTAAATGTAAATGTAATTTTAATTTCAAGTTCCATTTGTTCATTACTGGTTTATAGCAAACCAATTAACTTTTCTATTTTAACCTTGAGTCTTATGACCTTGATACAGTTGCTTGTTCGTTCCAGGGTTATTTTGTTCTTGGTTTTTGTTGTTGTTGTTTTGTTTTTTGTTTTGTTTTGGGTTTTTTTTTTTTGGTTCTTTAAAATTTTGAATATGGGCAATCATGTCACCTGAGAACTAACACACTTCCCTTCCCAATTTGTATAGCTTTATTTCCTTTTATTGTCTTATTGCATTAGGTAGGATTTCTAGTACATATTGAAAAGAAATGGTGAGAGGGGATATCCTTGCTTTTTCCTGGTATAACTGGAAAAGCCTCTAGCTTCTCATTATTAAGTATGATGTTACCTGTCTGTGTTCATAGATGTGAATTATTAAGTTGAGGAAGATCATTCTATTCCTGGTTTGCTGAGAGTTATGTCATTAATGGGTGTTGGATTTTTGTTAAATGCTTTTTCTGTATCAGTATGACCATGTAATTTGTTTCTTCTTTTACTTGTTTATGTGATGGATTTCATTAATTGATTTTTGGACACCGAATCTTGGTTATCTAGGATAAATCCCACTAGGTTGTGGTGTATACCTCTTTTTATACATTGTTGGAGTTGATTTTCTGATATTTTGTTTAGGATTTTTGTATCTTTGTTCAAGAGATATATTTGTAGTTCTTTTTTAATGTCTTCATCTAGTTTTAGGATTAGGGCTATGTTGGACTCATAGAATGCAAGAAATATTCTTCCTGCTTCTATCTTCTGAAAGAGATTGTAGAAAACTAGTATAATGTCTTCCTTAAATGTTGAGTGGGATTCACCAGTGAGCCTATCTGGCCTCTGCTTCCTTTGCCTTTTAAAAGTCTGTGTCTGGGGGTACCTAGGTGGCTCATTTGGTTGAGCATCCGGCTTTGGTTTAGGTCATGATCTCGTGGTTCGTGGGTTTGAGCCCCGCATCAAGCTCTCTGCTGACAGCTAGCTCAGAGCCTAGAGCCTGTCTTTGGATTCTGTGTCTCCCTGTCTCTCTCACCCTCTCCTGCTCATGCTGTCTCTCTCTTAAAAATAAAAACAGAAAAAAAAAGTCTGTGCCTAAAATGCACTTTATCATTTATTATATCTAGAAAATTATGACTTAAATATTTTTTCTCCTAAAAAATTTATCACGTTTCTCTTTGTCTTCCCAGAGCTCCTGGGTGTGTATTCCATTTCTACCACTTTTTGTTTTGCCTCCTGAGGTCTTTAATTTTAAAAGCTTGTCCAGTGTACATGGCCCAATCTCCACCTCCTTCCTTTCCTTTACCTTTGAAGACATGCCCACCAGTCCTTTTCCGTGCAAGAGGTTTCATTGCTTATCACTGTGGAAAACAAATAAGGTAGTGAAAATAATTACATGTAAAATGAATCTTTTATGGTTCTTAGATTAATAGTCTGTGGAGCTGTGTTTCTTGATTTTCTTTTGAGTTCTTAAACTTACAGAACAAAACAGACTAAGTTACGGCATGGTAATAAATAACCCCAAATGCCAGTGCCTTCTCACAGCAGGGTGTCTATCTTTCTCACACTACGTTTCTGTCGTGGTCACTCAGGGACCATTGCTAACACTGCTACCTGTAAGTGCTGGTGACAAAATGAAGCCAGGTGGAGACGGGTCTTCAATGACACACATCTTCTTTAAAACTTACGGAGAGGGAGGGAGGCAAATCATGAGAGACTCTTGAATACTGAAAATGAACTGAGGGCTGAAGGGGGAGGGGGACAGGGAAAGGGGGTGATGGTCATGGAGGAGGCACTTGCGGGGAAGAGCGCTGGGTGTTATATGGAAACCAACTTGGCAATAAACTATATGAATACAAAACAAAAAACAAAAAAACTTCTTTGCCAAACCTAGTCACGTGGCTTTATCCACTCACAGAGAATCAGGGACTATTTGGGGGAACGGCTCTAATGGTAACCAGGGCGAACAAAATCCTCTTTCTGTTTCTTAGGGGGAGGCTCACATCTCTCACTGCACATACCCTTCTGTAGTCCCAGGAGCAAAGCAGGCCAGCCTCCTCTTGTCTTCACAGCTTGAAACTCGCTTGCTCAGAGTGTTTGGGTAAAACCAGACACGTCTTCATGTTTCACAAAAACAATTTTCACCTCTAAGAATATTAGAGAAAGTGATACTTATTTCAGGCTATCTGATTCACACAGAAATTATTCCCTGTAATTAGCTCCGTAACTCAGAATTAGTAATGATGATTGATAATAATGATCATAATAAATAGTAATAATGATGATGAAAGCTGACAGTAGTTTGGTGATTCCTGCATTCCAAACATTCTCTAAGTCTATGTGTAGTTCTTCATGTAATTCTCACAGCAACCCTCTGAAATAAATTATATAGGTATGAGTACCCCCTTTTTACAGAAGAGGAAAATAAAGAACCAGAGAGTTAGTAACCTTGCCCAAAGACTCATAGCTCATAAGCCAGTAGGTAGGGGTTCTATTTTGAGCCCCTGACTCCACTGCTGAGTTAGTCTAGTTTCCCCGTCCTCCAGTTTCTTTTTTTTTTTTTTTTTTGGGCGAGACAGAGAGCACGAGCAGGGGAGGGTCAGAGAGAGAGGAAGACACAGAATCTGAAGCAGGTTCCAGGCTCTGAGCTAGCTGTCAGCACAGAGCCTGATGTGGGGCTCGAACCCACGAACTGTGAGATGATGACCTGAGCCAAAGTGGGAAGCTGGACGCTTAACCGACTGAGCCACGCAGGCGCCCCAACCGTCCTCCAGTTTCTTACTCATGACACTCAGTATGCTCTTCTGTATTCTTTTGATGTTGTGACAGCTTCCTTTGTCTAGACCCGTGCTTGTGGCATACACCAGAATGCAAACAATGGCCTTCCTGAGCCTGTGACAAGCTTTTCTGATTTTTCCCTTTTTGCTCTCAAATGCATTAGCTTTTAGTCTATTTTTAGGTGTTTTGGAACCATTTGATAGTCCTGGCTACATTGAACCAGACACTGATAAAATGTCATGGGCCCAGATGTTGACTCTCAACTAATATCCTAAAATATGTCATTGGCTCTATTATGTCAGTCATGGTCTAGTCAGTTTTATACAGAGGGAATTTGGGGGAAGGAATTGGTTAGCTGGGTAGGAGAGAAGAGGAATCAAATAGGAAAAGGTGAGGTCATCAGAGCAGAAATCCTGTACTGCTTCTGGGGCTGGAAAGACCATGGAAGGAAGTTTGTTTTCAGGGTTCAAGTCTGGGCCACTTGTTGAGAGTTTGACCATAATAGAGGACTGTCCAAGGACCTAGGAACACAGAAGAAGGAGCTTTCAATTGAGGACAATAGCTTTCTGCTAAAGATGCTGCCCAAGGTAGATCAGAGAGGGAAACGTAAACCTTGGCTTCTCTTCATCTCCTCTCTTCACTGTTCGACCAGTTCCTCCCCTTGGCCAGAAATTTCTAGGAGCCACTTGACAAAGAAGCCTAAGACGTGTATTTCTGTATGATCCAGAGGAAACCAGGGAAAGGGCAGAGAATAAATTTGAGGACAGATAGGCAAATGACTGGCACACTGACCATCTCAGGAATTCTCTGAAAGAAAGGGGTAAATTTCGTATAGCTCAATCAGCACCATTAAAGATTCATTGCTCTGTTAAATATATGTTATGTAATACAATTGGCTTGAATTATTTTTTCACTTTTAAAGTGAATGATGTTACATCATGTACATGCAGTCACATTCAATAGTAGGTTTTAGTAATTATTTATGGATTATGCTTCCTATAACATAGCAGACAAAAGCTGATTATTTATGGTCTGTGGGATATAATGATATCTTCCTTTCCACCTCTTGTCCCATTCTAGTTGCCTGAAATAGCCAAATTTTATCTCAGGATTCCTCACCGTGTTCTCCAGTGAAGGCCCAGGGGTAATAGTTGTCAATTGATGTGTGAAATTATGGTTCTTAAGGGCAAAATGGAGATGGATGACTATGTCTGTGTGACATGAATTTACCTTGTTAAGAAGGGAGAACAGAATCTTTGAAACTAGTGAGTCGTAGACAACAGTGTGCTTCATTCACAAATCCTGCAAGGTGCTCTGTGGGGAAAAACAAACTGTAGTAAAGCAACTTTGAGAAAAGCGTGTTATTTGCTCCCTTCAAAGAAAGTCACAACATCAAATAAAAGGTTGGGGACAAAAAATTATTGTTTAATCCAGCATCCCAAAACTTAAAAGAAGAGCCACGCTCCCACCATCATCCAGCTGAGGGGTAGCAGATGTGTGAATGGGTGCTGTGATCGCAGGTGTGGTATGAAGGACGGAAGTGACATTGAATTGACGGCGTTGCCTTCTGATTGGACAAGAGTGGTATTGAAGACAGAAGTGAAAAGAAGCCGACCTTTTCAGTGATGAAAAGAGTAGTTGTTTTAGCAATACACGTGGGGATGTTTGAGGATGTTTCTGAATCATCATTCGTAGTAAAAATCTGAAAACAAAGAAATGCTCATCTCTGGTAATTAATGAATAATACATATTGCATATAATATTGTGTGTAATAGCATATAATATATTGAATATGCTGATATACACACACACACATATATACAAGTAGGATTTTACAACCCTACTAATAAGAATTGGTAACTTAAATGCTAATAGACTTAGACAAATTTATATCATGATCAGTGACAAATGCAAGTACAGTGAAACCTTGGTTTGCCAGCTTAATTCGTTCTGAAAACATGCTTGTAATCCAAAGGACAAGCATCACTGCTTGAGACCAAGCATCCGAGCATTGGAGATGATCACCCATAATTCCACAGAGAGAGAGAGAGAGAGAGAGAGAGAGAGAGAGAGAGATAGGAACCATGGGCTCAGTTGTGGTCATGTGATGTCTGGCATCACGGACTGCCTGTATTGCAAGATATCGCTGGTTTATCAAGTTAAAATTTATTAGAAATATTTGCTCATCTTGCAGAATGCAGAACAAGCTAGTCCCAATCCAGGGTTACACTGTATATAGAATATGATCAAATTTTAGTTTAAAAAAACATGAAATATGAGAATGTAAAAATTATATCCATCACGATAGACTCCATTGCTTTACCAAACAACTCCAAAGCACCAGTGGTCTGAGCATAATAAAAGTTTATTTCTTGATCCTGTCCTAGTCCAGTGGGTCAGCAGACATTCTTTGCTCTTCTCCATTCTGCTGGCGGACGGGGAAAGAGGACAGAGATCACTTGTGGAAGTACAGTTGGCATCTTTTTATGAGTCAGGGCCAGCAGTGCACAGCTTGCTTTCACTCACATTGTGTTGGTCACACCCAAGTGCAAGGGAGGCTGGAAAGTGAAGGCCACGAGCAAGCCCGGGAGGGAGAAGGGGACACAGATGTTGGTAAGCACTCGCAGTCTCTTCCTTGGTGTTATTACCAATACTTGAGCCATGGTGGGGGTTAGGAGACAGGGGAAATTGAATGATCATAATAGACACTGAAGTCAGCCTGAGATACTGAGTAAGGAGATGGGGATTGCTAATGGATTTGACTTTGGGAACAGTCTCGGGTGCTGGTGAGATCCTGAGTGGAGAGACCAGGAGACAGTGGGAAGTGCACACGGGTAATAGAAGAGATGTAGGAACTAGGGTAAGGTATTGAGTCATTTCTCTGGGATAAGCACATGCACATTGCCAAGGCTGCCCAGAGACCGAGGATAGACTTTTCTCTGACCTCTGCAAAAAAAGAAGGGGGAAGAAAGCCAAAAGTGAAAGGGTGAACCAGCCAGAGGAGCAGGAAGAAACCAGGCTATTACAGACCATGGGTGCTGAGCTTGGTAAACTCTTCCGGGTCTGAGCAACAGTGACTGCAACAGATGATGTGGTTTTATTTTGATTTATTTTTTTTAATTTTTAATTTTTTAAATTTTATTTTAAATCCAGTATAGTTAAATACAGTGTTATATTAGCTTCAGATATACAATATGGTGATTCAATAGTTCTGTGTACTACTCATTGTATATTGTAGTGTGCTCTTAATCCCCTTCATTCCCCCCGCCCAACCTCTGCTCTGGTAACCTTCAGTTGTTAAGAGTCTCTATTTTGTCTCTTTTTTTCTTTGTTCATTGTTTCTTTTTTTTTAAATTTATTTATTTATTTGAGAGAGAGAGAAAGAATATGCACGCAGGCGAGGGGCAGAGAGAGAGGGAGAGAGAGAATCCCAAGCAGGCTCTGTGCTGTTAGTGTGGAGCCCCACTCGGGACTCTAACTCAGTAACCATGAGATCATGACCTGAGCTGAAATCAAGAGTCGGCTTGACCAGCTGAGCCACCCAGGTGCCCCAATTTGTTTTGTTACTTAAATTCCACATATGAGTGAAATCATATGATGTTTGTCTTCCTCTGATTGACTTATTTCACTTAACATTCACTTAACTCTCAGGATCCATCCATGTCATTGAAAATGGAAAGATTTCATTCTCTTTTATGGCTGAAAAATAGCACACACACACACTCTACATCTTCTTTATTCATTCACCAGTCGATAAGACACTTGAGCTGCTTCCATATTTCAGTTCTTGTAAATAATGCTGCAATAAACACAGGGGTGCATGTATCCCTTCAAATTAGTGTTCTTATATTCTTCGGGTTAAACACCCAACTAAAGTTACCAAATCATAGCGTGGTTCTCTGTGTACTTTTTGAGGACCCTCCACACCTTCCACAGTGGCCGCACCCGTTTGCATTCCCGTCAGTGGTGCCTGAAGGTTCCTGTAGACGATGTGTTTCTACAACAGAATTTGGGAATGAGAGAGAGCTGAAGAACCGATCCCAGCAGGGGAGGGGAAGAACCCGACAGCAGTGGGATGGTTTCTAAGGGAGATATGTGCTCTGGCAGCAGATGGTCTCTTGATTTAGCAGCCCTCTCTCTCCCATTTCTCTTTGCTGTAACTTACCGTGCTGCTGAATGACTGGCGCAGTCTCTGTGTAACTCACACCCATACCTTTCAAGAGAGGAGTCCGTCGGTTTGGGTAGATGTTACAGAACATAGGGGGCTCTTGTGGGCAGAGGTCCGGGCCTGGCCCACCACTCGTGCTGCGAACATGGTCAGTTAGCTTAGAATCTGCGCCTGTCTTTGCCAGGGACTAAATCAGAACAAAAAGAATTAAAGAACACATACACGAACTTCGTTTTTAGGGAAACTGGGAACATCTGTTGTGCAGTGGCAGCTGGGAGTGTGTGTGAGCCAGAGCTGCGTGCGGTGATGCCGGGCACCGTGGGGCGCAGAGGCAGGAGCGCCCGGGCCCGGTGCTCAGTGGCAGCAGGCTTCTAGAAGAGCCCACGCTGTAGGTCCTCGGGAGAGAAACCAAACCCGGAAATACGAGAGACGGAAGAGCTGATGGAGCTCTGAGAACAAAGCTCAACCGGACGAGAGTCGGACCCTCGTCACCTGCACGGGGACATGCGAGGAGCCAAGGGGAGGAAGACCCACCGAGAACACTTGGACTTCAACTTGTAGAGAGTCCCGGTGAATCATTCTGGAAGAACTCAGGAAGTAATTGTTTCTTCTTAAGGAACCCACTAAAAGAAGAGAAACAAGAGATGGCTGGAAAATTTGGGAAAAGGTCGATGGCAAGCCCCGAATATATGCAGTATTAGAATTGAGGAGGAAAAGGGAAAAAAGAGCAGTTTTGGACTAGGAGGTGAGAGGCTCGGTGCGCTTATAGGCTACTCCGTTCTCGTTCCAGCTGATCGGCTGCGTGTGTTAAATGGTTGTTCCAGGAAAGAAGGAAGATGCCGTGTGGAAAGCAAACGTGTGCACTCTGAGGCAGGGGGGTGACGAGTGTGCCCCACAGAGTAACATCCAGGCATCCGGGCACGTGTTGCAGGCCGAGTGCCCCCATCACTGTAATTACACCTGGGTTCACTTGGTTTGCCCTTTCAGAGATGTGCGGGGGTAGATGGGAGAGAGCATGTTACCCGCAGCCGCAGCAAGATCTGCCCCCAAACCTGGCTGCCTGGGGGTGCCTGGGACCCCAGCGCTGGTCCTTTACAACCTCACAGACTCTCCTTCTTTTGTCTTCTCTCAGGTGAGCTTCGCTTGACTGAGTACAATTATCTGGGAGGCTGATAAATATCTGTTTCTCCTCTTTCCTTCTCAGCCCGGTAGTCTCTTCCAATGGTCCCTTGGGTCCCTCGCCTCCCAGGGCCCTTGCTGAGCCTGGCTTTATGGAGGTTTGAGGGTGGTGATGGTGGGGTTGCTTGGAAAGCCCATCCCTCCCGCCCTCTGAGGAGACTTAGTGCTGTTGTATTATGTGCAGGTGACTTGGTATAAGCATATTTTAATGAAGCTACATAGTGCTGAATAGGCATTGCGAAGTTCATGTGGAAAACAAAAAGGAACAAAAAATGGCGAGGTAGCGTCTTTCCCACAACAAAGTGGTGGGCGGAGTCCTATCAGTGTGATGTTTTTTCCATGAGATGTTAGTTTGTTTGGCTCAGCTCACTGTCGAGTCAGTGTTGGATGCAGGAGAATGGAAGAATCCGTGACCAGAAGAGGGGACACTTGACTCGCTGCTCAGAGCGGCTGGGGTTTCTGTTCAGTCAGGAGTGATGGCCGCGGGCTCGTCTGGGTGATTTACAAAATGGAGGACGTGCCCCTGGCCCGCAAATGGCCGCTCTGTGTGTCATGAAATCCTGGCCGTTTCGTCCCTACAGTCTTGGGACAAAGAGTGATACACAAATATAAATGATAGACACATGCAAAATAGAAAATGCCCAATGGGATAACACATAGAATCACTATGATGTAGTCACCCAACAGCTCACATTCATGTGTAAGTGGCCTTCTGGGAGCCTCCCAGGGTCCTCGTAAATGGGGGCAAAAAGAAAAAGATTTTAAGGGGCAAAGGGGAAGGCAGAGAAAATGCAAAGGGCACAGGGGATACTTGAATCAGGTGCTAATATAGTGAGAATTGGAGCCTTGGGACTGGGGCTAGAAAGGAGTCTCTAAAAGGGAGCACAGAGCCAGGGATTAAGTGGATTTACTTTCTAATTCTGCAGCGGGCCAGAGCTGCTGCTGCCAGAAATGGAAATTTGACATGCACCGCACTGACCTCCTTTCCTAACATTATCCTGAAGGCCTCTTCTATCTGGGCTAAGAGGTGAGAATAAGGAGGACAAAAGAGCCAAGAAGGGCCGGTTATTTTGGGTAGTCAGAGAGGGAACATATGAAACGTTGCAGTTAAAATTGGACAGAGAGAAGCAGCAGTTAAAAGCCGCCCTGTAGGGAATGAGACCAAAGGGTAAACTTGAAAGCTCCAACTCTACCTCCGTGGGGCGTCCCCCTCCGCGTGCTCTTTCGGCCAAAAGGAGAACAGTGAGTCTGCCCAGTGATGGCCGGGGACCAGGAGTGGATGCTGCAGGGTGTGGCTTTGTCTCAGTCTCAGGATGAAGCTCTGTGCCCCCAGCCAAGCCAAAGGATGTGTGGGGTGGCTCCACAGAACTGCAGTCTAATTGTTTTTCCTTTGGCAATTTCACTGGGATTTTAATCCTTTGCTTGGAGGGGTCGTTGTGCGCTGAGTACTTTGCTTAGGGACTGATCTGCTGAGCCAACAGTCTGAAACCTCACGTTGAGAGGACTGATGAGGCACCAGGCTGAGCATGGAAGAGGAGCCCCAGAAGCACAGCCCCTGGGGCCAAAACACCACGGAGCCTGTGAATATGAGCACGTGGGAACAGGAACTGTGCTTTCTCACTTGTATGTGGGTTGGGCCCCCTGGGAAGCAGACTGTGAGATATGTATCAGCAGTAGGGAGTGCTTTTGAGATCCTGACGTCCAGGGAAGGGAAGGGGGGCAGAAAGGAGAAGTTGATGTGTCCATGGGGAACTCTGGGCCTGGTGCGGCCATTCAGCTGACATGAGTACTACGGAATGAATGGGCCTTTATATGCCCACAACGACTGGATTCAGGATGCCCCTATAGAGAGGCGGGACCTTGGGTAAGCCAGGTTTCTCCTGATTAGGGGACATAAGGCAAGCTGAGGGCAAAGCACAAGCTGGCCTACCCGGGGTCGTCCCTCTCGCCCCCTGCCTCCAGGCGAGATCTGTGTGACATTCCTCAGACACTCCTGGCTGCCCAAGAGCAAAGGAAAGAAAACAGATGGTTAAGTGATAGAGATCACAGTCACGCAGGACACAAGTCCATCAGTTTACAAAGATCTTAATAAATCACAAGAAAAAGGCAATCTTATCAATAGCCTCAGTTTCTGGGAGCTCCAGCATCACCCGTCCCCCCACAGTGATGTGGGGAAGGAAGGCAAGCAGGAGATGGCAGGTAAAAGTACGCATCCTTGAGGCACACACAGGGCATAATGTTTCCCCAGGAACCCCTACCGTCCTACTGTTGGCTCAGGAGAGGGAAAACAGCCTTCGCCTGACAAGAGCCAGGCCTAAGCTTTCTTTAGGAGTCCTCTGGAGGGTCCTGACCCTGTGCTTTAATAAAGCACCTTTGCACCCGAAGACGTCTCGAAAATTCTTTCTTGTCCTTTGGCTCTGGACCCCCCACCCCCGCCCTCTTGTTCCAGAATCCCATCACTCCAGCCAAGGAAGGCAGCCACTGAAGAGGGACAACAGCTTAAAACTATCTTCCAGGAAAGCTCCCAGCAGCCAGGAAATAAATCCATAAAATCGGACATCCTTAACACCTAACTTAAAAATTTTTTTAATGTTTATTTTTATTTTTGAGAGAGAGGGGGAGACAGAGTATGAGCGGGGGAGGGGCAGAGAGAGAGGAAGACACAGAATCCGAAGCAGGCTCCAGGCTCAGAGCCTGATGTGGGGTTCGAACTCACAAACCGTTGAGATAATGACCTGAGCTGAAGTCGGACACTTAACCGACTGAGCCCCCCAGGCGCCCCAAGCACCTAACTTGATACACAGCATACAGTCTGTGCTGACACGTATTATCTGCCCAGATGTTGAACTGGTTTAATAAGAAATAAAAATTATCCTTCTCTGGACCCCATCTCCATTAATCCTGTGACATCCGTCAGCCCTTATCCTTGGCAGGATGAGATGGGTTAAGGAGGATTTATAGAAAGCCACTGCCTGGAGTTACCCAAATTAGTGGAATCATCTCTGAATACATAGAATCGGTTACATTCTTCCAAAGTGATAGTCAAGTGGTTCTCAGTTGGGGGCAGTTCAGCCCACTAAAGGCCATTTGATCTGTCTGGAGACATTTTTGATCATCATGAGAGAGGACGGTGGTGCCACTGGCATCTTGCGAGTGGAGGTCAAGGATGCTGCTAAATGTCCCACAGTACGCAGGATGGCACTCATGACAAAGAACCGTTCAGCCAAAATGTCTGTGATGCCGAGCTTGAGAATCGCTGTCTGGGCCGTGGAGCAACCTGCGTGTCTGACGGACGCCCCTCCCCATTCACCGCGTGCATTTCGTGGCTTCCTGTCTTACACCCGCCTTCTGTGTTGATTCAGGGTGCTGAGTACTTGGCTCATTCCCTTAGTAGACTGAGAGCGTGCAGGAAGCTGAGTAGTTCTTAGCTCCTCTGTGTCTCTCACAGACCCAGCACAGGGCAGGAGCTGGCGGCTGTCCTGAGCTCCTGGGGGAGAAGGCTGATGGCAGCAGGCTGATCCCCCTGTGACAGACAAGGCCGGTGTTCCTCCCAGGGTGTCAGGGGCTTGCGAGGAGGTGTCACGAGGTGGGTCTTAATGTGGGTCGAAGTGGACAGAGGATAGTGGAGCGTTTGCAGTGTGCAGTGTAGACTGTGGCTACCCCTGGGCCTTGCTTCCTGGTCATGTGTCAGGGTAACTCGGGACTCAGGGGCATCCTGGCCCAAAGATGGTGGGTAGTTTTTCCTTATTTCCTCAGGGTCCCAACTGGAGGCTGCCTAACAGGTCTCTGAAGCTGAAGACAGGAGGGTGGGTCCTAGGAAGAGAGGACTTTCTCATATTGATCTTTTGTTCTTTTCAGCCCCTGTGGTGACCTGGACCCATGGTCCTCTGACAGAATCCAGGGGACATACGGTCCTGTTCCTTGTTTCTTTGTGGCTCTTGGAATCAAGACCGCCTGTAAGCTTGTGTAAGGGACTGTGCAGCTGGCTGTGGTCCTCTGCTGGAGAAAAACAGGGTATAAAAACCTCTTCTTGTCTGTGCCTGAAAGGAAAAGCAGAATTAATCAATCAATTAATTAATTCTTTTTTTGGAGAGAAAATGAGACAGAGTGAGTGAGAAAGACGGAAAGAAATAGTAGAAGGAGAGAGAGGGAATCTTAAGAAGGCTCCATGCCCAGTGTGGAGTCTGACGTGGGACTCAGTCTCACAACCCTGAGATCATGACCGAGCCTAAATCAACAGTTGGATGCTTAACTGACTGAGCCACCCAGGCACCCCTAATTTTTTTTAATTTAATTTAATTTTAAATTCCAGTACAGTTAATACAGTGTTATATGAGTTTCAGGTGTACAGTATGTGATTTGGCAATTCTGTATATATCTCAAAGCTCATTACAATAAGTATACTCTTAATCCCCTTCAGTTATTGCACACCCCCCCCCGATGGTAGCTGTCTGTTCTCAAGAGTATGGTTTGTTTCTCTTTCACTCTTTTTTCCCTTTGCTTGTTTTTTGTTTGTTTCTTAAATTTCACCTGCGTGAGATCATATGATACCTCTTTCTCTGACTAACTTATTTTGCTTAGCATAATATTCTTGTTAGCTCCATCCATGTTGTTGCAAATGGCAAGGTTAAATACTTTGTTATGGCTGAATAATAACCCCCTATATATATATACAGAGCACATCTTCTTTATGCATTCATCTATCGATGGACACTTGGACAGCTTCCATAATTTAGCTATTGTAAATAATGCAATAAACATAGAGGTGCATGTATCCATTTGAATTAGTGTTTTTGTATTTTTTGGATCAATACCCAGGAGTGTAATTACTGGATTGTAGGGTAATTGTATTTTTAATGTTTTGAGGAACCTCCATACTGTTTTCCACAGTGGCTCTACTAAATTACATTCCTACCAACGGTGCACAAGGGTTCCTTTTCTCCACGTTTTCAATAATACTTGTTGTTTCTTGTGGTTTTTATTTTAGCCATTCTGGCAGATCTGACGTGGAATCTCACTGTAATTCTTTATTTTTTTACTTTTTTATAAAAAAAAGTTTATTTTGAGAGAGAAAGTGGTGGAGGGGCAGAGAGAGAGGGAGAGAGAATCCCAAGCAGGCTCTGGACTGCCAGTGCTGAGCCCTGCGCAGGGCTTGGACTCCTAAACCATGAGATCATGACCTGTGCCAAAAATGTAGAGTGAGTGGCTCAGCTGACTGAGCCCCCTAGGCATCTCATCTCATTGTAGTTTTGATTTGCATTTCCCTGACTGGTAAGTGATGATGAACATCTTCTCATGTGTCTGTTGGCCATCTGGATGTCTTCTTTGAGAAATGTCTGTTCATTTATTCTCCCCCCTTTTAATTGGATTATTTGTTTTCTGGGTGTTGAGTTGCATAAGTGCTTTAGAGATTTCGGGTACTAACCTTTCATTGGATATGTCATTTGCAAATATGGACAAGCAGAATTACTGATCAGTTTTCAGATTTGCCTCAGAGAGAGGCTGGATCCTTGTCCCTACTGACAGTAACCCGCGGTCAACTGACCGTGCGATGCCCCCAACACCTTGTCATTGTACCACCCGGTACAATCAGTTCAGAGTATTAAAGTCTCCAAGATTAAAACTGCTTCAGCATAGAGTATATATTACTGTTCATGGAGCGATTTGTTTTTATGGAAGAAACTGTAGGTATTTACTGTTAGTGGTGGAACAGTTTAGCCTAGAAGCCTACCTCTTGAGTCTCATACGATTTACCTGAGTGGGGTTGTAATGCTCCTCCCTGTCTCGTCCCTGAGACCCCCTTTTCTGTGTACAGCCCTGAAGGAGGCTCTGGAGGCATGCTCTGTGCACACCTGTAAAGCACATGTCCCCCCGTCCTGTGGAAGAGTATGTCACTTACGTAACACATTCAGTCCAATTGTCACCGTTATGATCTGTCATTCAGTTGTGCCCTCCTCTAGTCATCATAAAATCATTATGAGAATCCAGGGAGAAATGCTTTTTTCTTGAGGAGACATTAGTTTTTAAATTAGAACATCTCCCTCTGTTATTAATTATTTTTGTATGAAATACCATAAGTGATTGGACCAACTTATAAATCAGTCATCTGCCAAATTAAATTCTTAAAATCACCATCATTACTGGGTTATGCTAATGTGAAACCCAGTAAGCATTAGAACGTTCTTCTACATCTAACAAGTAGAGAGACAGGCTGATGTTTTCCCAAAGGCATCATCCCCCAAGCCACCCACCTTCTTACCATCCTTCTAATGAGTGTTCGTGCACACGCGTGCACACACACGCACACACCTAACGACCATCTAGCAATAAATCGAAGTAGTTAAAGCCCTAACCCCATAAATCTAGTCCTACTTGGAATAATGACTTGCGAGCCCCATCATGTGTGACCACTGGTCACCCCTGGGTCACATTACTCTGGATGTCTGATCCCAGGTCTGAGATCTGGTCTTGTACTTGGGGGAGATGCACAGAATTGTAAAGTAATATTTTAAGGCAAGATGGGTGGGGGAGAGTGTTTTAACAACAAGAAAAACTTCTGTAGACATAAGTACAATCTATTTATTTATTGCACAAAAAAATAACTTGTCTCATATGAAATTTAAGCAAATTTGTATGAGTACAACCTCCTGGAAACTTAATTTTTCCCAGCTTTATTTTGAAATCATGGATGTAACACTGTATACGTTTAAGGTGTAGAACATGATGACTTGGTGTATGTCTGTATCGCTAAAGAATTACACAGCAAGGTTGATCAACACATCCATCCCGTCACATAGTGACAACTTTTTGTGTGCGTTCTAAGATCTCCTCTTAGCTTTCACATGCACAACACAGTATTAGCAACAGCAGTCACCATACTGCACGTTACATGCTGGAACATACTCATCTTAAAACTGGGAGTTTGCACCCTTTAGCCAGCTTCCTGCCCTGCCCCCAGACCCCATTCCTGGACAGCCGCCAATCTGCTGTTTCTAGCGAGTTCTTTTTTTTTTTTAATTTTTTTTTGTTTCTCCATGTAAGTGAAATCATACAGTCTCTGAGAAAGATTTTAAACAATAAATTTATTAATATAGTAGTAACATAATACATGCACTATTTAGAGGCAGAAGCCAAGTCTGAGTTCATAGTTGATCAGGCAGTTGCATAGAAAAATGGAAGAGGAAAAATGCTTGCTCCAAAAGAACCAGCTGAAATGACAAGAAATACAGATGAGGGAAATCAGAGATTCCATCAAAGTGTTGCAGAAGAAGATGAAGTTTGGAGTCAGAAACCCTGGGTTAGAAATGTACTGTTTTTTGAGGCTCAGCTATAAAATCAAATATGCCTTCCAGGTCAAGATGGAGATCAAGGAGATGTGTGTGAAGGTGTTGCCTAAACTCCCAATAGCTTCCATCATCATCATCATCATCATCATCATCATCATCATTCCGTTTTTTCAATATTTATATTTAAACTGATTTTCATTGAGCAGGGCTCTGAGTTCTAGTCTCCAGAAAACAGCAAACATGGGTTTTTTTTTTTTTGAGAGATAGGAATAATTCCCTAATCCATCTGAATTATTAGAAGCATCTGTTTCAATAGAAAACCTCTGACTTCCTGAGGTGCTTTTTACAACAGAAATAAAAGGAACTCTCATGGAATAATTTGTCTTAAGAATTTTCTAATCATCACACATGTTCCCAGAGGAGGGCCCTGTGTCTCAGGGAGTGCAGCACAGGGGTGGTTTATTTAATGAGAAAAATGAGGCCACAGCACCGTGAAGCTGACTGGGTCAGGGCCTGCAGTTGGGGGCATCTGGGGGGAGGAGGGGGCAAAGAGTTAGGGAGAGCCAGAAGGTCCTGGCAACTAGATACAGGACCATATATAAGCAGGAAAGAGCTCTGAGCCCACTTCCTGACATCACAGGCCAGTTCTGCTCATGAAAGATCTATATTTATATTTCTTCAGTATTTCCCATAAAGAAAACCCTACATGAATATGGATTTTATAAGTCTGGCTTTCTCTAATGCCTTATGTGTAGTTATTCCTTTTTGCTCTTTTCTTTGGTCGAGGGAGGGGGCGTTGTTCTGATTCCTGGTTAGTTTTGGCTTCTGATCCTAGTGGAGGGGGCTAAAGTCCTAGGCAGAGAGTGACTCTCTGCTAAGGGCGGGGAACTTTGGGATGATGATGTGGGGTGGGGCCAAAGAGGGTAATTCTCTGATGCAGAGCCAGCAGAGGTGCCCAGAGCAAGAGCTTGGGGAATGTAATGGAAGTGAGCACGTTGGGGATCACGTGTTCAGAAGCATAACTTGATGTCACACAAACTGATGGATGCAGGTTATTGATGTGCTGCTAGACTCAGAAAAGATGGACTCGAGAGGCAGAGAGAAGGTGGCACAGGGGATGTTAGCCCAAGTCTGAATTCTGATTAACAGCCCGAGCAATGGCTTGATAGGCAGCCCCTGCCTTGGATAAGACCGCCTGAATACCCACGTCTCCCCTGGGTACCCGTGTCTCCACCTGTCTGAGCTCCACCTTGCTTTGGGCAGCCATTCTCTGTGGATCTTTTCTGCCCCGTTCCCTGTCCTCTCATACCCTGCTTGTCCCGCTCCTCAGTTTGTGAGCAGACCTAGATCTTTCGCACCGGTATATGGATCACTCCGCTAGTCCTTCCCTGCCTTCCCAGCCACCCTCATCCCTTTCTAGAGCCTCTGGCAATCCCCGGACTCGCAGGGCCCTAGTGGAAGAAGGCCTTTCCGACGGCATAGTCTTTTCACTAGCACAGAACACAAATCTATACAACAGGTGAACCAATTTTATTTCTGCAAGATGCCCCCAAATTCGGTTAAGCAACTACTCAATGTGGCCATGGGTGAGGGAGAGCGTGTGGTGGAAATAAATCAATTAAACCAGTTGAATTAAATTGACTGGTCATTTCGGCCCAAATGCTTGATTGCTTTGCACTGGAGAGACATAGCCTTAGAGCGAGCTTCCAAAACGCAGTTCCCATAGCAACCATACAAAGAAGAAATGGCAATAAGAAACAGTGCATGTGAAATTTATTTTATCTTCTTTTGCCTGACTTCCTGTAGGCCCATCTCATATTCCCTTAGGCACTGGCCATCTGGGCATGTTCTTTTTTTCCTAGCAGTTTCCCCCCAAGAAAGGGCTCTGCATAAAATGCCCTTTCTTATCTGCCTCTGACTGACAGACCGAGATTGTGATTTGAAATTGCGGACTTCAGTCTTTTGTGCCTCTAATGAAATCCTGCCTCCAACTGGCCCATCCTTCTCCCTTGAACTTTACTGGTTTTCTTTGCTATAGGATTAGGGAGTTTATTGCAAAAAGGGATTAAGATTTTAGCTCCAGGACCTGTTCTAGACGGGTGCTCTTAGGGAGCACATCATTTTAAACAGAACCGCTCCTGCGACTCTGAACTCAAAGGAAAATTCAGCTTCCAGGGTATCTCGTCCCCCTCCTCCCTGCCCTCCTTTTCATCAGTAATGAGGAGGCAATTCAGAACTTCCCATGTTTCAGCAATTTACAGACTGACGTTTCATTCAACCTCCTCTATTGATCTTCGCCTTAACTCAGATGTCTGTCTCCTGAACATTGGAAAGGTCTTCATTGGAACCGCTCTGGTCTCCTCCTTCCAATAAACACACAGCACAGCAGAGCTACTGGTCTCACCAAAGCCCGCCCCCCACCACCACCACGTGGGAAAGAATTCATTTCCTCCCTTTTGTGAAATCATTGTTCCCTGGCATTGCCTCCAGCTCCTGTTTCTGATATTTGTGCCAAAGAGCTTTTGGTAGAGCTGCCTTTTCAGTTCCATAACACAAAAGCGGCTTCAGTCTTTTTTAACCATTCCTTCTAGGTTTCCTTTCCTGTTTCCTCAGGTAGACATTCAGAGTCTTTCGCATGTTCATCCCACCTTACCTTTGCAGTTTATACCAAAAGAAGAAAAATGCGAAAATCTTCCTCCTCCAGAATGGTTCCTCACTGGACCCCCGAAGCACCTGGCCTTTTCTAGCTGCATCCCTGCTCAGCCATGTCTTTTCCTGGGATGGCCTCTGTCTGCCTCTTGCTATTAAAAATCCACTTTCTTTCCTCTTCAATTTGTTAGCTCCTTTTTAAAAAAAAACTATTTTTTTTTTCATTTGAGAGAAGGAGAGAGCGAGCGAGCACACATGCATGAGCAGAGGAGAAAGGCAGAGGGAGAGAGAGCATCTTACACAGGCTCCATGCTCAGTGTGGAGCCCAATGCAAGGGTTGATCTTATGACCCCGGGATCCTGACCTGAACTGAAATCAGGAGTTGAATACGCAACCTACTGAGCCACCCAGGTGCCCTTTAATTCCTTTTAAGGCCAATTTTTATCATACAAGTTTGTGTGTGTATGTGTGTGTGTGTGTGAGTGTGTGTGGATACACTTATTATTAGGTGCTACTTGTTGGTGCTTTTGTTAGCGTGTAATTGCTGTGTGAGAAACCGCTGCAAAAAATCAGCAGCTTAAAACAGGAAGTGTGCATTCTTATGCTCAGGGGTTTGCAATTTCCATTTTCACTGCCCTAAAACTCTGTGCCCTTCCTGTTCGTCTCCCTAATCCCTGCACCACTGATGGGCTTTCTCTTTCCTAGTGTTGTCTTCTCCAGAATATCATCTAGTTGGGATCGGACAATACGTAGGCTTTTCAGCCTGGTTTCTGTCACATAAAATGCTGAAAACGAACTGAGCGTTGAAGGGGAAGGGAGGTGGAAGAGGTGGTGGTGATGAAGGAGGGCACTTATGGGAAAGAGCACTGGGTGTTGTATGGAAACCAATCTGACAATAAACTATTTAAAAAATAAATAAATAAAAATAAAGTATAAAATAAAAATAAAATATGCATTTATATTTCCTCCATGGCTTTTCATGGCTTGATAACTTTTGTTTGGTTTGTTTTTTTTGTTTTTGTTTGTTTTTTAGTGCCGAGTACTATTCCATTGTCTGGAGGTACCAAATGTATTCATTTACCACTAAAGCACATCTTAGTTGCTCCCAACTTTGGAATAAAACTGCTAAAAACATCCATGTGGTGGTTTTCATGTGGACATAAGTTTTCAGCTCCCTTGGGTAAATACCAATGAGTACAGTTTTATTGGCTCATATCGTAAGATCACGTTTAATTCTGGAAGAAACTGCCAAGCTGTCCTCCCTGTGTGGCAGGACCATTTTGTATCCCTGCAGCAATGGATGACGGGTGGGGGGTGAGGGGGAGGCGGGGAGGGAGACCCAATTGCTCCACATCCTTGCCAGCCTTTGATGTTGTCACCGTTCTGGATTTTGGTCATTCTAATCAGGGGTATAGTAGTATCTGATTGTTACTTTAATTTAGCATTTCCCTGATGACGTACGTATGATATACAGCATCTTCTGAGAGGCTTATTGGTCACTCACTGCATTTGGTCACCTTTACCGTATACCAAGAGATTGTCTAGACATGGGGCTGTGAGCCACGAGAGTAGATCCGAGAGGTGCCATGAGTTCGGAGTAAGCAGCCAGTGAGGATTTCCAGTTTCTCAGGCATTTTATGTCAGGGCTGTGGGGTTGCACTGTGATGACCTGAGATGGACAGGTGGTGGTATCTTTATTTGGATGGTATGTTTACTGTGTCTGTTTGGAAAGCAGAAGTACTGAAAGACTGGACCCTGATCAGAAGTTTCCCTGGGAGTCATTTGAATCTATTCAAGGGTAAAACATTGGTTCTCTGTTGTCATCTCTGTAGAAATAATTGCGGTGTATTTGGTCAGGGCCTCCATTTGCTCTTGGCAACATTGCTTTCTTTTTCCTTCTTCTCTCCGTCTACTCCGTGACAGACTATAGGCATCCCCTTGAGAGAATTTTGGACTGGCTTGATGCAAACTTGCAGTGTCTCTGATGAGCCCTGGACACACCCAGGGCTTTCTTTTGCAGTTGCTTTGCTGATCCCCATGTCACATCTTCCCCCAGATGGCTTGTTTGCCCTGAGAACAAGTAGAGGCTACCAAGGAAGGCACAGGTGAGAGCTAGTATAAAGAGTGTGGGTTAAAAGGTAAGACTGCTCTCAATTTGAACCAGCTCTGCCATTTTCTCTCTGTAAACAAGTTACATAACCATTTTCAGCTTCGTTTCCCATATTTGAAAATTGGGATATTATCTTCAGCAATTGATATTACTGCCATTGATAATGTTTATTACTTGTATGTGCTTGGAAGGGTGGTGCTACAAGGATTAAGTGAAATAATGCATATTTTTATGTAAAGCATCAAGCTTGGTGAATATGAGGTGCTTTTATTGCTGATCACTTCTCTTACTCTTGACTTCTTTTTTTAAATGTTTATTTATTTTGAGAGAGGGCATACACGTACAAGCAGGGTGGGGGCAGAGCGAGAAGGAGAGAAGAAATCCCAAGCAGGCTCCCCGCTATCAGCCTAGAGTCCAGCGTAGGGCTTGATCTCACGAATGGTGAGATCATGAGCTGAGCCGAAACCAAGAGTCAGACGCTACGCCAGCCTCGTCACCCAAGCGCCCCTGGTTCTCGGCCTCTTAGGAGTTTCTGCATTTCATGCTGTGCTGCCATTCTTCTCATAACCAGTTAGTTCATCCACACATTTATATTCCTTGATTTCATTGACCTTTAAACAAATCATCAATCAACCGATGGACAAATCATAAATAAATATGAGTGTAGACCACCCTGGGGCCTGGAAATGAGGAGTTACTTTTATGATAGGCCAGGAGAATACATGTTGTTAGAATTTCTTATGCTTGAAAGGCTCAAGCTGGACCTCTCTCCAATGCAGCAGTTTGCAGTTGGGGACAATTTTGCTCACCAGCAAACACTTGGCAATGTCCGGAGATATTTTTTATTTCCACCAGTGGGACAGGGAGAAGGTAGTCCTGGTGTCTCACGGGTGCAGATCTGGGATGCTGCCGCCCACACTGGATAGCTCCCTGCCTACAGTAAGGCGTTATCTGGCCCGAAGTGTCAATAGTTCCAGGACTGGACATCCCAACTGGAGTCCAGCTGAAGAGAAGGGGATTCTTGAAGTGAAGAGATCTTGCAAAATCCCACTCCTACTTGAAGAATCATGCCGAGTGTGGACCGGGGGAGGTGTATAAGGTGGGTAACTCAAATTAAGACTCTCTCTGTCAGAATCCATGCAGCTCTGGTTGATTAATTAAATGGAAGGAGCAAAGTTCCTCTCCTCGCATTGCTGGCAGATTAAGGAAAATGACTCAGAATTTCTTGGCAGAAAAAAAAAAATAAAAAGAATTCATTGGCAGAAATTACTGACAACAATCTTGTTTTCAGCTGCTCTCGAGCCTAGGATGAAAAAGCATACAAACATGGGTTGATAATCAAAACACAGGCCAGGAGCTGTCCTGTCTCTCACTCACAGAAGCTTTCCTGTGTGTGAAGCTGGGAGGCTCAGAGGACGACCCTGCGGTTCTCTGCAGCTGCCCTCGGAGGGCGGTGGTGTAGGCACCCTTGTCCTGGACATGTTGTCCCGTGAGGCTCCCAGGCCCGAGCTTCCCACCCTGCACGGTGACCCTTCCTGCCCTCCGCCACTTGTTACATGGAATCTCGGAGCTCCTACCTCTTAGGTTACATGTGGCTGTCGACAGAGGTGAGTTCAGGAATTGAAGTTTATCCTCCAGAATCAGGCTTATTCTATCAGAAATTGTTCCAAATAACAGAACTTGTCTGAATTACAGCATGAGGGAGGGGGTCAGAAAGTAAAAATGAAGGAGAGGGGAGCTAGGCTGAAAACTGGAGCAAAGTGGTAAGGTCTGGGTGGCTGGTCACCAGATCCATTTTGTTTTTCCTCCTGAGCTCACAGCCAGACTTCTCTCGCCTCCCTTGCTGTAAGCTTTGGCCAGCTAACTGGCCAGTGGAACAGGGCAGTAACTGATGTTTGCCGCTTCGTACCAGACCCATAAAAACTTGCCACCTGTTTGCTCACTTGGATTTGGATGTTTAGAGCTACCTTGAAAGCCATACGTGGAAATGCCAGCGACTCCTCCTCCCACAGTGACCCGATGGCCACAGCGTGCGTGCGAAGCAAGAATGCAGCCGGAGTCCTGGATGGAAGTCGGCGGGCGGCCAGCAGGAGGAGGCAGACGCAAGGAGACCGTGACGATGACTGGAGAAGGGTCAGGTCTGGTGTCGCTGCACCAGGTGTTCCTTGCCGGGCAGCTGTCACTCCCGCTGCATCTGGCAGAGCCCGTTCGTTTTCTGGGCAGCGATTTTGGACAGTCAAGGAGGGGTTTGAGCAACTCATGAGACTCAAGCATAATTATGTCGCTGTGGTAGGAGCACAGCCCGCCTCTGATCGGCCTGCCTGGGGCGGTGGGAGTCAGAGGCAGATGATTTCACTCTGGAAAACACCACTGATGCCCTCCTTCTCTTCACATCTTCCATTTACTCTGGCCAAATATTTTTCCTTCACTATGTTCCTTGGGGTGAAAAGGAATTCTTTTCAACAAAGAAAAAGGTACGCTAATGAAAGAACAAACACTCCTTTCCTGAACTTTCTATGGCAAGTACCCTCAGGTTTTAATTAAGAGTCTTTTTTCCCCACCTCAAACCTGGCCTCCTGGGCAGCACAGGTGCCCACAGAAATCATCTGGAAATGGCCCGGAAGCTTGTTTAATGTCACTGGCTAATCACTTCGCTAAATGTCACTGCTTCAGAGTGTGCGTTTTTATCTTGCGTTCCTCTTCTTCGCAGGATAGGAGGCTTTCAGCACGTCTGCAGGAAAGAACAAAACCTTCTTCCGTGTGCCTTCACTCCTCCCCGTCCCCCGCCCAGTATTCTGGGGGAGATTCTAGGCAGGGAGCACTTTGACTAATGGCTGGATAGTGTTTCTCTTGCAATAAGGAATGTGGTCATTCGTGACAACTAGGATTCCTTTTCCTGCAGAGATTTAGAACTTTATGTCTTTGTGTCTTCCAGACTCTGGGAAGAGTTTAGCAAGCCCTCTGCCGCCCTGACCCGAGGGCACACACGCCACTTCTCCATTTTCTGCGTGTGTTTTAGTGGGGTAGATAATCCCTTTGATCTTCCTTTAAGCTTCGGCCCTTACCCCAGACTTTTATTCCATGCTCGTTTTCTCCAGCTTGCTGATAAGTGAGGAACAGTGGTACAGTTAAGCATATTTTAAACCATGAAATGAAAGAAGTACAGTGTTCCACATTCTTTGTGGCCTCCGCATGGAGGAATAGCACAGACAAGGGTGGCGGTGCCCACAGCATCGGAGCACTTACCCAGATGAAGCAAATGGACAACTGAAGAGAGAAACAGACGTCAGTATAATAATAGCAGGAGAATTCAATATCCTTCTTTGAACACTGGCTAGAATAACAGACTACCAATAAGGGAAGAGTGGGCTTGAAGGACAATGTAGATCAAATGGGCCTAGTAAACGTATCCAGAACCTTCCGTTTACTGGCAGCAGGGAAAGGTTCACGTGAGACAGTCTCTAGGATAGGTGTTGTTTGGGCGTCTGGGTGTCAGTCAGTTGGTTAAGCGTCCACCATTGGCTCAGGTCACGATCTCACGGTTTGTGGGTTCGAGCCCCATGTCAGGCTCGCTGCTGTCAGCCTGTCAGCGCAGAGCCTGCTTCAGATCCGTTGTCCTCCTCTCTCTGGCCCTGCCCCACTAGCGCTCTCCCCCAGAATCAATCAATCAAAATAGAATAATAATGATAGCATTTTGTGGTTATGATTAGAGATGTATAAAGTAGGGGCGCCTGGGTGGCTCAGTCGGTTAAGCGTCTGACTTCGGCTCAGGTCATGATCTCACAGCTCTCTGTGCTGACAGCTCAGAGCCTGAAGCCTGCTTTGGAGTCTGTGTCTTCCTCTTTCTCTGCCCCTTCCCCGCTCATGCTCTGTCTCTTTGTCTCTCAAAACTAAATAAATATTAAAAAGAATTTAGAATAGGTCATCTTAGGTCACAAAACATCTTAACAAACTGAAGACGGCTCAAATCATACCAGGTATCTTTTCTGAGCAAAATAGATGAAACAAAATATCAATCTCAGAAGAAAAAGAGAAAATCTACAAATGGGTGGAAATTAAGCAACACACTCTTGAACAACCATTAGGTCAAGGAAGAAATCAAAAAGGAAACAAAATAACTTGAGACAAATGAAAATGGAAACAGCATCCTGAAACTTAGAGGATGCAGAAAAAGCAGTACTAAGAGGGACACTGGGAGCAGTAAATGCCTGTATTAAAAAAAAGATCTCAAATATACAACCAACATTAAAGCTCAAAGAAGAAAAGAACAAACTAACCCCAAGTTTAGCAGAAGGAAGAACATTAAAGATTGGAACAGAAAGAAATGAAACAGAGAATTATTAAAAAGACAAAAAGACAGTGGAAAAATCAATAGAGCTAAGTCGGTTTTTGAAAAGATAAGCAGAATTGACAAATCTTGATGTAGAATAACTAAGAAAAAGGAAAATGCAAATAAATGCAGAAGTGCAAGATATATCAAAACTGATGCCATAGAAATAAAAGTGACAAGAGACTACTTATGAACGATTATGTCCCGGTACATTGAACAGCCTCAAAGAAATAAATACCTTCCTGGAAATATGCATCCTACAAAGACTTAATTATGAAGAAACAGGAAACTTGAACAGGTAAATAAGGAGATTGAGTAAGTCTCTGCTGTCACCTGCTCAGTTCCATCTGCCTGGCAAGCTTGAGCTCATTGTTCCAGAATCACCTCGAACATCATCTTCAAGAATCCTCTTCTGTGAGACTTCCTTTGGCTCCCAGAAGGAAGGGTTTCTTCCTCCTTGTGTCTGGCAGATGACCTTTATGCTTGTCTTTGTAGTGTGTACCACACTGCCTCCTTTCCCCGAAGCAGATTAAAAGGCACGTCATAGACTCTCAGTAAATAACCACAACATATGTGAGGAGTAGATTGAGTGACAGTGGGAGACAAATATTGCTGTGAATCAGGGAGGCCTGGCGAAAGAAGCATTCCAAGAAGTAGGCATGAGTGCTACGTGGACAGTTTGGAAGGTCTGCAGGCATTCACTGCCAGTGAACCAAGAGGAGCATGGAAGTCAACGGATACATTTATCCTGGGTAATTTAAAGGTGATCGAAATGTTCCTAAAATCTCGTGAGATAAGCTTGCTTGTCTTGGGCGAAATTACCTAAGGAAACTGAATCTCAAGATAATCCCACCTCCTGTTTTTTAGGTAGAAATAAAACAAAATCTGGAGTGGGGAACATACTTTTTTTTCCAGGTAGAAAGCTAGTGATCGGTGTTTGGCTGAGCATTATCTTCCTGGAATGTCCCAATATGTCATCCAGCCCTTTACTCCCTGAATATTTAGCACATCTGTGCATATGTCTAAACAATTTTAATGGGCTTACGTATGATATGTATATTACATATATATGCTTACAGGTCCCGTAACTATGACTACAGATTATATACATCACTAATCTCCCCTCAGGTGTCTGGGTCATTGCTTTTCATACAAAAGATGTGAAATCATAGAATGTTAGCATATAACATAAAATCCTCATTTTGGAAGAGAAAAAGCTGAGCCCCTGAGAAGTACAATCTCATGCTATATATTTGTTTAATTTTTTTAATGTTTTTATTTATTTTTGATACAAAGAGAGACAGAGCATGAGAAGGGGAGGGGCAGAGAGAGGGAGATACAGAATCAGAAGCAGGCTCCAGGCTCCGAGCTTATCAGCACAGAGCCTGACGCGGGACTCAAACCCACGAATGTGAGATCATGACCTGAGCTGAAGTTGGAGGCTTAACCGGCTAAGTTACCCAGGCGCCCTTATATATTTGTTTAAAAGTGATTTAGTATCCAAAAACCTAAAGATGTTGGGTACAAAGATGAATGACACGATCCCTGACATCAAGAATATCACAACTGTCTTGGGAACAGACACACACACAGCAGTATCCTGCCAGTGGGGTGTATTCTTTTGTTTAAATATTGGAACACAGTTTGACAATATGTAAGTTTTTTTTTTTTTTTAAAGACTTTGGTCCTTCAATTCCAGTGACATAAACTTAATCCAGTGGACATAAACTTGGATGTAAACAAAGATTTATAGAATGTTCCCCTCCGTTTTATGAGGGTGTTGCTAGATTTCAGAATAAACTACAGTTTGTGATACCTGGAATTCTCTGCATTTATTAGAATGTGTGCTGAGGGAGAATATTAACATAGATGGTCATAACATATTCTTCTAGAGGCAAAAACGTAGGTACCCTTGCAATTTATGTTTCATGAACCTATTTTTTAAATATGTGTCTTTATTTATGCCTAGAAAAAGCTCTCAAAGTATTAATAGTCATCTCTGAATGGTAAACTATGGATACTGTTCTTTTTCTTCTTCATCTTGGCTATATTTTTTAGAAAATGTTTTACAGTGAATATACATTTGCTTTAAAAGAAAAAAAATTACTTCTAAGGAAAATAAGCTATCTGGAAATCAAGGCCCTACCTCAGTTTTTGAATATCTAGATCTGTTCTCATGGAGCCAGAGGTTGGGAGGGTCTGACCTGCGCTGAGTCACTAATCGGCGCCCCACTGGACAGGAGGAGTTATTCCTCACTGAACTGTCCAGTTAAGCATTAAACGTAAAGGCATTTTTAAAAAATTTCATGGAGGACAGCCTAGAACAAATGTTTTCTCTGAATCTTCATGAAGAGACAAGTAACAAGTGAATGCATCAGAATCAAAGATGCTTTGGAAAAACTCCCAGAGCATGTGAGAACACGGCTCCGCTCACTCCGTTTCACCGCCAGAATTGTTAACTCTTCAGAGTGAGGTCCACGTCCCTGCCAGCCCCCAAGGGGCCTCCCAGGTGGCCAAATACCTCTTTGTGTTCCGTGCTTGTCTTCTGTTTTGATGGATGCTATTCTTTGAAAACTGCTAATTCAGGCATACGAGCTTCCGCTTTATTAGGCAGGAGAGCGGTTACCCAGAACATCTCGCTTCTCGATTGTCCAGGGTAGACAGGTATTTACTGATTATTAGATCTCACTAATCTCTGTTCTCAACAAAGTGCTTTCAATCTATTAGAAAGGCATCAGCATGACATGAAAGGGACGAACTGAGACAAATTCAATGGGAACGTTGCACCAAGGTCAGAGTGAAAACAATATTTAGCTCTAAAAGACCTCCAGGCACTCAGACAGATTAAATTAGAACAGGAATGAGTACATGCTCCCCTGTATTTATTTAGCTGGCAGGAGGTGCTTTATTTTATATAGATCACATAGCCATCATTGAAGATGTACTCAATTTTGAAAGCATCACCCCCTGTCAGAGACACGGAAGGAGGGAAGAGGCAGAGAGTGAACATTTACTGAACATCTTTCGGTATCTCCTGTAACTCTCCCCCTTGAATCCTCACTGATCCCAATTCTGAGTCTTTTCAGGGAGTTACTATGATTCCCATTTCACAGATGACCAAATTGAGGTTGAGTTTCAGAGAGTTTAAAAAAACATCCATGGTAGCATGGTTGGTTAATGGCAGAGGTAGGTTTTGGACCCGGGTTTGCCAGACCCCAAAGCCAGTGCCTTTCAGAAAGCACCCTGCTGTTTCTGAAGGTCAGACACTGGGTGCTATAGTGACATGGTAAATCAGAAAGGAGGCAGAGAACTCTAGTGACCGCAAAAGTAGACTTGGCATTGAGACATTGAAAGCCGGGTACCAAGTGTCACATACTTACTTTCCCACGCTGGAATCCATGGAGCCTGGGAGATGGGGAGGAAGGGAGGAGGAGAACGTGATCAGGTTATTTGTGCCTTTGCAGACACTCGGGGAGGCCTGACCTCCAGCAGGGTCAGGGTGTTGCTTCAAGGTGGGGCACGGTGTGCGGGTCTGCGGTGGGAACCCAGCCCGGGGAGAGTCAGCCTAGACCCTGCGTGCTGTCTGCCCATTCCTAACCTCTTGGCAACCCCCATCTTTGTTCTTCAAGCTTCTGACTTTACGTGAGCCTCAGCTCTGGCGTTAGGGGCTTACATGGGTGATTCTACCATTAGAGATGCGTTTCTTTTGTGGGGAGTGGAGGTAGGATGGGCTTGTCTTACGTTCTAGGTTAGGGAATCAGGATTGAGCTCAAGGTCACTAATTCTTCACGGACCTCCTCCTCTCAGAAGGTGTTCCCCTTGAAGCCCTTTGGATTCTGACCCTCTGCAGGCCTTTCTTGAGGTGCTCAGGGCCACGCCGGACTTTTCAGGATTCTTCACCCAGAGAACCGCTAGGTCACAGTCTCCCAGGAAGGAAGATTTTGATAAAACTTAGCTCTCCCACCTCCCCTCTCCTTAGCCCCTGCAAGGTAACTGGTTACGCTTGAAAATCTAAAATCATGGAATTATGACTTTGACTTTAGAAATTAAAAGAATTTGATCTCAGATCTCTTCCAGTTCAATAACTCCCCCATTCACCAGGAGTTATTTGGAAGTTTGGTCTTATGTTCAATCAGAATTTTTTTTATTTTTTAAGTTTATTTATTTATTAGAGAGAGAGAGAGAGAGAGAGAGAGAGAAAGGGAAAGTGTGAACATGAGTGGGGAGAGGCAGGGAGGGAGAGAGAATTGGAGGCAGGTTCTGAGCTGACACAGCACAGAGCCTGATGCGGGGCTCGAACCCGTGAATCGTTAGATCATGACCTGAACTGACATCAAGACTCAGTCTGAGCCACCCAGGTGGCCCCATTCAGAATTGTTCTCAGAGCCAGTGCTCCCTGGTGCGTGTTCCGCTCTCTAGGACCAGGCAGTCTGCAAAACAACAATGGTAAAACAAAAATGCTTAAAAAGAGGGGATGACGTTAGTGAGATTGTTGAGAGAGGCTCTAGGAAGAGAAGGTGTGGTGGGAAAGTGAGCTCTCTCGGCCACCGTCAGCGATTCCGTTTCCTCTGTGAGGTGATGTTTGGGGTTTTTGTTCTTCTCGTGAGATCAGCCGGGAGTAGGCAGGCCCGCGGCTCCCGGCCGTAAATCTTCTGAGGACAGCTTCTCGTGCCAGATCCTTAGTCCGGGCTGGGCAAAAAGAAACTCTGAGGCTGCAGCGTGGTCCCACTTGACATCCCAGATAGAGCCAAAGCCCTGGCTGGAAAAAAGAGGTCCTTTGTGGGTTTTGGACAATGGGCCTGCAAATAAACACGTAGAAATTATATAAGGCCTGGTAGAGCCTCATCTAACACAGATGATCTGTATAGAAACAAGTAATAGTAACCTGGTGCTTTATAGAAGACGGACCACGGCTCACCCACTGGGGTTAGGTCATTGAAAACACAGCAGCCGAAACCTCAGCAAAGCGCAAGTTACCTCTGGGTCCCAGGGAATGCCTAGATCACACCAATTTTGTGCACCTCCTGGCTTTAGGACTCAAGGAACCCAGTCAAGTGCAGTCACCACTGGGAGCAAGGGGCCTGGACGCTGGCGGATACATCCACAAGTCCCCTGGCTTTCTACATAGTATCTTCCAAAGAGACACCTTGGATTAATGGAAGGAGCAGGCTTTGCAGACAGGCGGACTTGGGTTTGAATTCTGGCCTCAGCCCTCAGCAGTTGTGTGCCCTTGGACAAATTATTTAACCTCTCATCTTCTCCGTCTCTAAAATGGAGGCAATTCTCTATCCCGGAGCGATGCGCCCAGGGTTCGGTGGGATCGTGTTTGCAAACGCTGTATGTTACAGGAGCTGTCCCCATCCCTTCTCTGCTGGCATCTTCCTTGCATGTCACTCTCCCTCTAGTCCGCAGGTCTGGGGCAAGGACGTGTTAAACACTTTCGGATGCAGCTCCCCCCACACCTTAGCTTTGGGAGCTCTGCCGCGGCTGACTGCTGCTCCTTCCTCTTTCGACCATTTCTATCCTCATTGTCACCTCCACAGAAAGGTGAGCCAGAGGACGTGGAACGAGCAGAAGTCAGATCCATCTGTTCAGAACTTTGCACAACTTTTGGAAGGAGGCTACAAGCTATTAATGGAAGCGAGCATGTATGAAGCTTTGTTTATGACGCGTCTATTCTAGACAGTACAGAGAGATCAAACACGATGACAGCCTTCCAGGGCCTTGCTGTCCAATGAAGGAGTGGTTCCTGCAGGTAAATAATTTCAGGAATGTAATAAATGTTATGATAGAGGTATAGCCAGGTCACTGGGTCAGTGAGACCCACAGACTGCTTCTCTCTCCCTGTTTTTCTCTCTCACATGCACAATGCACTTCCTGGCTTGTCAGTGTTGAAATGACAGCTAACTATGAGCTTGGGAAGGACATTAGCCTTCTTACATTTGCCCTGAGTTTTGCTTCTAAAGAATTAATTCCTAGATGCTGGTGAAGAACTGGAAGGCAACTGGCTATTGTTAGCAAAGAATGACAGATGTGGAGATGATTTTGAATTGTGCTAATGTTCTGAGAAACAAATGAGCTCCTGTTGACATAATACTTGATTTAAATAATGGATTACAATGTACTGTAACACATATTGAAATACATTTCAGTGCCCTTACTGGGAAGCTCAATCTAAGAGCAAGAGGTGTTCTTGTGAGATGCGATACCATCATATTCCAAAGAGCTTGCTTCTTCCCTCTCGTTATAGAAGGAGAAAAGTCAATTTCTGGGTATCACCTGATCAAATCCCTAAGCAGAAAAGCCTTACACTTGAGGCACCTGCTGAACCAAGGACAGGCAGGTGGCTGCTGGGAGGTCGTGGGCAGGACAGGGCTGGGCCGCTCCACCTCCGTGCTGCCCCCCAGTGCATGTGGAGGAACAGTCAGACTCAGGCTTCCTCAGGGTCCTGCATACATCTGCCAGATGCCGGAGTGGGTGGGTAATGGTAAGGAGAGCAAACATAGAAGATACAGCAGCTGATAAAAGTAAATAAACATTCACGACCATGTATCCAACACGCTGAGACCCGGATGATCTGTAGAAGTAGTCTTTCTAGGATGGTTCTTCGAGGTAATGCAATACGAACAGTATTTGATCTTACTCGACATTTGAACAATCGACAAAGTAGACACAGAAAACAAATAAAAGAATTGAGTGAAGGTGAAATCAGGACACTGCAACAGAAAAAGAAAATGGATGAAACTTCGAAACAGGAATAGAAACGTAAAGAAATAGCAGTGCTCAGAGCGTCAGTGCAGAAGAAAGGGGTGAAGAAGAGGATGAAAACACTGCCTTTAAATTAACCCTTGAAGAGAAGGAAAACACTGAAGACTCAAAAGCTTTATTTGAAATTTTGATTCTTACGGGAAACCAAAACCTATCCACCTCTGGATGGACGGGAGGCTGATGGAATCACCAAAGTTCTCTTCTCCTAAGAACTTCCCAGCCCTGTGGGGACGCTGGATAGGTTCCAGGGAAGAGGCGCCGAGGCGGCTCTGTGAGACCACAGCAGTTAAGAGCGGACGCAGGTGTCAGCTGTCTGTGACAGCGGCATTCCAGAAGAAGCCCTCCGGGTACCGAGAGACCCTCACTTCTATCTCACCGACCACGTGGTGGACGCAGCAGGAGGAGACACAGAGAAGGTTTGTCCGCAGCCCTCATGACCTGAGACAGAGTTTGTGGGCTCAGGAAGCCGATGCAGACATTCGGGCTGTGCCGTTTCACACTGTGGTAACTGAGAAGTAGGCATGAAACCTGGGGTCCTGTCGGAGCCGGGCTTACGCTGCGTCCAGTGGACTTTCTTCCAAAATTGAAGTTGTTGCCTCAAGACTTTGAGATAATTACCTCCAACCTATCAGCACCCTCTGTTCTTCCTGTGCCTTAAATAAATACCTTTTATGGGAGTATCTTTTGCATTGCCTTAGGAACAATTGAGAGAGTTCAGTTTTTTCTCTGCTTTTAGAGTGTGGCGGTACACGTTGTGTCCTCTTTCAGAGCGAGGAAATTGGCCATTGTCAGCGGACAGGCAGGAATGATGCTTCTGAGACTGCAGCGGACCTCCTGCAGGCATTTGCTTTCTGTTCGGCTAGTGCGCTGACACAGACCAGGCGCAGTAACCGCGTGGCTGTCCAGGCACGTGCACTCTGTAGCGGTAACAGACTTTGATTTTGTTGTTACCGTTGTTGTTCTTAAAAATGTTTCTTTTACAAGAGCCTTTTAGGGAAAAAAATCTCGAGGGGTGGACCTCTGATGTCTTCTCTGCAGCCGGTCACTTGACTGCTGTGCTTTGTTCACTAAGTGAATTGATGGCATATATTGAAGTTTATCAAGGAGTTTGGTTTGCGAATTTTGGCCCCCAAGCCTGACAGTCAGATGACACTTCCTGGGAAGTTCTGCAGAGCCCGGCAAGGTACTTGGAATGTCACTTAATGTCCGAGATTTCCTGAGGAGACTAAGAGTGCCAACCCTGGAGCGCATTTTCAGCAACAGAAAGATACGGTCTCACAACAGTGCCTCAGAACTCTAACATCCTTATCACTGATACCCTTTGTCCTGGGGTGGCTCACATTTACAACGTCGGAGGAGCACCATGATGTGACATGCTCTCGGCTCAGACGCATTGTTAAAGAATCAAGTGGGGGCACAGAGGGGATGACATAGAGCGTCTGTCCGCCATTTATGATGCCTGCTCTCTGTCAGATATCATTTTTCCCCTAATGTTTATGCATGGCTGAAGGCCCTATGTATTTATTTCTGTGATGAAGGTTGAGAAGGAAGGCTATAAAAATTAAGGGAAGTATCTCAAAGCACACCTGAGGAACACTTTGCGAAACCAAAGGTGAGGTAACTTGGCTTTGCTTAACCTAAGTGTTGACATCAAGCATGATCTGAAGTTAATAATGGTGGACACGCATACATCAAACTTAGTACAACTAAGAGCTTCTGACAGATAATTCAGAAACCATTGAAAACACCTAAGAGACTTTAAAACTAGGCTTCCACTTATATGTGATATCTGAAAAAATCTGAAAGAAATTTCAGAGCAGCTTCCAGAAAAGCTGTAGGGGTATGTAGTAGGCCCCTTCATCACTGAATATCTTGACCTATGGGCCTCCCATTGAGGACAGTAGCCATTGATAATCTGCCTATTTATATGGCTCCCAGTTGAACTGTTACACTTTGAAGACCTAACTGTTCTTCCAGAAGGTAGTATTAAAAGTGCCCACTTTTGCGAGATCTCTGCTCCTGACACGTAGAATTGCTTTAATCATCATTTCAGACGACATTGCTTTTATTACCACTGTAGATGGAATTGCTAGGCATTAGGTTATCAGTTCTTTGAAGAAATGAATTTTGAGGAGGTATAGGAGGGAGGAATGCATTTTATAAAATGTCACAACAAGGTTCCCTACTGACCTTTGAATAGTATGAATTTTAAGTGTGTTGTTAAAAATCTGTAATGGATAGTTGAAGGGAATGACCAGGCACGGAGAGAAACATAAGAGCTCACCAGACAAGGATTTCAGAGTAGATTTTTGTCTTATTCAAGTGAACCTAAGGAAACAAGTTACAGTCAAAGTTTGAATGGATGAGCCTGCCTTTGTTGTCCCGCCTCTGGCTGTTGCTGGTTACTTTCTTTTGTGGAGTTGGAACACTTCTGTTTCATGGTCAAGACAGCCTCAGAGTCCATGGATCCTGACACTGGTTGGCCTGTTTCCTTCTGTCTTTTTCCATGTCTGTATCTATTGCCTCTTCTTGATTTATAAGTCAAACCTGAAAAACCTACAAAAATAATGTTTTGTGGTTTATCTAGAAATAGTACAGAAAAAATTGCTATTTCTTTTGGTGAAGAAAATCAATTTTGCGTAGTTTATTTCAACATAAGTAAACTGTGACTTTTTCTTAAAGGATTACACTTGGCAGCATTTTTTTTAAGTGCCATCCCTTAATCCCCATGACCTATTTCACCCACTTGCCCCCCTTTTCCTACCTACCTCTGGGTAAACATCAGTTTGTTCTCTGTAGTTAAGAGTCTGTTTCTTGGTTTGCCTCTCTCTCTCGCTCTTTCCTCCACCTTTGGTCTTTTGTTAAATGAAGTCAGTAAAGTTGCAGGATACAAAATGAATGTACAGAAATCTTTTGCATTTCTATACACCAATAATGAAGGAGCAGAAGGAAAAATTGAAGCATCAATCCCATTTACAACTGCACTAAAAACAATAAGATACCTTGGAATAAAACTTAACCAAAGAGGTGAAAGAGTTGTACTCTGAAAGCTATAAAACATTGATAAAAGAAATTCAAGACAATCCAAAGAAATAGAAAGATATTCATGCTCGTGGATGGAAGAATGAACAGTGTTAAAGTGTACTAGCTAAAGCAATCTACAGATTTAATGCAGTCTCTATCAAAATGCCAATAGAATTTTTCACAGAACTAGAACAAATAATCCTAAAACTTTTATGGAATCACAAAAGACCCCTAATAGCCAAAGCAATTTTGAAAAGGAAAAGCAAAGCTGGAGGCATCACAATTCCAGACTTCAAGGTATATTACAAAGCAATAGTCATCAAAGCAGTATAGTATGGACACAAAAATAGACATAGATGAATGGAACGGAATAGAAAACCCAGAAATGAACCCACAACTGTATGGTCAATTAATCTTTGACCAAGGAGGAAAAATATCCAATGGGAAAAAAGTAGTTTTTTCAACAAATGGCACTGGGAAAACTGGACAGCTACATGCAGAAGAATGAAACAGACCACTTTCTAACACCACATGCACAAAATAAATTCAAAATTGATTAAAAACTTAAATGTAAGACCTGAAACCCTAGAATTCCTAGAAGAGAACACAGGTGGTAATGTCTTTGACATAGCCTATAGCAACTCCTTTCTAGATATTCCCAAGGTAAGGGGAACAAAAGCGAAGACAAACTATGGAGACTTCATCAAAATACAAAGCTTCTGCACAGTGACGGAAACAGTCAACAAAACTAAAAGGCAAGCTACTGAATGGGAAAAGGTATTTTCAAATGACATATTTGATAAAGGGTTAGTATCCAAAATATAGAAAGAATTTCTTAGGGTGCCTGGGTGGCTCAGTTGGCTGAGTGTCCAGCTTTGGCTGAGGTCATGATCTCATGGTTCATGGGTTCGAGCCCCGTGTCAGGCTCTGTGCTGGCAGCTAGCTCAGAGCCTGGAGCCTGCTTCTGATTCTATGCCTCCCTCTCTCTCTGACCCTCCCCTGATCAAGCTGTCTCTCTCTCTCTCTCTCTCTCTCTCTCTCTCTCTCTCTCAAAAATAAATAAAACATTAAAAAATATATTTTAGAAAGAATTTCTAAAACTCAACACCCCAAAAACAAATAGTTCAATTAAAAATGGGCAGAAGACCTGAACAGACATGGTTCTGAAAGAAGACATCTAGATAGCCAACAGACACATGAAGAGATGCTCAACATCACTCATCATCAGGGAGATGTAAATCAAAACTGCAATGAAATGTCACCTCATACCTGTCAGAATGGCTAAAATTAACAACACAAGAAACCATGGAATGTGGAGGAAGGGGAACCCTCTTTCCCTTTTGGTAGGAATGCAAACTGCTGCAGCCACTGTGGAAAACAATATGGAAGTTCCTCAAAAAGTTAAAATTAGAGCTACCCTGTGATCTAGAATTATACTACTAGATATTCACCAAAATACTAAAAAACAGTGGAAGGGATACATGTGTCTCAATGTGTATAGCAGCATTATTTACAGTAGTCAAATTATGGAAACAACCCAAGTGTGCATTGACCGATGAGTGGATAAAGAAGATGAGGTGTATATGCATTATATATATTGGAATATATATAATGCATATATAATGGAATATTATTTAGCCTTAAGAAGAATGAAATCTTGCCATTTGCAATGGTATGGATGGAGTAAAAGTATATTATGCTGAGTGAAAGAAGTCAGAGAAAGACAAATACCATATGACTTTACTCATATGTGGAATTTAGAAACAAAACAAATGAGCAAAGGGAAAAGAGAGGTAAACCAAGAAATAGACTCCTGACTATAGAAAACGAACTGATGGTCACCCGAAGGGAGGTGAATGGGGAGATGGGTTAAATAGGTGCTGAGGATGAAGGATGCACTTGTGATGAGGACCACTTAATGTATGGAGGTGTTGAATCACTATATTGTCCACTTGAAACTAATATTATACTGCATGTTAACTATACTGGACTTAAAATAAAAACTTAAAGATGTGGTATGTATGTGTGTATATTTATACATATACACACACACATATACACACACGCAAGGGAGTATTGCTCAGACACAAAAAAGAATGAAATCTTGCCATTTGCAATGACAAGAGTATTACGCTGAGTGAAGTAAGTGAGAAAGACAAAGACCATATGATTTCACTCCTATGGTGGAATTTAAGACACACTTGAAAGATTTTTTTAAATCAACACAAAACTGCAAAAAATGTATTCTGTGATACAAAAATAATATTAGGCTGTTGTATTATCTTCTGTTTTATTTTTGGCTTCTGGATATTAATAATGATCATAAACTTACTTGAAAGAAAATACACCTGTGTTTCCAATAATCAAAGGGCATAGGAGACAAAAAATAATCTCTGCTTCCTTTTCTCACTCACCCTTCACACCCGAGTGGACAGTGGTTCTCTCTCCTCTTCTGCCTGGCATTTCTCTATCCATTCAGCATTAGAGTCAGACAAAGATTGCTTGTATGTCACCAGCCCACCATGCCTCCATAGTTTTAAGTAATCTGTGATATCTGTGTAGAACCCTACATACTCTGGATGTCCCCATCATCACCTTCTACTTCCTATGCCATAAAATCATTAGGAAAAGAGAGGGATGTATAAAGAAAGGGGAGAAGATGAGACTAAAATCTCACTGTATATGGGAGAATGTAAGAATTTCCATTTGTAGAATGCCTTCTGTGTGCTAGGAAGTCCCTACACATGTTTTGAAATCTTGACTTTGTACCGAATAGTAGGAGTTTGTTATTCCCGTGCTACAGAAGTAGAAACTGAAACTCACAGAAATTAAATGATGTATCACAATTTTTAGAATTAGCGGTGGCTGAACTAGGGTCCATACCTAGTCCATTCCTCGGGTCTCTCTTCAAATTTTCTATAATGACATTGGTCTAAGTCAACAAATTAGGGTCTCATGGGCTTGAACCCTGTTCAAGATCATGATATCTTGTTTTGCTTGGTTCTCTCAAATATACTCCTCTCAGCCATTTGCATTCTTGTATGCACTGTCATATATATCCTACATGTATTTTCTCCTCATGGTCCCTAGTAGCATTTAGAGTTTGTGATCTTTGACCCTGATGTAATGGAATGATTGTGGGCTCTGGAGCCAGACAGCCAAACTTCTCAGTTTGGGCCTAGCCTGTTTCTTTTTTTCTTTTTTGAAATTTTTTATGTTTATTTAGTATTGAGACAGAAACAGAGCATGAGTGGGGGAGGGGCAGAGAGAGAGGGAGACACTGAATCAGAAGCAGGCTCCAGGCACTAAGCTGTCAGCACAGAGCCCAATGCAAGGCCCGAACCCACAAGCCGTGAGATCATGACTTGAGCCGAAGTCGGATGCTTAACTAATGAGCTACCCAGGCACCCCAGGCCTAGCCAGTTTCTAATAGAGTGTGTGCTTTGGGCAAGACTTAAACCCAGTTCCTCCATAGGAATGGGGAGAGCCACACCTTGGTCAAAGGGCTGATGTAGAGATTAAAAGGGAGCCCATGTAAAGTGCTTGGTATTTGGCCAATAGTCAGGCCCTCTCCAATCCTCTCCAATCCTCATCACCATCCATTATAAAATCACCTTGAAAACTGTCTACACGTACCCTACGAAGGCTATGTTTGGAGAAGTTTGGTTAAGGCTGTAGTCTCAATTGCTACTGGGAGAGGGTATCAGACCACAATTCTTCCTACCTCTGTTTCTGCTGAGGTGTGGAATTACTACAGATAACGTGAGACTAGTCTTCATTTCTCCTAAAGAGAAATTTATTTGTTTATTTTGAGAGAGAAAGAGACCGTGTGGGTGGGGGAGGGGCTTAGAGACAAGCAGGCTTAATGCTGCCAGCACAGAGCCCCATGTGGGGCTCGAACCCACAAAATCGTAAGATGATAACCTGACCTGAAATCAAGAGTCAGATGCTTAACTGACTGAGCCACCCAGACACCTCCTCAGTCTTATTTTCATGCGTGATAATTTGTAACAGAAGTGTGCAATAACGCCCTTCATGATCCTTGGTCGGTCCCTTAACCATGTCAAAGATACAAAGAAGAGTCATGATGGGGAACAGGCGGGAAGATCGGTGAAATGCATCCTGGGAGCTGGAGCTCCACCCTCCCCTCCTCTGCTTTGCTGGGATGGGGACTGACTTCTGTATAGAGAAGCTCTGTGGATGGTTAGGTGTACCCATTGCTACAGCTCATTGGTGGGAGGGGAACTCCATTTGTGTAGGTCAGATATGTAGGCAGGAAATCTAGAGGACAAAAGTCTGACGGAGGTTCTGGTGGGAGAATCGGGAGCATTGCTCAGATTGCATTAATCTGCATTCCTTGATCACATTCTGGGCAAAGGCAGTGGTGAGTGATGTCCTAGGGTGAATGCGGTCACATGGGTCACACGGGCAGCCTTAGCAGATGTCTTCAGTGCTCACACCTCGCCCTCAGACCCTTCCCTTCCTGTGCGCTGCTGCTGGCTTCTCATTGCTAATGACTCTATTCCTGAGGGTTGGGCCAGAACGGGAGGGTGCTGCTCTGCCTGGGGATAATGTATGCTAGATGTGTCCGAGGATTCACTCCTCTGGAGCATTCTGAAAACAAGATGGACTTGAGATATGAAGTTGAGGTGTGTGTGTATACTTCCACATACCACGATTCCCTTGTTGCTAAGCTGAGTGGTTCTGAGGCATGCATCTGACACCGTTTCCCAAATTTCCTGTGGGACTGAGCTCTCGTGGTGACTGGCTTTGTGTTCTGCTCCTTCACTGGAAGTTCTTCCATCAGGACCCTACTGGTGTTCTCTACATCTGCCAAATCCTTCCTCAGTGTCTCCTTCTGGAGGAACCTGAACTAAGACAATTGGCTGAGGAACGGGTCCAACGAAGAAGACCCTTATGATATGATTCTGGAACTTACCAACCAAATCATTAAAAAAGGCTCTTATCAACTAGTTAAGAGAGGTGGTGATAATCCCGGGCCTGCCAAGTATCACAATTAGGAATATTTTGATGTTTGGTGAGTTGGGATGGGAAACAGGCTTACAGAACATCTCCCGCATTTTTAAGATATGGCGGCACTGGTAATTATGAGGACACAGTGTCACGTGGCACTGGAGGAAAAAGGCCACCTCAGTTAGGCTAACCATCACATTACTCTCCATGTGAAGCCCTGAAGAGCTTTAATTCAGTCTTGAAAGAACCCATATTTCCTGTAGCCAGAAGGCAGGTCCAGCTGAAAGTCAGGTGCAGATGTGAATGTGAAAGAAGTAGAATTGCAGACACTTGATTCTCAGCCCTGGCAAGTTGTCTTTGCTAAAATCGAGGGTCTTGATACGAGAGGACTGTGACCTGAGACCTGAGATGGGGACGTTCGGGACTTAAACGCTTGAGGACTTTGAGCTAACAGATTGTCCTGAACCCATGGGTCTACGAGAACGGCTCCCTCCCCATTGTTAGAGGAGAGCAGATTTCATTGCCTAGGAATTGTGAAGACCAGACATCTCATGAGATGATACTTTTTTCAAGGGATACCTCTACTCGCCTTATAGACTGTAGGACGGTACGTAAGGTCAGAACTCGGCTTGAGCTCCTGGGAAAACACCTTCTCTCCTCCGGGGCGAGGGAGAAAGGATCATTAATGACAGAACTGCAGGGCTTGGCTAATATGTCCTGGAAGAATCAGGTGATTTTAAAGCCAATGGTATAACACTGTTTTGTCAGTTTTCATTTGCAATCACAAAATGATGTATAGACAATGGAGGGAGGAAGAAAAACTTTAAGAGACAAAAGGTTGAAAAGCATGAGGCCATTTGGCTTTTTTTTTCTTTTTTAGAATTTGTTCTTTATTTATTTATTCATTTACTTACTTATTTTATGTAGTTTATTGTCCAGTTGGTTTCCATATAACACCCAGTGTTGGCTTTCTTTCTTGATTGCCAAAATAAATATGGTAATTTATTTATTTACTTAAATACCTGGAAGTGGACTTTGAGGGTGATGCCCCAGCAGTGAGGAGTCTGAGGCTCGATAGGCAGAATTTGTTAAATGGGGGTGTTCTCCCATGACGTCAGCTTTAATATCCTGGAAAGGACTCCTGGAGTGGACCCTACCATGCTGTTAGGATAGTTCCTCCAAGTTTGAAAAATGCTCGCCGGCAGCAAATGAGGTGCTGTTAGTGTGTAAATACCCAGCTTTCTTGTTCCTCATGTGGGGAAATTCTTAGGTGAGTGTGGAGCACTGTCTCCCAGAGTTTCCCCTGAGGTTGAAGAAGCTAGAAGCTGAAAGAAATCGCAGATTCCTGGGGATGAATAGTCAACAGAAAGAGTCAACGCTGTGACAGCTGCAAGAAGGGGTGAATATAAACAGGTCAAGCAAGAAGCTCTCCATCCTGAGTCAGCCTGGACATCTGTTAGGACCCAGGAGTAGAGGCATCCTGGGACAGCACAAAGTCAAAGTAAAATTCTCCTGTCACTTTACCATTGTCCCTCTTGCTTCATCTCCAGAGAGATACGAAAGTATCTAGCAATCTAGGGATGGGTGGTGAGGAAAAACAAAGAGAAATAGAAAAGAAGCCAAATATTACTCCTTTTCATGCTTCTAGGCTTTCAGCCTAAAATAAACAAAAGCTGTGAGGAAAGGGAAAATATATGATTAATCAGTGTTTGAATTTTTATAAGTGTCTGAGAGTAGATATTCTAATTATTGACTTGACCCTGTGTTCTGATTGAAAAGGATGTAAGAATGTCTTTTAAGTGAAAGTGATCCAAAGAATTATGATACCTATCAAATTTCAGAGAAAATATTTCCAGACAACGTTTAAAGGTACAGTGAAACAAACAGAAACACAAAGTTTCATTTGATTACATCAAATGCAATCAGCATGTACCCTCTGTTACTCGATTATTGCCTTTGTCTTCCTCAGAAACACTCTGGCTCTACTCCCCATATGTTCTGTTACAAAAATAAAAAGCATGGTTGATAGCAACTGATTCCGGGAAAAGGTAATAAGGAGTGCAGGAAGAAATACTCATTTTAAAATTTTCTTTATTTTGAGAGAGACAGACAGACAACGAGCATGAGAAGAGAAGGGGCAGAGAGAGGGAGAGAGGGAGAATCCCTAGCAGGCTCCACACTCTCAGCCTGGAGCTTGGTGAGTCTTGATCTCCCCAACTGTGAGATTGTGACCTGAGCCGAAATCAAGAATAGGATGCTTAACCCAGTGCGCCACCCAGGTGCTCATGCAGGAAGAAATCTTCCTTGTCTCAAGTGTTTATTTCCTAGCCCATCCTGCTTGGTGGTCCAGAACTCCCAGGCTATTTTAAAGCCACGTTGTAACGTTGTTTCATTTGTTTGCTCTTGCATGCATAAAATGATGTACAGACAATGGAGGGGGGAAAAGACTGTAAGAGACAAAGGGTTGAAAGCATGAGGCCATTTAGCTTTTTTGCTTCTCAGAGTACATGCAGAGCCAACAGTACTGTTGGCTTCCTGAGGAAGAGAGAAGCAGGAGGAGTGGAAACGGCCACCCACCATGTGCAGGAAGTCACCTGCCATCAGGAGCTTCAAGAGCATGGAGTGTGCCTTCCAGCAGCTCTATGGCCTAAACCAAGTGTTTCTCTCTTGCTGAGATCTTTTGTGTTATAGAAAACAAAATCCAAAGCTAATAATCAAATCTGGTGAGATCATTTCCTCTTTCTCTGCATGTATTTTTGTTTAACATGGAAGGCAGCAGGGGCGCCTGGCTGGCTCAGTCAGTTGAGCCTCTGACCCTGGATTTCAGCTCCTCACATCACAATCCTAGAGTTGTCAGGCTCTGCCCTGAGTGGTGGGCTCTGTGCAGAGCATGGAGCCTGCTGAAGATTCTCTCTCTCTTTCCCTCCCTCTGCCCCTCTCCCCTTTTCATGCTCTCTCTATAAAACAAAATAAAACAAAACAAAAACATGGACCGTAACAACTTTTGTTGGAACTGTTTATTCTCCAAATGTTCTTGATTGGTCCCTGGGACCTGATTTTTTTTGAGTTTGTTATAGATTGGTTTATTCGAGAGTTAATGGTGGTCTCATTCTACATCAGAGTCTCTATTGGTCAAATTCAACAACTCAGAGATAACAGTAGTTGAAATAGTCATACAATATGTGTAGAGCTGAAGATGCCCATCTCTTCTTTGGGGCCGATATTTACTAACTGAACAGAGAAAAGTTGTATGTAGAGGGTCGTGGTTTTCAAACCCGGGGTGATTTTGTACTTCCACCCCTGTGACACTTGGCAATGTCTAGAGCTATTTTTTTTTAAATGTTTTATTTATTTTTGATAGAGAGAGACAGAGCATGAGAGGGGGAGGGGCAGAGAGAGAAGGAGACACAGAACTGAAAGCAGGCTCCAGGCTCTGAGCTAGGTGTCAGCAAAGAGCCTGACGCGAGGCTTGAACCCACGAACGTGAGATCTGACCTGAGCCGAAGCCGGAGGTTTAACCGACTGAGCCACCCAGGTGCCCCTAGAGCTATTTTTGATGGTCCTAATAGTTTATAATGCAATGATGCTGGGAAGAGGCCAGGGATGCTGCTAAAGAAATGTATTAGTTTCCTATTGCTGCATAACGTAGCAGCTTATGAAAACACTCCTTTATTAACTCAGTTTTGTAGGTGAGCTGTCTGGGGAGATTGGTAAGTGTGCTTGACCAGATTATCTACTTAGAGTATCATAGGACTGAAATCAAGGTGTTGGTGAAGTTGGGCTCTTGTATGGAAACTTGGGCAAGAATCCACTTTTAAGCCCATTGACATTGTTGGCAGAAGTCATTTCCTTGCAGTTTTAAAACCGAGGTCCACATTTCCTTGCTGGTTGTCAGACCTTCTTAGCTCCTCTGGGGCACCCACCTGAGTTTGCTCATGTCCTCCTCCATCTTCTAAGTCAACAATAGCATGTTGGACTCCCTGCCATCCTCTGACCCTGTGCTTTGAATCTCTGACTTCCTCTTCTGCCTGCAACCAGAGAAAACTCTTCTTTTAAAGGGCTCAGATCTATCTGAGTAAATAATCTCCATATCTTAAGGTCACCTATTTGGAACTTTAATTACATCTATAGAAGTCTCTTCCCAGCAGCCCCTATATTAGTTTTGATTGAAGAGGAGCGGGCTGTCTAGAGGGGAGGGAAGGAGAATTCTGCTTACCACGATGGTCTGTAACGTGTAAGACAGTCTCTCACAACAAGGAATGATCTGACCCCAAATGCCCGTGTTGCTGAGATGGAGAGTCCCTATTCTAGGTGTGCCCTTCTGTGCAGGCTGGAAATATTGTCAGCTTATTTTTCGTACAAAAGGCAGATTGACAGCCTATAGCACTTGAAAGAAGCATGTGCCACTGGCTTTCCGACCATGACCTCAAACTCTCATTTTCCAGGAACTTACAAATTATTGGACATCTGCTGGTGCATCTATCTTTACCCATCGACCTCTCTAGCTTCACAGCCATCAGTCTGGATGGTTTACACTCTTCTCTTCTTCCATGCAAATGGTATTTTGTTTAAAAGTATTAGGAGAAGAGAAGGCTGTTAGCATGTTTTTGCCTTTGGCCAGCTAATCCAAATATAATCATGTATGTAATGAGAATACAAGTTCATGATTACAGAGACTTTTCCTTGGTCACCGACACACGGAGCCCCGAGTGCAATTTGTTGTACATGGTAGGCGTATTATATTTTTTGAGTGAATGACTTTTGCAGTCATGGATAATGTAGTAATATGAATCTTGACTCTTGTTACAAATAACCAGATATAAATGGGTCTTAGTGTTAATTAGACAGTGCTTTATTATGACATGTAAAGGGGTAAAGCATCTGTTTATGCAACTAGGGATTAGAAGTGCCTTGACAGGTATAAAGTTGTGTAGGCTCTCAGACTTGGGTTCTCCGCCACTTGGGTTCAGGTCTTACCCCAGTATGAAATCTCTTTTATAAAATGCCGGATGGGTCTAATTTGCATTTGAAACTTTCCAGATGGTGTCACAGGATTTGGACACTTTGGAATAGAAATCTGCAAAGTTTTTTTTTTCTTCCTGAATATTCCATAAAAGAATTTTGGAAAATCATGGATTCCTTTGGACATTTTAATTTGTCATCTAAAACTTTTTAATCATAATAATTGCAAAGAATATAATTTCTCCCATATTCCGTATCATATGTGTACTTTATATTTGTCAGAACATCAGATTGATAGATAGTATGGAAGACATATAAATTGAATGAACTAAATCTATCAGGCAGATGCGGTGCAAATTGTTAATCAAAATAGACAAACCGGGTTTCCTTTTTGTGTTAAAAAGTGTGGATTCATTTTTCAACTTAAATAAACTGGAATACTTGTATCTCTGTGGTGACTATCTCACTTCTCAATTCTAACTCTAAGATAAATCAGTGTATGGATAGACAGCCTTAAAAGGAGTCTGTCTGTCGCCTGGATGGAGTCAGGCTCCGCCCCGTCAGTGTTTCTCATACGTGATCTTTATGCTTCGCTGTCACCGCGTCAGGGGTACTGTCTCACCGTCTTCCTTTGTCTGGTTCCCCAAAGGTTTTTATACTCTGAGTAGCACATGGTTGGTGAGGATTGGCGGATATAGGTTCCTCTTCTGTAAGGTAGGAGAAATGCACGGAGAGGTGACAAAGAATACGGTTTAACCTTAGATAGGTACGCTTTCCGGAAAAGTACACACAGAGGTTGAGGATTTGGGAAACGATTCCTTGAAAATTATATATGCATATTCCTTGGAAAAATCCTAACATATCCTCAGGGATCTCAGTCCCCCATTTTGAAGACTGCTGGTATAGATAATCTTCTGCATGAATTCAATATTTCTGATACTGAAATGCTGAATGCAAGATTTAGTATCCCGAAATCCTGAAATACAGTATTTCCAATACTGAAACTGTGAATTGAAATGTGCTTTCTACCCTCTATCTGTTCCACTATATTTCAGTTCTCCCATAAGTTCCTGCAATAGTAACCTAAATTCATCTTTTCTTGATGATGCTCCAAACATTTGGAGATTCTCTGATGCATCCCTGATGTCTTTCGCTCTCTAGGATTAATATTTCTAGTTCTTTGAATTGTTTATTATCTATTACTGTTTTCAGTCCCTTTACCCTTAAGATTATCTTCCCATAAGGGATACTCAAACTGATCAAAATTTAGCGGGATTTTGCTGTCCAAAACAGTGTCATGCTTCTACTGTCAGGGATAAAACACTAATCTTCGTAGTTTTCTTTATCAGGTAAACTACCATTTACTGGATACTTAGTATATGCTTAGTGTACAAAGTAGTGCTGCAGAGAAGATACTGTTGCTTTTATTCTCATTCCATAGATGAGAAGCTGAATCAGAAAAAAAAAAAAAAACCTAGCCAACCTGAACAGGCTCTAGAGCTTCAGTCACTACTTTGTTTATTAATTAATTGCTGGCTGGGCCAGCAGTGGATGTAACAGCGGCATGATGGCTTACGGAGTGTGCCTCTGTAGGGATGCAGGGCCCAGGGCAGTCAGGACACACGGGTAGGGACGATGTCAGGGCCTGTCCTCTGGCATAGTCCCTGTAAGTCTGCAAGGAGCCTCGTGTATGTCCTGCCGCGCTGTGGTCTGTGGTGACCTGCCTAGCTAACTTGGTGCCTAGAGGGCTTAGCAGCTGGACTTGGCTCAGCCCAGGAAGGTGTGGAGTGTCTTGTGGACTGCTGCGGGGGGTGGGGGAGACCCCTGAAATGGGGCTTTGTATCTCCCCTCCTCTGCTTCAACCAGACAGCTGTGCTTTTCTCTAGTTTGACTTGTTTACACCTGTAGGTAGAGATAGAGAGGTGTGTGTGTGTGTGTGTGTGTGTGTATGTGTGTGTGTGACAGAGAAAGAGAGTGAGAGAGAGAGACACCACCTGTTATGTATGAAAAGGATACTAACTTTGGAATCCGTTTGCTTGGATTGATCTCCATAATATATGTACTCTTAAGTGACCTGGCCATTGGCTTTAGCTACACTGAGTGTTAGTTTCCTCACCTGACAGGTAGAGCAGGTAGTCAAAGGTTTTTGTTGAGCAAATAAGTGAGTGAATGAATCAATGAATAAATAATTTTGTATTTTGGCAAACTTGCAAGGTTAGGTTGAGGATTCATGGTACTACAGCCTGGCACATAGTAGGTATTTTGAAAATAATAAGCCCAGCCCTTGTTGTTATTGATGGAGAACTTTCTTTGGGGCTGACGTACCAGGTGGCACTTCTCTTTACACTAGATGGACACCCCTTGTCACAGTTGAGAGTGAGTATTTTATGTTGCTGAGTATTTGGAATGTGCCTAAATCAAGAGGGCCTTTCCTAATACAGAGGGAAGACTCTAGGAATCTCAGAAGCTTCTTGCCCCCGCCCCTCCGGTCTTGAAAGTGTGGCTCTGTAAGTTCGGTGGCAAAAACAGTGGCAACGTTTGCCATTGTGCTGGATGTTCCAAAATCATATAGCAACTTGGTGGGTTCAGCTCCTGCAGACGAAGACGTGAGCAAGTTTGCTGCCACTGGGGGTCCTGGGGCTCGAATTCCGCTACCCAGTGACATCAAGTCTGTGCACATTTGTTCTCTGGTAAGAACAAATTATGAACCTACAGCTTATTCTTCTTGAAAGGGAAGGGAAAAGAAAAGTGTGCTGGGCTTTTCACCTGAAAATTGATGTCTTTACCTAAATCATTTCCCATTAAATACCATTGTCTTGTGGACCACATTCATCTGCTGTAGATCATAAATTCTCCAAGGCAAGACCGTGCCTTTTCATAGGTTGTATAAAATGGTGCAGATACTTCTAGTGCTCGTGGTGGAACAGATGATTATCATTTATAACAAAAGAATAAGAACAATGGCAGCCTACCACGGCTCCAAGGTCCTAAAACTTGGTGTGCAAAAGGAACTCCATTATATAGATGTATATTTATTTATATTTATATTTTTATATATGCAGTCCTCTTCCAACATGTTGTAAAGTTTTGCCTGTTTTTCCCTCGGAAAACCTGATACCTCATTCTTGCACCTCTAGAAAACAGATCTGTGAGAGTTAATTCTAATTATGTAAAGATTCTTTGCTTAACAAGACAGTGCTTCTAAAGAGTCTCTTTAAATAGCCGGATCTCTTTTTGGAATATTCAAAATTGGATTTGCCTTACAAAATGTTGATTAGACTCAACTTTTCAGGAGCAAAGAGGGTACAGAAATGGGGCATCACATGGCAGGCATTAATGGTGAAGTCTCACTTAGTGATCGCATGAGAACAAGGTTCACCACTGCCTCCGCTGAGCCCATCGAAGTCAGAATGTCTGGTACAGCCTTGGGCGCCCTCATTCTAGGCAGGAGCGCGAAGCCGGCCTTGGGGTCATTGCCCGTCATGAACTGTGTGCGTCTGGCAGCTGAGGGCATTAATCTGTGTTCTGAAATGATCTTGCATTTTTCAGCATGTACTAATATTAGCTTAAATAGGGATCTTTTTTTTTAAATTGAGGCGATTATGAAGAAGAATCTGATGGCCTTTGTCAAATAAGTGAAAACAGAATTTTGAGGAGAAATGATGCATTTCTGACTTCATATGTAAGTCATGAGCAGGGAGAGAAATAGAAATTGAAGTAGGACCAGAGTCAAAGGGACCCCCAGAATACAAACAAAGGACCTTTTACTCCAGAGGTCAAAGTATCTTTTGTAAAACCCTCTGCTTGCAACCAGATGGGGGGGTGTCAGTCACCCCTGCTGGCTCTCATTTCAGATGCATAGCTGGAAAAAGCAACAATAGTTACAGCATCGCTCAAATTTACAAGTAAATAGTACAGGCACTGTGTTAGACTCAGAGAAAACAGGACAGAGGGAAGAAGGAAATGCCCATTTTTATGACAACTGGATGCTAGACCATATGGTGTCTAGGTGATGTTCCAAGCTGCTTCCTCCGGGAGAAAAATGACAATACTTCATTTTAACGTTGGCTGTTGTAACCACCTGCACTATTCATGTTTGGCTAAGAGTCCTAAACCAAGAGTTGATTAATCTCTGCCTAGATTTAGGCATGCTGATGAGACTCTTCTGGAAGTTTTATCCCTTGTACTGAAAGGCTGTTGTTAACACTACAGCAAAGGAAGGGGTACACTCAGGATTTTCACAGTTCATTTCTGCCCTCCTCTGAGTGATCTTGGTCTCCCAGCCTTGCACGCCTTGCTGTGCTTGGCGTGCTCATGAGTGTCTAGATTTCAAAAGAGAAACGGTTTTGTATACCAAGTGGGTCTCGGGCCTGAAGACAAACCTGTGAGCGAGCAGGGGAGGATCATGAGTCAGGCGGAGTGAGAGACAAGTTGAAGACCCTGGTGGAGAGGAAAATGTGAAATGCGTGTTCGGGTTTGTTGTTTCATGTTTTGCCACTCGCGTTCCCAAATGCCCCTCTCGTTTCTCCCATTCCTGCAGGTACTGTTCAGAACCAGGCCAGCAAGGACAGGCTCCCAGAGGAGAATGATCCTTACAGCGGGGGGGGGGGGGGGGGGGGGGGGGGGGGGGGGGGGGGGGGGGGGGGGGGGGGGGGGGGGGGGGGGCTCATGTGTACCCCGCGGGGAGATGGCTCTCTAGAGTGTAAACAATGTGTTGCCGGGACCATGTGGCAAAGGGTTGAGGGCGAGGAATCCACAGCCCCAGAACTGGAGCTTCAGCCCTTCGCACACAGAGCAGGGCGGAAGGTGGGTTGCTGTGAGCACGGTGTTGGGGTTGCTCCCGGACCGTGTGGCCCCCGCGATGGGGGGGGGCGGGGAAGCATAGGGAATCTGGGGATGTGTGTGGCCGAGTAGCACTCTGCCAGGACGAGACGTTGGGGTAGGGGGGTGGGGTGGGGGCCTGAGGGGTGGCTTGGAGCCCTGGCGGTGGCTGCCTGACGTCACCGGCCTCTCTGGCAATAGGCTGCGAGCTGAGCTCCCCGAAGCGGCAGCGGCGGCGGCGGCAGCGAGCCTCGGTCTCCGGCCGCTTCACTCCGCGCCTTCTGCAGCCGCCACTGCAGCCGCGCGGCGGGGCTCCCTCCCTGCAGCCAGCCGGCGGCCCCAGGTAAGGGACGCGGTGCGGGCGGAAGGCTCCCGGCCGCCGGGGCGCCAGCG
>NC_043710.1:100740791-100764998 GCF_006229205.1 Suricata suricatta
GCAGCCCCGGCTCCACGCCTCCTCGCCCTCCGCTCCGCAGTGCAACAGTTTGCACCTGCCGAGGACGGCCAGGGGGCTCTGCTGGGTGCCGCGCCCCTGCCGCCGCCCCCGAGGCTCTGGTCCCCGGGAAGAGCCTCGAGCCGGGGCCAAGAAGGCTGGAGAGAAGGTCCGTTCCCCAAACTTTGCAGAGGAGAACCCTCACCCTTCCGTTTCCAGTCCCCCTAGAAAGGAGCAGGATACTGTCGAGTGCGGGGCATGGCGAGATGGGAGAAGGGGGCGTTTGCGGGGATGTGCTTTAGCTGAAAAAGGTGTTACAGCTGCCTTTTTTTTTTTTTTTTTTTGGTCGGGGGGAGGTACCAGGGAAGAAGGCTATAGAAAGGATGGAGCGCGATCCTGCGCGTCAGCCCTGACCACGGACAGAGGCGGAGTAGGATGTGGTTGTTGTGGTCCCCCATGGGCACGGGACTTAAGGGATCTGAAGCTGGCCGGCCGGGGAAGGAGAGTCTGGAGGGGGAGGGAAAAGAAGGGAGCACTGCGTACCGGAGCCTGGCTCGCTGGGCGGCGGGGGGCGGGGGGTGCTGGAAGGGTGGGATCCACGGGAAGACGTCCACTAAATGGGCGAAGGAAGGAGGCGAGTCGGCGCTCTGGGAAGCGGGGACCGCGTTCCCAGGCGACTGTGTGTCGATTGCAATTAGAAAGTTGTGGAGGGCGCCGGAAGGCTGCCCTATCTGCTGAGTAATCCGTATCTCCGCGGTGCCGGCGCAGACCCCTTCCCAGCGAGGGGGCGCGGGCAAGAAGCCGGCGCCTCGGGTGTGCGGCCCAGGAGGTGGGGGGATGGGCGGACCGGGGTCCGAGGGCTGCGCCCCGCCGAGGCAGCGTGGCCGGAGGGCCCCTCTGCGGGGCTGGCCGAGCCTCCCGGCCCTCCGCCCTGCCCCGGGCAGCGGCCGGGATCCTAACTAAGCCTGTTCTCTTTGCAGCCTGGTGCCTTGGGAAAGGAAAAGGGCGCGCGGACACGCGTTCCAGGCGGGGCCGGAGAGGACCTCCTGCGCGCCGCTCGCCTCCCGCCGGCTAGCTCTCCACGGTTGCCCCCTCGGCCCTTGGCTCGCGCGTCAGCCCCTCCCGTACCAGGGAGCGGTTTTGGGTGGCGTGGGCTCCATCCTCTTCTTAGCTGGTGGGAACGGTGTGCCCGGGAGAGGAAGTCTGGTGGGCCCGGCCCCTCCCCGCCCAGCGCCGATGAGTGCCAGGGCGCCCAAGGAGCTGAGGCTGGCGCTGCCGCCGTGTCTCCTCAACCGGACCTTTGCCTCCCCCAACGCCAGCGGCAGCGGCAACGGGAGCGCCAGGGGCCCGGGCGCGGGCGGCAGCGGCGGCGGCACCTGCATCACGCAGGTGGGACAGCAGCTCTTCCAGTCCTTCTCGTCCACGCTGGTGCTGATTGTCCTGGTCACCCTTATCTTCTGCCTCATCGTGCTGTCCCTGTCCACCTTCCACATCCACAAGCGCAGGATGAAGAAGCGGAAGATGCAGAGGGCTCAGGAGGAGTATGAGCGCGATCACTGCAGCAGCACCCGCAGCGGCCAGGGGCTACCCCCCGCGGCGAGCACCCGGGCCCCGGCCCCCGCAAAAGATACCCGGCTGGAGAGGCAGCCCCGGGACTTTGCCTTCTGCGGCCCCTCCGATGCCTCCTCCTCGTCTTTGTCCCCTGGCCTCCCGCGCCAGGCTCCCTGCGCTCCTCCGCCTCCGCCACCCGCGCCCAGTCCCCAGGGAGCACACGCAGCCTCCTCCTGTTTGGACACAGCTGGCGAGGGCCTCTTGCAGACGGTGGTACTGTCCTGATTGTTGAGCCCCTCTCTCTTCTCCCCTCCCTCATGCCCAGCATCTTGGCCTTCCTTGCTTTTCTCCCCTCCATCTTTCCTCTTCCACTTTTCTCTGGCCTCCCTTCCCTCTTCCTTCTTTCCGTATCCGCCCGCCCCTCACTCTGTTTCTCCTCCGCCGAGGCACTGTGCGGTATTTGTAAATATTGGGCAAGGAAAGTCTCGGAAGAAGAAATAACGCTGATAATACTTTATTATTAATATTTATAGTAATTATTATAATACTAATAACACAGTCCAAGCGCATGACAAATCACATAATTTCTCATTTGTCAATGAACGACGCGTCTTCCCTCTCCACCCTGCACCCCCCCACACACACACAATAAGGAGGAGAAACCGCACAAGCTACCAAATATATATAAACAAGGCATTGATTCACGGAGCAAAGGGAGCGGAGAGGCCCGGTGTGTTGTACATAGCTGTCAAGTTAAGGTTCAGTTAACTTCCTTTCCTTCCGCCCCAACCCCCACCGCAAGCTTTCTCTTTTTCTTCAGCCGCCCTCCCTTCCCCATTCCCACCCTCAGCCGGGCTCAGGCAATAGTATATTATAAAGAAAACGTCTACATTAAGCAACAGAACTATAAGAGGCCGCAGAGACAGTCCCAGGAAAACACCGATGACATGAACCGATCTCCGTCCGCCCTCGTCTCACCCCTTAGTTAACCATTCCCTTTTTCCAGGACCAGGCTTTTAAATTTACTTTTAGAAGTGTCCCTCGCTGGCTGAAAATCTTTAAATGAGTGAAAGAAAGGAAGAAAGAAAGAAAAAGAGGAGAGAAAGAAGAGGAAGAAAAGAAAGAGAAAAGGAAAGAAGGAAAGAAAGAAAAAGAAAATGAAAAAGAAAGACAGACCTGCTGCTTTTGCTGCCTGCCCTGCTCCAGGCCCCACACCTTTGAGTTGTGGCATTTTCGGGATTCACAAAGGATCCAGGAGCTGTCCAGCCAGGGCTGGTGCTGAAATTGCTTCACCAAACTGGTTACTTTATTTGGTTGTGCAGGCGGAAGAGGGGCCGTTTTGGGAAGTGACTATTTTAGCTTTTTGTTGGCTTCTTTCTTCTTTTTCTACAATCGGGTTTGTGCGTGTACTATTGGTTTTATTATTAAACATTGCATAAGTTACCTTTTTTGTAAAAAAAAGAAAACAAAAAGTACTAGGTGTGCAGTACTGAAATTGCAGTATCTAACCAACCAGAATGTTTCTGTTTAATTTTTAGAGCAAGTGCACCTTTGTTATATATTTATTATATTGGTACCAAATATAGAAGCAAACTATAGTTCTGTACTACATCCTCCAAACTGTATAGTCTTGTTCTTAATTTCCAGCTGTTGATACAATGGTTACCACTGGATGAGTGATGCCGTGGTGCAGGCCTGGCTTCTGCTGTTTCCAGAAGTGTTCTTTTGTACCTTACTCTGTAGTGGGCTGTTGTAAAGAGATAACACATTTCTTTCTTTCTTTTATTTTTTTATTTTTTATTTTTTATTTTTTTGGCGAATAACAGAAACAACCATATCAGAACACAAATAGATAATGGATGTGCAGGAATGCCATCTATTAAAACATGGTTAGCATTGAAACAGTGCCTCTAGTCCTCGCTGCATGCATCTACACCACCTGGAGGCGGTGATGTGTGTGCTGGGTGTCCTGAGTGTGTTTGGGAGTGAGACTGGCAGGGGTATTGGGCAATTTGGATGACAGGACATGCAAATTTCAAGAGAAGTTAAATCTCATAATGCCTTGTCTGATAAAAACATATGAAGCTTGTTTAGTTAAAAATGTGTGCCTGCATCTGAGGATGCAGTGAGAGAAAGGCTCTTTCTCTTTTCTCATTCTGGCTTATCTGCCTTCACTGGATGTATGGGGGGGAAAAAACAGAGAAAAACACAGTGAGAGAGATCAGTCTTTTTGTTCGCTCTCCTGTTGCCAGACCAGGCCATCTCTGTTAGAAGTGGAGTTCAGAACTATGCTTATTTACCACCCTCCTTCCCTTGGATTGAGGATAGAAGGGCCAGAAGCATTTTCCATCTTAATGATATGCAGTGACATCCTTTCTTGGGAATCACTTCTTTGACAGCTATTTAAATGTTTGGATAATGTATGCATGAGAATGTTCTACAAAAAGTTCAACCAAAAGAGTTCTTATTACCTGCAGCGTGTAAGGCCAGTGCCCCTGAGTGCATCCCTCTCTCTAGTAAATAGTAATTCTAGATCTTCTATCTTGGTTCCAGGCTGATGTGCTCTTATCTAGAGAAGAGATTACCTCTGAGGTTTTAGATCATCTGTTAAGTTGCCCAAGCTCAGTCTGCATCTTTTATACAAATAATTTAATAAACCTAATTTTAATTACCCATTAGATAGTCACTCCAGTCCTTTCCTGAAGCACAGCGGATCACCACCGAAGCATGCTGTCTGTTGTGATATTAGGACAACCAGGTATAATCTTTGGGAACAACATATTAGACAAGGAACCAGATCCCCTCCAGTGCCTTAGTCACTTCTGCGTAATAGGTAAAGAGAGTGCATTAACTCCCTCAGGCCACTAGGGAATCCTTGAGTGCATCAGAGCTCTGAATGGTACATCAGAATGACTAAGGCACTGTGAAGAAGAAAGTCCATTAATTTTTGTAGCTCACCCTCGTCCAGCTGTAGCTCTTTAATACCTTATTACAGAAGACTTTTGGACTTGAAATTTGAATTGAATCAGGGACTCAGAAGGGAGCTTCCTCATTTCCAATAAGCTCTACTAAGTGCATGGATATTACTTTCTCCCCCTTATTTGGTGCACTTTGTACAATGAATAATTTCCCATTTTATTAAAGCAATAAGATGTTCTGTTGTGAGCAGTGCTGGATGATGATTCCATTTCCTTGGTGCTGAAGCTACTTGCACGTTCTTGCCTTACGAATCACCGTGCATCCAAGGCGTGCAATAGTAATCCCTCCGCGGAGCAGCCTCCACACTCGAGGGGGTAATTATGAAATTGTCCTATATAATTTTCCCCCAAAGGAACAGAGGACACAGGAGAAATGAAAGCATTATGTATACTGTTTAAAAAATATCTTGATACCTCTAAACATGGGCACACATCCGTAATATACTCTTACTGTGCACCTTTAAATACGTATGCCTTTCTCCATTAACTGACTGTGGTTTAATATTTTTAATAGCGCTCTTTGTAAGGATCATGTGGTTTGTGAGGCAGATTTCATGCTGAGTTTAATATTCTTAGAATTCAAAGCTTCTGGTGGTATCACTTGAGATTTTTATGATAGAGAATTACATGAAATTCTAGTAACTCCAGTCCCCACACCAAATTATTGCAATAAGCACATATCCAAGCAATTTGCACAGACCCCATTTAGAGCATTGCATCTTATTGAGCTCAAATGCCAGTCTCAGGAGTTTGGGATGCTATCAACAGGGCATTTTGGATTTCATTTATATGAAACGAAAGGCAATCTGGAAACAGCTAAATTTATTTGAAGGATTTTTATCCATGCTGTCCCGTCAAATGAATTGCTTCAAATCCCTGTAGCTACGGCCCAACTTCTGCACTTGCTCTTCGGTATTAATAAGGTGGCATGCTTGATTCTTACTGTTTTTAAAAATGAAACAATTGGAGAGAGAATATCATTATGTCAGCTGTATGGGACTCTGAATCTTAAAGATGTAGATGAATATAATCTTCTTTAGAATTTATATACACCCATAGATATGTATTTATATATGCATACATTTTGTACAAATTTACAATGGACTTTTTGTATTCTCTTTTCTGTCATTACAAGAATGAGATGGAGACCAAATAGTTGTTCCATCCTCTTACCCAGAGAGGATACTGAGAAGTCAGGTATATGCATGTACTTATTTCTCTGGCGTTAAATCCGGATGACTTTCTCTTTATTTAATGAAAGGGGAGAGTCTTGGTTGGCTCTGGGAATTGGTAATTAGATAAGCTTCCTTTTCTAGTTAGTGACTCAAATGTAGCAATGATAATGAACTTGTGACCATATCTATGTGGTCTAAATATCTAGATGGAAAGCAAAAATATCTAGAAGAGCTTTAGGGCTATCTGGACCACAAACCTGGATTGTGGCTAGATTTTTTTTTTTTTAATTATCAGCCTGTATGTTGTGTGGAGATACAACTTATATCTGCATATCTAATGGTAAAGTGAAAATATGACCATTATCTGTTTAGTTTGATATGTAGTTTTTAAAAAATATGGGTAAATTAGCTTTAAAAAAAGACTTTGGCATCTGACTTTTCCACCATTTCTATCTATATCGATTGACTTAATTAGATCATGGTTAAAATTCCATTTTTTCCATTGTGTCGACATTTGCTTTAAATGCTTTTCTGTGGGTGACAGGTGAGCAGCTGCTAGCGGATGTTATGTGGAAGTTACAGGTTAAATTAGAACCAGAAACGTTCATCTGGTCAGGTCCATTCCCCTGTGAATCTGGACTTTGAATCTGAATTTGAAAACCTTAATCTCGGCCATCCTTTTTGGGATTAGTGATCATTAGGTGTTTTCATTCACATTAGAATGAACTGATCCGTCTGTAGAGGGGTATTTAATCATTGAATTGAACATCACTCTGATTCCGATTTTGGTTCTGATTTACTTGATATCATTTGAGAAACAGCTTTGATGACTTGACATCAATAACTATTAATGTCACCAACCTAGTAATACAATTGGTGCCATATAGGAATGCTTAGCTAAGAATAAGAGTTTAATTAACTTTCATTGGGGACAGTGTCTTATTAAGGTAGTTCTACCTTTTTTGAAGCAGGGACACTTGTGATTTCATTGGGTTGTTTGTACAGGGAGATTAACAACAATAATGACAAGAGCAACAGAAAACTGATTTTTGAACTCAAATATATCTAATAGAATAAAACAAATACTAGAATTCATGGAAAATTTGTTTTGCTTTTCTATCAATAAAAGAGTTTTCTTGTTAATTGGCATTTTGGACACTATTTCCTTATTACTTTATATTATACGGAGATTATAAAGTTACTCATTCTTTCGCCCTCAGACTCTCAAAGAAATTAATTTCCATTTTCATTATTACTCATCTGACCTTCACAAACCAACCATGTTGAAAAATGAAAAGTTTATTAATTTTAGTATAACCCTATAAACCGAGTCCAGTCCACTAATTTAGCAATTTTTGTGGAAGATGCTCAGGCTCTTCAGGTCATATACTTTGTCTTTCAGATTTCCTCTTTCCCTGACTGCACTTCTCTACTATAATCGGGTATGTGGAGAAAGGATATGGTTGACACGATTTTGTGGTGGCTAGGGAAATGGGGAGCCTCAGATTCGTAGAAATTCCCTGAGTCCTAGCTGAACTCTGCTGGAAAGTAGTTGAGTAGGGCTACCCTCCAGGCCGAGGTGCTTTTGTGCTGACATTGACCACTGCAGTCTTAGACCCAGTCTCAGGTCCTCTTCGGTGGGAGTCGGTGTATCCCGCACCTGCCGTCCCTAGGTCGTCTTCTTGTAGATACAGAACTTTGGGGTGTCCTGCACACCACCAGCCTACTGTGGAGAGGCATGGGTTCTAGTCCAGGATTAGTCTCCTACCACTGGCACCTCCATTCATCTAGTCTCCTTTCGTGTTAGATGATGCCATGGAATAGATTTTCATTCCAGAGCGAGAGGTTGCCTTTAAGCCCTAATCCTTGGGCTTCTCCAAAACTATTTACATGTTTATGAAGCACCACCCATTTCTTTTTGACTCTTAACTCTGTGTGGAGAAGAGAAGCATGAAAGCCTTAACAGCTGCCTGCCTCACTCTTCCATTCTGTCTCATATGTTTTTTCCTCAGACTTGCCCCAGACTGCAAGAAGCAGATTTTCCTCTTAATGCTCCCTTGTATGTGCCCGAGATTCCTTCTACCATAGGTGCCATAGGCGGCCTCCTACCTCTCCAGTGGGCCTGTCACTTTCCAGACTTCAGCCTCTTGACTAACCCTTAATGGCAGTTAGGGAATAGTAGACAGAGAGAAGCTCATTGACAAAGGATCCTAAATTGGGAGATATTTGAAACATGCATTGCTACCATAGTAAACCTTTGTATTCGTGAAAAGACATTATCATTAAGGTCTTCCTCTCCCTTTTCCCAAGAGAAAAGATTATTCTACTACATTTATTTATTTGTGCCCTTCTACCCAATCCCCCAAGTTTGGCTAGAAAATCTGGGTATGGATTGAATCTTTTACCTAGTATCACTATTTGGTCTCCAAGAAGGCACAGCCTCTTCCCAGTACTGGTCCATTACTTGACCCTACACCCACCCCTAAGAGTTGCAGATAGCACGTTAGAAATGTTTTCCTTGAGTTAGAAAAACTTCAAGTGAATGTTGACTTCTTGAGTGGAGATGAGTAGCTTTCTTTTGGTAAAGACACCAGGAAAGCTGGATTGGTGCCAAATCTGATCTCTAATCATGGTCTGCTTTATTCCTAGGAAGTCAATATTTTTTTAGTCTCAGTGTTTTGGCTCAAGAGAGGGGATGAGTATTTACTCAGCTAGGTTTCACAAGACTAATAATGGACCTACTTACTGACTCCTGGGATCTTTTTGGGCTGACTTAATTAAATACTAGCTGGGTATTTTCTTTATGATTAGTTGTTGAAATCCAGTCTCTTTTCTGAGAAATACCTCTCTAAATCTGTCCCAGTCTTGAATTGATGCTGATAGTATTGGGCATTTCTCTCTTAAACGTTGTTTCCACCTCTCAAAACTTTAAAGACCAAGAAGGGTCTCTGGTGATCACTTTGCTTCTCCTTTCTTCTCTACTTTATGCTGACCATTCTCTATCTGCATATGCAAATCTTCTCTCTCCCTGGGTCATGGCTCTGATTTAGGATTTTTAATTTTAGCCTAGAGATATATAGTCACTCAATGATACAAAAATTTGTTTCACACAGGTTTTTTTAAATCCTGAGAAATACCCTGAAATGCACCGCGATGGCAAAAATACTCACCTTTCCTCTACAGATGTCAAAAAAAAAATGTGGCGTTACTCTACCTTCCTATGATTCAGCTTATCTTTCTCACAGGGACCTCAAAGGTTGCCCTTTAAAAAAAAATTCATACTCTCAAATTTTCTCTTCTTCTCTTTTCCTTTGTGGCTGAAGGGGAAGGTTTCTCAGACCTGTGCAGTCTTAAACACATTCTTTCTGGTTTGGGTTAGAGAGTGGCTAGCCTGTTTCCAGGGGAGAACTCACCACTGGAACCTATGATCCTGCTCTTTTTTTAGAGAGTCTTCTCAAACCTGAGTTGACAGTGACCTTTTTGTGCCAAATGCAGGATTTTGCTGTTTTTGCTGTGTTTAAGTATCTTTGGGCCCCTTAACTGGCATGAATGAGTATCTCTGAGTCCCATTCAGGCCATGGGACCTAAGAAGACTTCTTGCTGCCTACTGTCACCACCACTGTCACCATCACTGTCACCGGGCCGCTACCTTTCTATAGGAGAAAGAAGAGTACTGTAGCTCTCTATAGTAATGGCTTCCCCTAGTTAAGGCCAGGGAGATTCTCCAAAGCCCTTCCTGGCCTCAAAGTCTGCAGACTCTCTGATCCTATCAGAATACTTATCATTGGATGTCTCTCTGTAGCTGTTTGTTCCTGAACCAAGGGTAATCAGAGGGTTTGGGGACCAAGAGCCTTGGAATCCACCCTCCTCTCAATCAACATTTGACTCTCTTTTTCCCCCCAAACTACACAGACCTGTAAGGGATAGACTTTTTTCTATATAGTCTTTATGGTCCTTGGGTAAAGCCAGTCAAGAAGTAGTAGATTTGGGCTGTCGTACTTTCTCAATGTAGTATCCTGTGCCCTGACTCCATCCGCACAGGTCAGTCTTAAATGGAGAATCCAGTGTGGAAGAAGGATTGACCTGCTAATAAATGGGCCTACATTAGGAGGTGCTTAAGAAGTACTTTATTAGTTATGCTTGTTTACACCTAGGTAGTTACTTTGAGTTGAATGGCTAGAACTGGGTGATATCAGAAAGACACCATCTCCCCCTTCTACTTGAGAGTGTGTGAAATCCCTAAATTCAGAGCTTGATCCCAGGAGGGTTTATGTTGTAGACCCCAGTAAAGTCTCTATGAGAGAGGTAATAAGCATCACCCTTTTCTAAGGATCCTGCCATAGAAAGGAGAAGAGAAAGTATAGGTCCCTAAGTTCCAAAGGTGCACGTGTCATCAGAGAAGAACGAAGAAAGGAGAGGCTGGAAGGCACACTCCTCTGTCTTTGTCCTTGTGGGCTACACCCACTTCTTTCTGTCACAGTGTTTATTTATGGGGAGATGTACAAAGGATCATTATGCCCAACGTGTGACAATGTGGTCTTGGTACGACAGGTATATTTGCACGGTCCACCCAGGTTAGTCCTAGTCTTAGACTCATAGCTTCGTTTTCTTGCTTCACTGACACTACCTTGTTGCCGACAGCTGTCAGTCAGCCCGCAGACCTCACCGTTTGACCCCCTGCCTGTAGCTAGTCCTGGCTTGGACCCTGACTAGGTGTCACTACCTTTTTTTCTTTTTTTTCTTTTTTTAATGATTGATGAGATGATCCCTCTGAACCTTTCACCTCTAACATGTGGGAGGTCATTCAGTCAACAGTCACTGACAGCCAGCTCCTCACCGGGCATCCCTTCTGCTGTCAGAGAGACAGGAGTACAGGTTTTGTTTTATTTTGTTTTGTTTTGGAGAGAAACAGTAAACAAAACACATGAGTATTACAGAGTATGTTATGGGAGAAAAATGCTATAGAGACAATAATGCAGTAAAAGGGGATAAGGGGTGTACCAGGAGAGCAATGCTAGAGTTTCCTCCTTCCTTCCTTCCTTCCTTCCTTCCTTCCTTCCTTCCTTCCTTCCTTCCTTCTTCCTTTCATTCGTTCTTTCTTTCTTTCATTCTTTTGTTCTTTCATTCTTTTTTTTTTTAATAATTTTTTTAACATTTATTTATTTTTGAGAGCCAGAGAGAGACAGAGCATGAGCGGGAGTGGGGTAGAGAAAGAGGGAGACACAGAATCCAAAGCAGGCTCCAGGCTTCAAGCTGTCAGCACAGAGCCCGACATGGGGCTTGAACCTACAAACCACAAAATCATGACCTGAGCCGAAGTTGGACACTTACCCAACTGAGCCACCCAGTCACCACAAAAATGCTAGATTTTAAACAGAGTGGTCAGAGAAAGCCTCTCTGAGAACGTGATATTTGAGCAAAGACTTAAAGGAGCCATGTTAACACATGAGTTAACAGATGAAAGACTGTTTGGCTACAAGGATTTATAAAACCCCTTTCACCCAAGCCTCTAATTTTGTCAATAAGCAAATAGGAATTGTGGGAGGCAGCAGGCAGGAAACCGATGCTTACTGAACAGTATATTGTCTGACACTCCTGAAGTAGGGAAGAAGAGTAAAATCTGCCCCTAACCTTGAGGAGCTTATAGTCCAATTAAACAATAAATTTCAATTCATTTCCATCATGGTTACAAATACTTGCAAAAATGACTTTGGATGCACAAAATAAGTAGCAATGGTCTGTATGGTAGGGTTAGGAAAGGTTTCCCAGAAGAGATCATACTTTGGGTTGGTTTTTAAAGGATGAGTGGGAGTTAACCAAGAAAAGGAAAAGCAATTTAGGTGGAAAGAAAAGCATGTCTGAAAGCACAGAAGGAAGAGTGTTATGCATATTTGGAGAATGTCACACTGGGAGTGACATAAAAGAAGTCTGAAAAGTAGAAGGAAGCCAGATTCTTAAAGGTCCTTCAAGAGCTCTCAAGAAGATGCCTTTCTGTTGTCAGTAGGGAGGAGGTGGGGAGTTTGGAAGGTAGAGTAGAGTTATACATTGGGATTTTTTTGACATATTACCCTGGCACCACCAGCGTGCAGAATAGATGCAATGGTGGGCGCACAACTGGATGTAGAGACAGATAGAACACAACCGTGGAAATCCTGCAGCGAATGATGAGGGTGTGAACCAGTAGGGGTGAGGATGGAGAATAGTGATATATTTCAGAGCACGTTAGATTATGGAGTTGATGGAGCTGCTGATGAGTAGAGGGAGAGGAAGCAGGGACCAGATGGATGCCTCCTATTTTGTTGGTTAGGGTGATGCTCACCTGAATGCTGCTTAGCTGTCATGGGGACAAAGTTAATCATTCATAATGAGCGTTCAAATGGAGATCTGGGCTTGGCTGGCACAGCCTCAGTGGGTTTGTCCTCAGGCCATGTTCAGACTGTGGGGCAGCCTGCAATTTGGCATCTGAGCTTCAAGAAATAGCAGTGTCACTATCATGTAATTCCTGGATGACGACTCATCATCTGTCAACTTGGAGGAGTCCTCCGTAGGTCTGGAAGGGTGTGTGTTCTGACATCAGCTTCTAAGGCATTTGTTGCAATTCTGAGACATTGCCTGCAGAGAATTGTGAAGTTATACAGGATCTACGTAAACCCTGCTTGGTGCTCTTAGAAGAGAGAAAGAATCAGATTTCACACCATTGGCAGGGACCAGAATCGATAGGCTGCCGAGAAGCAATCCCAGGGGTCGGTGAATTTGTTGAAAAACCAGTACAACCAGAATTACGGGGAAGGGCCTGAGTTCACATCATGGCTCTCTCGCTTGGTTGTCATGAGACCTTGGACAAGTTCCTTAACTTTCCATGCTTCGGTTTTATGAAGGTTTGTTGTGTGAATTGTGTGAGGAAACAGATGCAAAGATCTAGCAATTGTGGGCACCTGAGTGCGTGGTAGTTCCTGTTTTTACTTCCTGTGAGGATGAGGTGGCGCAGGGGAGCATAGTTTTCTGGTGGATGGTTAGTAGCAGACTGATGTTCTCTGTGCTCCAGCACCACATCCCAGTCTCCAGCAAAGTGCCTGGCATCGAGTAGTTATTCAGTATAACTGTTGTTGAATAAACAAGTGTATGAATCAGTTAAAATTCTATGGACACGTACCCAATGAAGTGCTTTGACACTGCAATGGAAGCTAGCGAGAATCATAGAGCATAAAAGCATAAATCCACAGGATATCTCTGACGGTCACCAATTTCACTTGACTTCTGGATGGCAAGAAGCATGACATCATTGGAATCTTTGGCATTTTCAAGGATCTGTATCTTCAAAGAGATGTTAGGAAGTTTTAATACTTCTTTCCACCAGTCTCTCCCTACTCCATGCTTGTGTGAATAGCTCTGCAAAACTTGTTTTTATGACGTGAGCCTCAATACTTCTCATGACTGATGTAGGAAGAGCAAATCAACCATACAGCAGCTGGGGCCAAGTGAACCTTTGTTGAAGGAAAGGAATGAGGTGAGCAGTCAGTTGCCTGGTGTTTCTCAGTGTCCATCAATTCTGCACTGAGGGAGATGCTAAAGAAGAAGGTAGGACCAAATCGTCTCAAAGAGATGATGGCTCAATTAGGGAGACAAGACTTCCAGAATGAAATAATATAAGCAAAACCAAGTTGAATCATTTATTCAAACTGATCATTTATTATATAATCTTCTTTCACTCTCATGTTCCAAAAGGGAACCATAGGATTCCACTCATGTGTAGACAGAGAAATCTGGATCTGACAGCAAGATTTGGAGCTGAAGCAAAGAGAGGGTTAGGCTCGTGTTCTAGAGAACATGTCACTGTCCCTCGGTGGTTATGAAAACTACAGGCCCTTGGCAGAATTGCCACAATCCATCGTTCCTTTTTTAAATCCTTTCACCTGCTCCAGGATGCTCTTATGCTCTCTGAGCTGCCCAGTGTCCCACTCTGTGCCCTACTTTCCCTTGAAGGTCTGTCCTCTTTTTTGGGTTGCTAGGCCTGATGCCGATGTATGGAGGGGGATGTTTCCCACACAGTAACAAGCATTCTCTGACACCAGCTGGGTGTCCTCCAGTTCAATTCAGTTCTGACACTCTCTGTCTGGAGATAGCATCAGGTACAGGGCTCTGTTCCACAAGACTGTCACCAGCCCCGCTTCAGATGCCAGTGGCAAGCCCAGGCTATTAACTGTGCTGCTGGCTTACTAGCTACAAATCAGCAGTTCCCGAGACGTTCTTCTCAGGTTTAATATGCTAGAGCAGCTCACAGAACTTTGAGAAATGTTTCACTTCCTAGACCATCAGTTTATTATAAAAGGATACAAGTGAGGGAGAGCCAGATTGAAGAAATGCACAAGTCAAGGTAGGGGGAAAGGGGGTGAACTTCCCCGCCCTCTCCAGGTGCAGTCTCCCCGCATCTGCATGGTTCCACCAACGTGGAAGCTCTCTGAACTCCATCCTTTTGGGGTTTCATGTAGGCTTGATTATACAGGCATGATTCATTAAATCATTGATCTCTGGGATTGATTCCACTTCCAACCTTTCTTTTCCCCACCAGGTGGAACTGTAAGTTCTAACCCTCTAATCAAGTGGTTGGCTCCAGAGGCACCGGGGTGGCTCAGTCACTTGAGCATCTGACTCTTGAGTTTGTCTCAGTAATGATCCCAGGGTTTGTGGGATCGAACCCCTACATCAGGCTCTGTGCTGAGCATGGAGCCCAAGATTCTCTCTCACTCTCTCACTCTGACTTCCTCCCCTGCTTATGAGGGCTCTCTACGATTAAAAAAAGAAAATGGTTGAATCCCCTGGCAACTAGCTCTCATCCTTAGGTGCTTTCCCAAAGTCACTTCATTAATGTAACAAAAGGCACCTTGATCATTGTCTACACTTGAGGAAATTTCAAGGGTTTTGGGACCTGTGATCCAGGAACCATGAATCAAGACCAAATATATATGAGAAATATATCTTAGTCATCTGAATGATCAAATATATATCTTTCTAATAAATCACAATCTTGTTCTCCCCAAGGTCACACTTCCTGTTTAGGATCATTGTCTTTCTCTAACAATTCAATATGAAAGTGTTTCCCTCCCATAATATTTTTGGACTTTTCCTTCTCAGACAGTACACTTGGCAATATTGAGCATGTGTATTTGGTATTAATCAATAATGGCTGTGAATAATTTAAGAAAACTTCTCATTTTCCCGCAAGTCTATAGTGCCTTAGGTAGGAGGGCATATTCCAAGGCTGGACTTCGGGTGAAGGGCCGTTGGCCTCAGGACCCTTAAGACCTGATCAAGGGAGTAAACACCTACTCAACTCCACCCTCAGCAGGCAAGATCCAGGACAGATGAAGCTCTGTGTAGGCCTCTGGCCTCAAAACAAAGCAAAACAAAAATGTGGCTTCCTCGTCTATCCTCATATGTGAGTTAACATAAAAATAATGCAAACCCGTAAAATAAAGAAGACCATTAGCAGTATTCTGGGTTTTGTTTTGTTTTGTTTTGTTTTCTTGTGACGGCTATTTCAATTCTTTGTTCAGGTAGGAGTTTTTACTTTTCCACCCTCAGTCCGTCTGATGGAAAATCTAGGCAGCACCAAGCAGACCTAATGGAGGAAGTTGGCAACCTAGCGTCACCTGTACAGTCCCATATTTCGGATTGTGACTGAGGTTCCATCTACAGTCTTGTGCACCTGCTGGGCTTTGTCCCAGCCACATACACCTTTGGCCGTACGCCTCTGCTGTTCCTCCACTGCAGAGAGGAGACACGGGGGCCATCGCGTCCCGTCAGGCCAGGTTCACACTGATTTCTACACTTCCCCCTGCGTTTGAGCATCAGCCTGGAACATAAGCGTGCGCTCACTCCTGCAGCCTCTAATCAGTCAGCTCTTTGCCGCTTTGGATGCCAGAACTACTTCAGGAGTTGGTCCCGGGCCATCAGTCAACACCGATTCAGGCTTCTTTGGGTCACTCCCTCTGTGGGCCCACAGTAGGGTCTGCCCAGGCTCTGTTCCCTTTCTTTGAATGCAGAAGAAAAACAAGCCAGGGGCAAAAAAAAAAAAAAAAAATCCCCAGGAAGATTCTGTTTTAAGCCAACAGAGCATCACTGACCTTTGTTGTTTCTCCTTATAGAAACCTAATAACTTCATTTAAAGGAGGGGACACTTCAGCACCACTTGGAACTAGCCTATCCAGATTCATAGTGGATGCTTTGTTTGTGCCTGTATTGTATTTAACCAGGATATCCCAGTGAACTAACCTTTAGGGTAAGTATTTTGGGGGTGGAGGGATTATTCCCACTTTATAGATGAAAACCTGAGGCTCAGAGATATTAAGTAATTTCTCCCAGATTACCCTGCTCGTAAGTGATAGAGCCTGGATTTGAATGAAGGCTTACCTAATTCCAAAGCCCCTCATCTTTCTTTTCCCTGCTGTGGCTTTTTCTTATCAATTTCAAATGATTATTTCCATGACACTCATGTCAGTAACAAAGGACGTAACAAAACAAAAGTATACATACAAGGGCACGCCTGAAGATGCAGTTCAAGAGCCCATTTACATCAGCATCTGAAGGAGAGGGTGTGGAGAAGGGAGAAGATCATCAAGCCGGTTGAATCTCGAGGTGATCTGGGCCTGTCCCAATACTTACTGAATCTCAGCCTCTGGAAGTACGGTTTAGGACAGTGCATCTTTAGCAAAGTCCCCAAGTCATGGCTAATACCAACTGAAGCCACACGTTCTAGAGGGGTGCCTTGAGAGGAACGAGGAACCTTGAGGGAAATCTAGCTTCTGTACACTTTATCAGGATGAGGGCGGGAAACAGCTCATTTTTCAGGATGCAATGGAGGGCATATGCTCTTTAACTATTTATTGTACTGGTGCCACAGAGAGACTATTTCTCTGTGTACTAATACATAGCATTGTAATTAAATGGAATTACCCACCTTTTATAAAGTCTGGTTCCTTTTTGTTGGCATGAAAAAGACAAAAGAACCCCATGGCCCTCAGACCCCGATGTAAGAGTCAATAGATCTGGCAAGGTCTCGCCTTCTCAAAGGCAAGTAAACAGAATTATGCAGATTGGGTTGGCAAAGTCATTGCCTCTGAAACAAACCCAAGAGCCCCAGACACCCACCACATTGCACGAAGCAGAGTCGTGGCCAAGAGGAAGCTCACGGCAGTTTCAAACGCAGGGAAACAAAATGCTGTCAGTATAGCTGTTGGTATATTAGCATCGTTGGTGAAAACCATCAGTTACTCCTCGAGGACGGAAGAAGGTCAGATGCTGTGTCGGAAGTACTGATATTATTTTCCTCGTAGAAGCCAGATAGAGAGGGAAACCTTTCACATGAGGCTTCGGTGGAGGGAGGGAGGAGGAAACGTGCTCTATAAGCAAATAAACAAGTGGGTCGTTTGCTATCCCGCATTTGAAGACCTGCATCAAGTGTTCACTAGAGATTTGAGCTCCTTCGTCTTTAAAATATAATATAAATGGAATTGTTGGAAATGTTCCACTATCCTTTATTCAGTAATAATGAGCTGTCTAAGTGATGCTAAGAATTGTGCTTTTATTATCTCATTCATTCTACACAAGACTCCGAAGTGGGGATTGTCAGCACCCATAAACTGCTGGGAAGGAAAGCAGGGCTCAGGGAAGGGGCGTGGCTTGCCTGTGACCACGTGCTGAGTCGCAGCGACCATCTGGCCCGCAGCTCTGATTCTGGCTGATTCACCCTGTTCCCGCATTGTCTCTGCATCCCATCCCGGTTCTCTGCTAGCAGCAGGCTATGCCTGGTCCCAACTGAGCATTTTTCCTCTGCACACCGGCTGCTCCGTGAGTGATGGCTCTAGCAAACCTCTCTTGCCACGGTTTTGAAGATGGCCTGTAGCCAGAGGCTCCCTCAGCTTCGGTACTACTGTAGCTGTCCTCCTGTGCTGCTGGAGGAAGAGCTAGACCGGCACAAAGGACCCAGTTTTGAGCTGTGATAGGCTGTGGGGAAGAGCATACATTGGAGAGACAGGTTTCCGGGGTTGAGCCCTGCCCATGACTTACTAGCTGGGTGCAGGTGACGTGCAGGTCACTCAGCGGTCTCCTCCTCCTTCCTGTAATTAGCAAAACTGCTCTGAGGATGTAAGTGTGGAAGGGTTGCGGGGAGGATTGATGAGTTAATATATTAGATGAATTAATATGTGCTCAGAGCGGCGACTCGCACAGAGTGAAGGCCCAGTGGATACTGTTGCTGTGATGGTTGTCGTCGTTAAAGATTAATAATTGGAAACGTCGGGGCATCAGTACGCACCGTTCCTCAAACAATCCACAACAGTCCACACCACCAGTACTTTCAGACAAAATGCGAGTGTGGATGCTGGGCCAGACCCTCTGTCTTCAAATCTCGGCTTGGCCTTCAGCAGCTGTGTGACCTCGGGGGGCTTGCTCAGCTTTTCCTTGCCTCAGTTTCCCCCCTGAGAAATGGTAGTAAGTAGAGTGTTTATGCCAAAGGAATGTTGTAAAAATTAACAACAGGTTAACATTTTAAAGCATGTGAGAAAAGCCTGGGACAGAGCAGGGGCTGAGTCTTGCTTAATAACAGCCCGGAAGACCCGCGTAGGATGCCGTGCTTGCCTCCCTTCCTTGACACTCTGGCTTTCCTAACCGTCTCCTCTGTGTGTGTGGCACTGCAGCTTGGCCAGCTGTTGAAGTCAGACTTGTTAGCAAATTCTGGGAATGTGTTAGCCTCCGTTTATGAACACCAGATCTCAGTAACCCTTAGACTGAAGGCCTTGGTGGCTTATGTGATCACACCCAAAAATGAAAGTAGTGAGAACTGGGGGGGGGCGGGGGAGGCTTGCAGTTTTGGATCTGTTCTCTGGCCATTGAGAAACCTCTCGTAGGCATGGGCACTGGAGACCACAGATGATACCCTGAGAAATTCAGGCCTCAGGCAGCATGATTTTCCGTTCCTACGAAAATCCCTTTCACACCATGGGGAGTGTGGGAAGGGGGCAGCGGCGCAGCCACCCACCTCTAGGCACCAGCCCCGGTAACCTCAAAGAGAGCCTCCTTTGGCAGTGCCGACACCAGCTCGGTGCCCAGTGGATCTGAGCGTTTGGGTGAGCACCGCTGCAGGAGACCAGCAAAAGCATCTTGTGGTGGAATCTTGGAATTAGTCCAGCCTACGCTGCATTCCTGCTCCATCACTTACCAGCCATGGGACCGGGACAACTTACTCAGACCTTCTGGGCCTTTATTTCTTCAGCCTTACAATGGGGAGAATCATGCCTACTTACACAGTGATTTTGATGTTTTTTTCTTTAAGAAATGTTGTATGGTGCATCAAACAGGGCAGCGGGATCACGGGAATGAGGAAACTTCGGGTTGGCAAGTTGAAGTAACCTTCCCTGGTCACGGGGCTGGGATTTGTGACCCCCATGCTTCCATTTTGTTATTTGCGGGGTCTCAGCCCGACTCTTGCCCTTTCCTACCCCTCTCATAGAACCCTTTCCCTCGCCACTCCCCTCATTGCACTCCAGTCCCTGCAGGCGTCCAAAGGTAAACCTGTGGCGTTGAAGACCCGCACACCCTCACAGCAGATACGTGGACCAAAGGGTTAGTGATCAGTGATTAGTGCAGGGACCTGGTTTATCCTCAGGACTGGAGGAAAAGTCAGGGCAGCAGGAAGTGAAGGGAGCAGAGCCAGGCGGCAGCCCTGACTGATCCTGTTGGACGCAGTTTGTCTTCAGAGGGAAGATGCGCTTGAGAGGCTGACTTTCAGCTCTTCTTATCCTGTAGTTCTGAAATAAGCTGCTCTAGAAAAGACGGGCAGAGTTTTGCTGTGACACAACAGGTTTGGAAGTATCACACGGGCTTAATTAAAGCCCTCGGATCGGAACTCGAGTGCATGATTGTCAATGGTGTTTTCATTTGTTTGTTTCCTTGAACGAGGCCCCCAAATACCTTTAAGTAGTTCACTGGCATGTTATTGCCTCCTTGACTTCTTGTTTTTTTTGAGTGTGTTTATTTATTTTTGAGACCGAGACAGCATGAGTGAGTGGTGAAGAGACAGAGAGACGGAGAGAGATCCCAAGCCGGCTCCGCGCATTCAGCGTAGAGCCCAGTGCAGGGCTCAACCTCATGAAACCATGAGATTATGACCTGAGTTGAAACCAAGAGTCAGATGCTTAACTGACAGAGCCACCCAGGTGCCCCTTACCTCCTTGACTTCTGTTACTTCTTCTTAGGTTAGGAAATCCCAGGAAGGCTAATGGGCCTCCAGATTTTAAACCTAACTGTACCTGTAACATGCAGAGGAACACTAGTTTTACAGTTTTACAAGAGCAGCTCATTTAAGCAGGGAATCCCCTTGAATAATGGGGATAATCCCCCTAACTGAGGAGAGAGAGGAACAAATAAAACTACCCTCCTAGCACAGGAAGTGTTCCCTAGTGGCCTTCAGGACCTTCTCCATAGACTTGAAACCAAAATGAAATTGACAGGCACACCACACACGGCCACAAATATGATATATCTAACATGGCGTGAGATCTTTGCTCCTCCGGTTAGGAGTGCCTTTGTGCCAAATGGGGCTGTTTTTTTCTAAAAGGCTTAGGGATCTTGATCTTACCCCTAAGGCGCAGGTAGGTATTATTGCTGTTTCCAGAGATGGTCTTAAAGATGGCACATATACTGGTAAACATGAGTTACCGCTCACTTTCCTGACCGTCTACCAGATCTGTCTCCAGGAAATGGGTCCAGTACACACATACAAGTTGGCTGTTTCTCAACATACAAGTTGGCTGTTTCTCAGCAGCCACTAGAGTTTGGCTCCAAAATTGCTCCAGGCCGCTCCGATTCACTTGTTCTGCTACTTCTCTCTTTGCACTCTTGTGTTTACAGGTTACTCCTCGTTGGCTTCATGCTTTGACCCCTGCTGTCCCTTCTAACCCTTTGCATCCATGAGCCAGTTTCCGTCCTGTTACCTGTAAGATACTGCCAGTGCCTCTCCCAGGTCCCTTGACGTGAACGTCACGTGGGTTCCCTTACGTGTGAATGGCTTCTTACAGCAAACGCCATAACTCTGCGTACTTCCTCAGGCTGTGGGAGAATGTCAGGCCTCATGCTCTGGTAGCCGGATGTCCCAGGGGGTTAACAGCCCTGGGAGTAGACAACCACCAATGACACATGGGAGTTGGTACCTGAATAGCTCAGTTTCCTTGTCCCTAGGATGGACCACTTCTGAAATGTGTTCTGTGTCGTCTCCTGGAGATTCTCCTGGACCCATTTGGCTCTTTTCTACTGGCGCTTCCTGGACTCACCACCCAAATAAACTACTTAAATCTTGGTCTCAGGGTCTGCTTCTCAGAGCATTCAACCTACGGGACTCCAGTTTTAGACATGAGCCTCCTCCAGCACCCGAACCAATGTCTGCTTCTGGAGATCTACAGTAAGAGATCCCAGCCCGCCCCCGCCCCAGCCTCCTAGAAATGCCCCAGGCAGAGGCGACCTTCACCCTGGAGGGGCCTGAGGCACGGCAGTTAACTAAATTAAATGGGGAATTTCATGATTTTTGCAAGTGAAGAGACAGAGTGGACCATTTGTAAAGAACTTTCTCAAACCCCTCGTGCATTTCAGCAGTGATTTTGTAGAAATCTGGCTTACTGTGAAGTCTGTACACTATGGTGGTTACGAGCTTCGGCTCCGGAGTCATGTAGAACTGGGTTCAGATCCTAGTTCTGACTCTTGCCATACATGTGACCTCAGGACCGAGCAGTTAACCTCTTTAAGTCACAGTTCTTTGGACTATAAAATGGTTAAGACAATAATAGAATCTACCTCAATTGTGAGAATCAAATACCATAATACTGAAGCCATTGTCCTAGAGCCTTACACGCGGTATGTATCCACGTAGTACTAGCCGTCATCAACACGTCGTGGTAAGTCCTAAGGCATAAAATAGGGTTTTGTGCCCTTTGTTAAGAAAGAGAAAAAATATATATCGATAGAAACAAATCTGTAGCTTTCATTTTCCTGCTAAATAATAAATGAAGATTTGGGGTGGGGGCTGGGGGAGGGGATATGGTCCCACTGGATTACCACATTGCTCCTGGTTTGGGGGGTCGTCGCCTAGACGCAGAGCCCAGCACAGGCATTCTTTTGTTAGTAATTTATTGCGGGGGAGCTCTCTCAGGTACATCCTGGAAGGAAGTGAGGAAGGCAGGACAGGACAAAGAAAGTGGCTAAGCAAAGATGTAGATTCAGTTGAATTTAGACCCAGCCCAGCCTCTGACCCCAGAAAGCTGCGGAATGTGAATGGCTCTACAGAATTATTCCATACTGAGAACAAGGGGACAGCACTTTTGTCCCCATGTCAGTCCCTGTGTGGAACACCTCTGGGAGACGACACAGCCTTCTCGGTGTTTCGGGGGGCGTGGCTTTCATTTGCAGAGGACAAGTCTCAGCACAGTGGTGCAGCTGTGAACAGCGGCCAACACTCCCAGTAGCTGAGGCATGGGGACACGGTTTGGTAAAGAGTAACTGAGGGGGACCTCAAGAGCCACTATTGAACTTCTCTATTTCCATGAAATGTATGTCATACTATCTAAGTACTTTCTGCTATGATAATCAGGGAAAAGGATCTATCAGTGCTCATCCTGCTTCTTGAGGGATTGATTGGTAACACAAAATATACCAATTATCTCCTCCCCCCTCCCCCCGTCCCCCGTCCCCCAAGCATGTGACTTCTTGCTGGACATAATGGTCCTTGGCCATCACCAGGGGACACTTGTGTAAGCATCTCTCCCTCTGGTGCCTCCTAAAACTTCCTGCTAATCTTGGAGATTCCAAATTTACTTTCAGATCTCATTTGGGCAGCATCTCTCCATCTAGAAAATCTCGGCATTGGAAAGCAATTCCCCTGTCCAGTGAGTTTATGAGAAACTCACTAGCCTGTTTTTAGACAGACTATAATGCACAGCAATATACTTAGTGCTTCAGGGACTAAAATCTTAGACCCATCCCATCCTCTTTATAAAAAGTCATTTTCTCTTCATCTTCCCCTTCACACCATAACTAGTCTTTTTGCTAATGGCTAACAGAGGTGGCAAGCAGAGTGAGGTAGTGAGAGAACAGTGAGGAAAAAAGAGAGAGGGAGAGAGAACACTGCATTAAGAATTAGGAGGCCTGAGCATGAATCCTGATTTTATCACCTATCAGTTATGCAGACCTCAGTAAGTCATTTTTCTGTTGGGCATCCTTCTCCTTTATTTTTCAAAGTTTATTTATTGAGAGCGAGTGAGCGAGCGCACACACACTCTAGCAGGGGGAGAGGCAGAGAGAGAGAGAGGGAGAAAGAAAATCAGGAGCAGGCTCCACATTTTCAGTGCAGAGCCTGATGTGGGGGTCAGTCTCACAAAGCATGCACTCGTGACCTGAGATAAAATCAAGAGGTGGGTGTTTCATGGACTGAGCTGCCCCGGCCCCTTCGTCCTGCATGAAGCTGGTTGAGAAGACCTGCCCCGAGTCCTTCACAGGGTGACCGTGTGATCAGGTGAAACACCCCACATACTTAAGGGCTTTAGGAAACAGTGTTTATCCTGCCCGGGATTCTCTCTCCCTCTCTCTGCCCTCACCTGCTCGTGCTCCATCTCTCTCAAAATAAATAAATAAATGTCTGCTTACAAACAAAAGTTTCACGTGGAACATTGTTTAGTATTCTATCAACTCTTACTTTTCTTTATTTTTTTTTTAGCACCTAAAACATTTTTTGTTAACCAGTACTATAGCAGTGGGGGGGGGGCAGGCTCTAACTCACCTCCGTGCTTCTAAAATTGACGTTTTTGGATGTCCTTCTGAAGGTCCTCTGCCTGAGGTCCTGGTTTCCGCTCTTCCCCAAGACAGGACCCCTCGTCAGCACACCTGCTCCTACCTGGCCCTGCACTGGGTGGTCCTCCTGAGCCTGACCAGGATGGGCCGTTTCCCTGCACCCGAGTCTTAGTCTGAGTAGATCCGGCCCCGCCATCTCCAGTTGCTCCTAAAGACTGAAGTTCTTCTTGATTCTGTGCTAGAGTCCTGGCTCCTGCTGAGACATCCACTCATGCCTGGACTACTAAGGGTGACCTCACTAGAGAGTTCCCATCGCTGTACTTATTGATCCCCCACCTGCCTCCTTAGATTGTAAGGAGAAATGAACAGTGTAATCAAACTAGGGAACAGGGATTGGGGTTCCTGTCTCATAGAGCGGTCAGGAAGGTCTCTCTGGTAAGGTATCCTATATCACTGCCATCTTTTCTGTTTGCTTCACATCTTGCATCTCATGTTTTTACTTAAAAAAATCCTTTATAGTCATTTTAATGAGGTTCTGGTAAGAGGGCAAAGATGAGTATAACCCACCAATATTAAATGAAATTATAACCGTACTTTCTAACACAATTGTTAATCACCTTGTCCTTCTTTAGGTCTGTTAGACTACATAGGCTTATGAAAAATTTAGATACCCC